>NC_056522.1:73760489-73781639 GCF_019175285.1 Sceloporus undulatus | reverse complement strand
GGATTTATTTATATACCACCCAATCACTGGGAATCCGGGCAACTTACAACAGAGGGGATAATAGACGGTTCCCTGCCCTCAGGCTTACAGTCTAAAAGACACGACACAAAAGGAGAAGGGAATGGTGAGGTGGGGAGGGGAGGGGATCAGGTCCAGCATTCTTCTCTCCCTCTCAGGCCTGGACCAAGGCAGATCAAAAAAATGTGTTTATTTGAGAAACTGTGGTAAAGTATGGTTATGTATGGTGATGAGCAGTAAATGCAGTAAGGTAAATGATAAGAATGGGTCAGAGTATGGAATGCTGGGAGTGTATCTTTAGTGTATCCTTAGGACTGTATCTTGGCTTTGGTGAGGCTTCCGAACTCTTAGGACGCATGCATCATTTAAACAGCATACTTCCAAAGTGACCCGAAGCAGCTTTATTTTGGCCAGTCTGTATGGGGCCCTAAACACATTAAAGGCACCAGATTCTGTATTATTTTGGAAGCTAAGCAGGGTCAGCCCTGGGTAGTACTTGGATGGGAGACTGCTGATTAGTACCAGATGCTGCAGGCTATACTTCTGAGGAACGAACTGGCAAAACCAACTCTTAAGTATTCCTTGCCTAAGAGGAGCCTATGAAATTAATGGGGTCACCATAAGTTGAAAGCAGGGAACTTGAAGTCACATACACACACTCACAAGGTGGCTAGAGCCTGAATTGTAACATGTTTATATCTCTAGCAAACTATGAAATGAACATTATAAATAATTCATGTGTTTCAACTTTTTTCATGCCAACTTATCGAGTATGAAAACAATACCTGGCAGAGCCTATCAGGAGAAGTTATAGCTGCCTTAGCCCTGGGCCCTTCTGGAGTACAGTGTATGTGCTTGCACATATTATTCTAAGATACTTTGTTCACAGGACTATGACATTCTTATGTGGTCTCTTGTGAGGCACTTGAGTAATAGTTTTTAATTTAAATGTAATGTGAAATACATAAAATGCTTTGTTGGTGTGCCTTAGAGAGTACTAGGGTAGGTGTTTGATACTGAGAAGTACTTGCCTCAGGTGAACTCACAGCACCCTAACCAGAGCTCAGTAGGATTTAACACAGCTAGAATGTACACATACATTCTAGCTTATTCCCACTTTCCATGTGTGATCCAGACTGCTGAATGTTTGGTGTGTGTGTGTGTGTGTGTGTGTGTGCGTGCACTGCACGCACGCGCCTTCAAGTTGCCTGTTGACTTATGGCAACCTCACAAATTTCATAGGGTTTTCCTAGGCAAGAGGAGGACTTGACAGTTTCTTTCTCTGAAATATAGCTAATGCTGACAGCATACAAGCACTGGTCCTAAAATAAAATTTGACAATCTGTGTTTTTGAAAACAACATCTTGGAAGGAATTTCAAATGAAGGCTTCCTCCTCAAGTTTCCAGAGAAAATGTTGTGCATTATAATAATTTATATAACTATTTGACATGTGGACAACAGTGAATTTTAAACTGTTTTACTTTCATGAAAAATGATATGCTATACCTCTGGGGCACACAGATAAACCCTGCCCAAGATACCTGCTGCAAAGATGCCTGCTGTGGTGCTCCTATCTACAGGCACAAGTGAAAGCCACTTTGAATTCTGTTTTGTGAGAAAGGTGGAGTATAAATGCACTAAGTAAATAAATACTGGCCTGTTACAGACTGCCAAAATAAAGCTGCTTCAGGACTCTTTGGAGGTATGCTGTTTAAATGATGCATGCATCCTAAGAATCTGGAAGCTGCACCAAAGCTGCACTCCAGTGCTTAGGAATGGAGTGTGGCTTTGGCGTGACCTCCGGACTCTTAGGACCCATGCATCATTTAAAAAGCATACCTCCAAAGAGACCCGAAGCAGCTTTATTTTGGCAGTCTGTAACAGGCCACTATTTCTCATGTTTAACGCACACACTGATACCATACAAGGTTCTAGTCATGTATTCCCCAAAAGCAAGAGAACTTTTTATTTTGAAAGCAACATATCTGACAGATATCCAACAACTGCTCCTTCACAAGTTTGCATAGAAAGCATTACAGTCATTTGAACTATTTCATTTCTGTTCCCTTTATGGTGAAGAATACTTCAGAGAGTAGCCATAACATAATTTCCAGTTTTTCAGATTACAAAACAATTAGCTTAATTTAGTAATGTTACTGGGACAATATATCTTTTCAGGTATTATTATGTTTGAACAGGAGCCCTTCCCAATTATCTCATATGTTCATTCCTGCTTCCTGCTTACACATAATGACTAACAAGTCTAAAATAAATGATATAATAGCTAATAATCACTTTTGCAGCTGAGCTCACTGCCAAAGCCAATGTAGTGAAAATAGTGAACATGCTTGCAACATCATTAGAGTGATTCCATTCAAGCTAAATAAATAGGACAGAGCTTTCACAATAAGCAATGGGAGTGTATTATTGGCTGATGCTTCAAAAAACTTACTTCAGAAAGAGGTTGACTTCCAGATAAAAGTTATTTGGAAACAGTATGGAAATGATATTTGATAGGACCATGTCCTTCTCCCTGGTTGATGTACTTGTTATTGTAAGAATTCTTCCTTGATAATCACTCTGGGATGTAGAAGGACCACCTATTCAGTACACTAAATCTAGGGTTGCCAGTTTAGATCTGGGTCAGGGCTTTTGTCATTTTTCCAGAAACAGGAACAGGAGTAGGTTCTCATCTATGCCCCTATGCTGCTCTCCACCAGCAAGGCAATAACCTTATTGTGAGGGATAGCTGAAGCAGAAAGTTAGAGTTTGGAAGGAGAGGGAGGACATGTACCTCCATCTGGCTTAATGTAGCATTATGGTACTTCATTGTGCTCCAGGGTCTGTTAAATATGAAAGTTACAGGACCCCCATCCCAGATCTAGGGATGGAAAGAATTTTAGAAAATATTTGAAAAATGGGCAAAAAAGAAAAGAAAAAAAATAATTCTGGGCTGGTAAAAATCTTCACAGTTAGGACTTATTTTGTGCAAGATTTGCACATGGTTATTTTGTACAACCCCCCCCCCCCCCACACACAGAATTTTCTGCACAAGTAGGAGAGAAATCCCACTTCTGAGCACATCTTTAGTTATCATGTGAGAATACAGACAATCTCTTCCAACTTGGGAATCTGATTCCGCACACCTTTTGCAATATAGCTTTGCACATAAGTGAAAGTGGGCTCGATATTTTCAAACAACAACAAAGTGTCTTGTGACAGATTAAACATTCAAATTTATTATAGTCAAAGTCATTATTGTTTGAGCCACTCTAACCTTGAATTTGTCTGGATCACCAAACTCAAGGCGTGGTGTTATGGCTAATTCCCTTGCAATACTAATTCTCTCTTCCACTTCTTCTTCTGTATATTTTGCAGCTGTGATTGCCAAGTGGTTTAGGATGTGTTCAACCCAGTTGGTACCTGAAAAAGATGAAAAATGAGTGGAATACATGCTTGAGGCTACTGTTCGTGGCATGTTGTTACTTAAAACTCTGCATCTGTGGATCCTGCAGCTCAATTATAATTTCTACTATCAGGGCTAGTTCAAGACATTTTGCTGCCTGGGGCAAAGCCTAAATAATACACTATATCCAATATATTTTTAAAAATCTCATTGCACCATTCAGATGACTAATTCAGTTCCTGGTATCATCCCTTCTTTCTTGTATACTTTCTTAGACATACAGATCTGAAATTAGACAAACTCAGGTGGGAAACTGGGATGAGAAGAAGAGCTGATGGGATAAACAAAAAAGGAAAAACAACATAGAGCAAAACAGAAGCAGGCAACAGGAGAGGAGGGAGTGATAAATAGACAGAAAGGACACAAATGAGAAAGAATCAGAAAATGCACTATTGCAGACTTTCTTAGCCAGGGGTCCATGTATATGGTTCAGGGGATCCATAAACTGGGTGCACAATTTTTCTTCAATTTACTTTCTATTGCTTTGGATTCCCCTCTGCTTCCCAGTCACAGTGAATTTTAAGGTAAAACTCTATTTTCCCCCTAGTATTTGTTGTACTTTCTCCCCATTTCAGATTACTGTGTGTGAAAGAAATCAATTTTCAATGGAATAAAATGAAATGGCATGCAGAATTGCAAGTGTATATGTTTATCTAGAGCCAGTGTGGCATAGTGGTTTTAGCATCGGACTATGACTCTGGAGACCAGGGTTTGAATTCCTGCTCGCCAATGGAAACCACTGGGTGACCTTAGGCAAGTCACATGCTCTCAGCCACAGGGGAAGGCAATGGCACACCCGCTCTGAAGAAACTTGCCAAGAAAACCCCATAATAGGCTTGCTTTAGGGTCACCATAAATTAGAAATGACTTGAAGACATAACAACAACAACAACAATTTATCTAGGGAAGAGGCCCATAGGTTTCATCTGATTTTCTATGAGGTCCTTGACCTAAAAAAGGTTAATAAGCATAGACCTATTGTCAGAGTAAAAACTAGGAAGGGAAGGGAAGGCATAGCAAAATCGGCTTCCTGGAAAGAGGCAATGAAAACACACAAATATGTACAGGCTTATTTGTATATATAAATGAAAATACAGAAATAATGTCTTGAATTAAAACAAAATACAAGATATCTTACCATATTATGGAAAACTGACCTAATGACCTGTGTGCCTGTTTCGGTCTGCTTGAAGGCCTATATTCTCCTTTTGAAGGTTCTTCTTATTTGAAATGGACAGCCTTCAACGGAGGACTGTGGTCTCTAAAGGAGGGCCCATGGCTACACTACTCCTGAGTTCTTTCAGTCCTCACTTTCTTAATGGGAAGGGTGTCTATGTGTAAGGGGAAAGGGAAAATCAGCACAAAGCATGAAAGTAATGTGTTACAATGACGAAGGCTATGCATAAGGAGACATTTGTGTTTCCTTAGCTACATATTCTGATGTTTCTCTGATAAATCCTGTTACAGGATTATGGGCTCACAAAATGGTGAAGGAAGACTGGAGGAGGAATATCACACATTCTCTGTGAGCTTCCATGCTGCCTTGTCTTTCTGTTACTGTTGAGGGCAGGAAGGAAGATAAGAGAAAGACTACAGGTCAGTTTACGCTACACATAATACCATGATGACATTTTGAAGTTTATCACACACATTATTTTCCCCATTATGAGAATAAGAAGGGGACTCTCGAGGCCATGTGCGACAAGGAAAAAAACGGATTCTATCGCACAGCAAATTGTCCTCAAAATGGCTGCATTCCATTCCATGGCACCAAGCCATCCCCATTCAGTGCTGAGGGGTGCCATTTTGCTCCATCGGAAGACTTCCAACCCGAACGTTTAATGCTCCTCAACACTGAATGAGGATGGCTTGGTGCTGCGGAACGGAACGGGCCATTTTGAGGACAATTTGCTGTGTGATAAAATACATTTTTTCCTGGTGGTGCATGGCCCTGAGAGTCCCCTTCCTGTTCCCATAACAGGGAAAATAATGTGTGCAATAAGCTACTTTATCTTATATGATTGCATCCAGTGTAATCTTGAGCTTTGTAGTTTGTTGAAGCACTAGAGCTCTCTGAGAATTCTAAATACTACTTGCTAAGCTACATATCCAGGAGCCTCACTAGGGGTTTCTGGGGTGTGTGTAGGCCGTACCAGGTGACACCCTAATTGGAATAATGCTGCTGTTCCCCAAATGTTGAAGGCATGGGGTGAAGAGCAGCTCAGTGCACAGAGAAAACAGTGAGTGAAGTGAGTGCCTCCTTCTGCACACACTGGGACTTGGGGGGGGCATGGACTTCTCTCCTTCCCTCACTTCCCTCTGCCATAAGCCTGGAAGAAGCTACCTGGCAGGAAGGAAAGGCAAACAGTAGATGGGGAGGCAGTGAGGAGGCACTGATGGCAGAAACATGAAATCAGCCCCACTGCTGTTAATAGCCCATCTCTTTGGGGTCTGACTCCATGTTTCTACCAATGCCACTACTATACATCTCTTTGTGGTGCCAGTGACTCCCAAAGAGATGGGTTATCAGCAGCAATAGTGGTGTCATGGTGTGGCCAACTCCATGTCCCTGCTTCCACCTCCATTGCTGGTAACCTATCACTTTTGGGGGGAGATTAAAAGTATTTTGGGGTGTATGTGTTAAAAATAGAAGGTATGCATACTTGGAGATGGAGATTACTTATAGCCCTCGTTGCTGTTCCAGACCTTCAGCATTACCCTGTATGTCTTACATCAGAGATCCGGGAAGGTGACAACTGTCCTTGCCCCAGGTGCCCAACTGTAGCCAGTCAATGCCCAGGTACTTTCCCTCCTCCTTAGCCACTAATCCTCAATTTTTATTTTTTCAGTTTCCCAACTGCAACCAGAAGAGCTCATGTGCCTTCCTGCCCCCTTGGCCACTACTTAGCTGTGGGAGGTTACACTGGGACTGTCAAATATATTTGCACTGTGGGATGTTGTTCATGGAGGTGTTGCATATCTCCTTACACAATGTCTATTAAAGTACACACACCAAGGGTTTTTCACAGATATCACCAATAGGATTCGAACCAAAATTACCTTTTCTCTACAATAGTCTTAGTGACATAAAATTCTTATTAAAGAAGGGGAGGAGACTTTAAACTTAGACATTAGGACATAGTCCTTAGCAGCTTCATTTTTTTAATAGCAGGGCAACAATGGGTGTAAAAGAATGGGTATAGTTTGCTGTAGATGGTGAGGAACAACACTGCTAGTTGCATGCTGCATAGCTATGGCATGAGGAAAGTCCATGTAGTCATGCTAGCAGAGCACTATGTTCCACCATGTTATTATTATTGTATCTTTGCTGTTATGCTGTTTGCCATCACATGCTGGCTACTACTCCTGACTGCTAATCAAGAATGTTCATATGGGAAGAAATATCACTTTGTTGTTCTTTTTTAAGTGAATGGGAATTGCCTGAGGAAAAGCACAATTTGTGCTTTCTGCACAGCAAGATGAAAATAGTAGGCTTTCAGCTGGTTTGGCAACATGCCCCATCTATCCACCCACATTTAATGGAAGCCAGGATGGGGAGCAACATTTATTATCTAATGAGTTCTTTGAGCAACTGTTTCTTCTAAGTAGAACAAGATTGTTTAAGAATTTTAAATTTAAGAAGATTCTAATTTCAGTTTGGTTCAAGACATGTAAAGTTAAACTGTAAAGAACAGCTCTTGAAGTATATTGTTTCAAGTGCTTCAGTCATTTCAGCACATTTCCTCCATAGGTATTGGTACTGGGCTGGGGGCAGAAATATGATGGTCTGTTATGCTTCTGCAGAGGACTGTAATAAGGTACCAGTGGCTGCAGAAGGGAATAGAAGATAGGACATTTTCCTTTTCTAGTAGTAGTATTATCAGTAGTAGTCAGGGCTCGACTAATCATTAAGCAAAATAAGCATGTATTTAGGGCATCTAGGGAAGGGGGACACCACAGAAATTTTCCATTGCTAGATTTATCATGGACCATATAGTGCAAAACTGCAGATGAAGCAGCTGAACCAGGTTTCACAAAAACAAACAAACAACAAAAAACAAGGCTGCCACAATAAATGAAAAAATTATATAAACATATACATAAAAATAAAAGTAATAAAAGTAATAATAGAGATTAATTATATACATTAATTTTGAGAATACAACAAAATTAGAATCTGGTAATTAGTAAACTGTCATACTGTTCTCCAAGGCGTATACAGTGGACCCTTGTTATATGCTGGGGTCTGGTTCCAAGATCCCCTGTGGATAACAAAACCTATGGATGCTCTAGTCCTATTAAATATAATGACATAGCAAAATGGTGTCCCTTATACAAATTGGAAAATCAAGGTTTGATATTTGAAATTTATACTTTTTTTGAACATTTTCAAACCATAGATGCTTGAATCTGTGTATAAGAAGGGCCGACTATATATTCATTAGATATATTACCTATATTAGAATTGGATATACAAGGGAGCACCAATATTGTTTAAGTGTTTAGGGCCTATAAAGGTCTTACTCTGTTGTGATTGCTGCTGTTGTTGTTGCTTCTTCTTCTTTGTCTCCTTCTTCTTGTGTGCCTTCAATTCATTTCTGACTTACGGCAGCCTAAGGTGAACCTATCATGAGGTTTTCTTGGTAGAATTTTTTTCTGAGGGGGTTTGCCTTTGCCTTCCTTTAAGGCCTAGAGAGTGTGACTTGCCCAACGTCACCCAGTGTGTTTCCATGAGTAGAGATTCGAACCCTGGTCTCTCCCATCCCCAGGGTCCTAGTCCAACACAGTTCACTACACCAACCTGGGTTCTGAATTTCTTTGCAGTGTTTTTTAAACATGTTTTTTGGCTTATTTTAATTGTATTGTTTTGAAACATTTTTTTCTTTTTAATGTTACATTTTAAAATATGCTAATGTTATTAACAATTTAATTACATTTGAATGTTTAGCTTTTGTATGTTTTAGGTATATTGTATTTGTTTCAATCTGTAAGCCACTATGACCCTTAGTTTTGAGAGAAAAGACAAGATATAAATAATGTTAACAACACCAACATTTAATTTTACAACATTGAAATGCCAATCTAAATATGATGGTGATTTTCTCCCATGGTCTAACTTCATTTACAAGCCACATTTTACAACCCACTTACATAGCTACTCACCTGTTTTACGGTATCCACACAGGAAGATATCATCAAGCCTGGCTTCAAAGGTTTCAAGAGCTTGGATAGTTTCAGGTTTACAAGCAGCTACAGGAAACAAAATACCCTTATAAGTAAAATACGTCTGTTCTGGGGTCAGTTTGTGACTATCAGACACAAACTTGTCCAGAAAATCCACAGAACTTTTCCAAGACTTGGTCATCTCTGTATCTCCTAGCCTATGCACCTAGACAGAGTGAGGCTGAGAGCTGAGCTGTTCCTCCTAAATAAACCAATATGCAAATCATCAAATGCTCATACAACCACAGAGGTTTGGTTTCTGAATTTCACATGCTCTGGTCCTATCAGCACCTAGCTGTCAAGAAGGCAAATAACTTTTTAGTCAAGTAGGCTTTTAATGAGTAATTGCTTACTAGTAGCCTCCATAGAGGAGGGCTGTGCTCTATTTTTAAAAAACATTTGTATGCTTTTGAATTATTTTATACTGATTTCATAGACAAGCCATGTGAGTATGGAATGTCAGTATGGAAAGGCATCTTGTACCACCTTTGAGACTAACTGAGCAAAAGTTTAAAGTGATGATCTCTAAAACTTTATTTTAAATTTTATTGTCAGGTTTTAAACAATCCTGTTCTTTTTGTGAGCTGCCTTGCATCCCACACTAGAAAAAAAGGTGCCATATAAATGGAATGAAAGAGGGAAGGAGTTACAGTGCATCTTCAATGAAGAACGTAAACACAAGATTTTTTTTTTAACAGTCCATTAACCAGTGATATTATCAAGTATAGTCTTCAAACACATGTCCTAAGTCACATGCATTCTGAGAATACGCAACCATAAGAGATCTTTGAAGCCTGGAAATATTCCAGCCAGATGATTGATCCCAGTAAATCCCACTGATGGACAAAGATCTATTTCTCAGTAGAGTACATCACATGGAGCTTTTTGGGGATTTTCCAGCTCAGTTCCGATGTGACTGCACTTCCATCAATGTGCATTCATATCGTAAAGTTAATGTGTTATCAGACACCATTCCTTTCTATGGATCTGCTCCCCTCCTTCACCCTGCCGCCTATCCCATCATCCCCTACATCCTCCTAGACCCCGATCTGCTCCTCTTCTTCAGCCTGCCACCAATCCCATCTTCCCCTGCCTTCTCCTAGACCCCAATCTGATCTCCTCCTTCACCCTGCTGCCTATCCCATCATCCCCTGCCTTCTCCTAGACCCCAATCTGCTCCCCTCCTTCATCCTGCCGCCTATCCCATCATCCCCTGCATCCTCCTAGACCCTGATTTGCTCCTCTTCTTCACCCTGCCACCTATCCCATCATCCCCTGCATCCTCCTAGACCCCAATCTACTCCCCTCCTTCACCCTGCTGCCTATCCCATCATCCCCTGCATCCTCCTAGACCCTGATCTGCTCCTCTCCTTCACCCTGCTGCCTATCCCCTGTGTCCTTCTAGACCCCGATCTGCTCATCTCCTTCAACCTGCCACCGATCCCGTCATCCCCTGCCTTCTCCTAGATCCCGATGAAGGATGACAGCTAAGGAGGAGGCAGGGAAGGAGGGCAGCTTCCAGAGCCCCACTGAGCATGTGCAAGGTTGCTGATTCAAATCTTTGAACCCTCAAAGTATGCTCTGGTGTGGTTATACAATGTGCACCCACTCTCCTTTACTTGAATCTGCATCACATGACTTGCTTGGAATAGAACTGACTTTGCTTCCCCCCTCAATTCGGATGGGCAAGAGAAAGGCAACCAGATAAGGGACCTTATCACACATGGAGGGGGTTGCAGCTCAGATCTGCAGTCACTCCTGTTCTAGCAATGCAAAGCGTGATGTTTTTCCACACCAGATCCAGAGTCACTCCTCTCTAGCAATGTGGATTGAGGTTAAAACATCATGTTTTTCCACACCTGGTTGCCTTTCTGTTGTCTTTCCGAAGTGAGGAGCAAGCAAAGTCAGTTCGATTCCAAGCAAGTCACGTGATGCAGACTCAAGCAAAGGGGAGTGAGTGCACATTGTATTACCACACCAGAGCATACTTTAAGAGGTCAACGATTTGGCACCCTTGCACATGCTCAGTGGGGCTCTGGACGCTGTCCTCTTTCCCTGCCTCCTCTAATGTGAGGATTTAAACAAATGCAAAACAATTATAAATTATATATGCAGTAAATTTGGGGATTGCAAATGTTAGCTTCTTGTCTTTCCTCCTAAGCCCACCCGTCAACACTCCTTTTCTGTCTCTGTGGACAACATTTCTATTCAACCAGTCCAGCAAGCCCGCAGTCTTGGTTTTATCTTTGACTCTTCTCTGTCGTGTATCCCTCAGATCCAGACCACAGCCAAGGCTTGTAGATTCTTTTTGTACAATATTGCTAAAATCCCACCTTATCTCTCCACCTCTACTGCCAAGATCCTGGTCCATGCCCTAGTGGTCTCACGACTTGATTACTGTAACGTCCTCCTGGCTGGGCTTCCTCTTTCTCACCTCCGTCCTTTAATCTCTGTCCAACATTCAGCTGCACGCGTTATCACTTCCACCCACCACTCTGACCACATCTCTCCTGCGTTGGCATCCCTTCACTGGCTCCCTCTGCCTTTCCGCATCCAGTACAAGCTCCTGCTGTCGACATTCAAAGCCCTCCATGGACTGGCCCCTCCTTACTTATCAGACCTTCTTTCTCCTCACCTTCCCACCAGGGCCCTCCGTTCTGGTAGTCAAGAGTTCCTGTCTCAGCCCAGGATTTCCTCTGCCCCATCCCGGATTCGCCCCTTTTCACTTGCTGCCCCTCACTCCTGGAACCTTCTTCCCCCACAAGCAAGAGCCATCACTTCTTTAACTAGCTTCAAAAGGGAGTTGAAAACCATCCTGTTCAGAGAAGCCTTCCCAGGCATTGCATAATTGTCGCTTACTATCTGATGTTCTTTTGTTGCCTGTTTATCGAACCATTTCCTGTATTGCTATATATTGTATATGTATTATCCTACTTGAGAGTATGTATTTTCCCTGGATGAAGATTAACCTTCCATTTTGAAGCCAAGCCCTCCCTCTAGTCCATCTGCCTTGGTCCAGGCCTCGGAGGTAGAGAGGAACTGCTGGACCTCTTACCCTTTCCCACCACCACTCCCTTCTCCTTCTGTGTCATGTCTTTTTAGATTGTAAGCCCGAGGGCAGGGAACCATCTAACTAAAAAGATTGCATGTACAGCGCTGTGTAAATTTACAGCGCTTCATAAATAAAGGTTAATAATAATAATAATAATAATAATAATAATATAAATTTTTAAAAAGCGAGTAAAAATGTCTAGAGATGTAAATACAAAATGGGAATAGAAACAAACTCAGTTGTGAAGAGCAGAGGCAGAGGGATTATTATCATTCATGTCCTTGTTGATTTAAGATATTTGTGTGTGTATTTGTGTGTGTGTGTGTGTGTGTGTGTGTGTATGTTTATGTTTTATGTGTGTATGTTTTTAAATGTGATTTTAGAATATTTGTTAATTACACATGTACTCACGGTTTTATCTGTATTGATATTATGACTAATTGTATAGATATATTGTGTATTTGATGGACCTGTGAACCACTTTGATCACCATGGAAAAGCGGTATATAAATAAATTATTTATTTATTTATTTATTATTATTATTACATGCGTGTGTGCGTTATAAGTAAAATACTTCTGCTCTGGGGTCAGTTTGTGACTATCAGACACAAACTTGTCCAGAAAATCCACAGAACTTTTCCATGGTTCAAGAAATGGCAGAGCATTCATAAATGGAGTGCAGTCACCTATCCCTTCCCTTGGAGCTTGCTGTTATGTGTCTCCAAATCATTTCCAACTTACAATGACTCTAAGGAGAAACTATCACAAGGTTTTCTGGGACTGAGAGTGTGTGACCTGCCCAAGGTTGCCCAGTACATTTCCATAGCAAAGTTGGGAAATCAAATCCTGAACTCCAGAGTCACAGTCCAATGCTTAAATCAGTGCACCATATTGGCTATTGGAGCTACATTGTCTGAACTACCCCCCACTTCCTCCCTGCCACTGATATGCAGCAGCAGCAGCAGCAGCAGCAGCCTCCCCCAGGGCTTGACAGCTATGAGTGCATGAGGTGGTGGTGGTGGGTTTGCATGTTGCACAAAGAGTTACAGAATAACAGCTTGCACTCTGCCTAGAAAAGGAGGCATGAGCATGTAAATCACACTTATGTGTCTGCACACCCCTAACTGGATTCTGGCCAGTATTAGCTGTATTCATGAGCCAGTTTAAAAAGGGGCTTAAAACTTTTCTGTTCCAGCAGGCTTACCCCTAACATTCCAATGTAACCCCCTTCTCTCTCCTCATTGTTTTTGTAATTCTGTGCTAGTTGAATAATTTTTAGCTATATTTTAATAGTTGTTGTATTTTTGTATTTCCTGTATTTTAATTTTATTGTTTATTGATTGTATTGTGCTTTTCGTTGTTGTAACCCGCCTTGATCCCAGGAAAGGCGGGCTAAAAATAAAGTTTTTATTATTTATTATTATTATACCTTTCTGAATATAGAAGATTTTTGAGCCCAGACATTTGAAATATGTTCAGAACACATACAGGCCAAGATGACAGATGTGTGCATAGCTCCATGGTTCCATGTCCTCCTACGGATCAGCACCTGTCAAGCTCTGGGAGAAGCCCATGCTGTTGTTACTTACTGGTGGGGAAGGGGAGTTGGCACATGGTTCAGATTAGTGCATCCACCTTTTCCATCCCCTAGGAGCTCAGAGTAGCCAGATCCTCATGACCTGAATCACCTCCCTTCACTTCCCCTGGTGAACAGAAGTAGGAGCCCCTCCTGGAGTTGGCAGTGGCAAGGCAGAGGGATGTTATGGGACTAAACAGAAAAGTGGGACAATAGTCTTCTGTGTCCCACCAAAAAGGAGGACTTACATCTGTGTTGGAAGTGTCATTAAAAAAACGAAACTTGTTTTGCCCCATGTGGTAGACTTGTGAAAGATTATGGACTCAGATCTATAATTTGATGGATAAATAGTGGTTAGAATGATCTACACACAAAGATGGAAAGAGTCGACAATCCTTTCGTGAGAAGATTTGTTGTTATAATTATATGACTTAGTGGAAATGGTTTGTTTCTCAGCTTGGCCATGAAACCCACTGGGTGAGCTTGGGCATGTCCCATGCTCTCAGCCTCTTCTGAACAAATTTTGCCAAGAAAAGGATTAAATGGTTTAATAGTTTAATTAATTAGATTACAGTTAAATAGTTTAATTCCATTTTGTTACTTTTGTATGTTATTAATTGTACCGTGCTTTTAGAATGTAAGCCACTTTGAGTCCCAATTTTGGGGGGAAAGCAGGATACAAATAACAACAAACATCACTTTGCCTGATAAAGAAGCCAGTGAAGTTTTGTAAGTTTGCAACATGTACACTGTGCATTTTGGTTGGCCGATAAAGGTATCACAGTTTGGTGGGTTTTTGTTTGAATTTGCCAAATGGCCAACATAGCTACCCCTGATGTTCGCATGACCCTAAGGTTCACCTTAGGGTCACCATAAGTCAGGAACTACTGCCCACTCTGAGGCATTAATGCTTTCAGTGTAGAGTGTTGTTGCACATCCAAAAGTGGCATCCCTCCCTTGGACCTTGCACACTCCATTAAACCTCCCATTCTCAATTCTTCCTTTGCCTCATTGTGTCACAGTACCTTCCCTGCATCTCACACCCTTCCACCATGCCTCTTACCCTCTTTTCCCCTTTGCTTCACTTCACATTGCTATGCCTCCCTCCTTTACATCTTGTGCCCTTCCATTGTGTATTCCACATTCTCTTCTGCCCTTGGTTAATCTTGTACTGCACCATCTCTGTGGAACGTATGTACCAATTTCATGACTCCTTCCCCTTCTTCTCCATCTTGCCTCTCCTTACATCCCCATCCCCATCCCTGGGGATCAATTTGTACAAAGCCTTGTACTTTTAAAATCTTAAGTGGTATTTTGATCCTTATGATGAGGTCAGGAGCAGGGGGAGAAAGAAAGTGGGGGAAGGAGAAAGAGGTGGTGGTGGTAACAGTAAGAGATACAAGGTGGAGTTCTTTTTTTTTTCCTTCTTCAGTGGTGGGGGAGCAATTAACACGTCTGGTACATTACATCTGAGAAAGTAAATTCCTTCTTTCAAAACTGAACCTACATTTGTATCTGAACTTGTTCAGAAGACTTCCTGGCTTTGAAATGAAACTACTTTCTTTTTTAAAAATTAAATAACAGTATAATCACATACATATCGACTCAGAAAAAAGTACCATTGATTTCAGTCAGGATTATTCCTGCATAAGTGGATATAGATTATTCTTGCATAAGTGGCATCATCAGAGGGGTGCAGAGAGTACAGACCACAGTGGGTGACACCATCAGAGAGGCAGGATGACTCTCAGGAAGGGAGAGGAAAATAGCGGATGTGAACAACTGGCTTCGCAGATGGTGCCGCCGAGAAGGATTTGGATTCTTCGATCATGGGCTGCGGTTCCATGAGGAGGGACTTCTTGCAACAGACGGGTTGCATCTCACGCCAGTTGGAAGAAATGTTTTTGCCAACAGTCTCAAGAACTTGATCAGGAGGGCTTTAAACTGAGTTCCGAGGGGAAGGGAGACAATATTAAGGAAGGCGAAAGGGATGGCGAAAATAGTCAAACTGACATAGAAGAAACAAGAAAAAAAAGTGCAAGGACCCAACAGTGGGAGGCAAAAAAACTTGCACAGGCAGCAAGTAAAGGGGAACTATGGTCTGCAATGTCTCTACACTAATGCACAGAGCATGGGAAATAAGCAAGATGAACTTGAACTCCTAGTACAACAAAGCAAATATGATATAATAGGCATCACTGAAACCTGGTGGGATGAGTCTCATGATTGGAATGTGGAAATAGAGGGGTATAACCTTATTAAGAGAAATAGGCCAAACAGGAAAGGAGGAGGAATAGCACTATATGTCAGAGATATTTACACCAGTGAAGAGATCCTGGACATCAATCATGGAAGCCAGGTGGAGAGCATCTGGATAAGAATCAAAGGGGAGGGAAACAACAAGGATGTTACGGTGGGAGTCTACTACAGACCCCCAAGTCAGACTGAGGAGTTGGATGATATCTTTCTAGAACAGATGACCACACAGTCAGAAAAGAGAGATGTAGTAGTGATGGGCGACTTCAACTATCCTGATATTTGCTGGAAGTCAAACTCAGCAAAATCCTCAAGGCCTAGCAAATTCCTCACTTGCCTGGAAGACAATTTCATGGTCCAAAAGGTGGAAGAGGCAACAAGGGGGTCAGCTATTTTAGATCTGATCCTAACCAACAAGGATGACTTGGTTAATGGGGTGCAAGTGGTGAGATCATTAGGTGGAAGTGACCATGTTCTCCTGGAGTTTGTAATACAGTGGAAAGGAGAAGCCAGGCATAGTCAGACACGCATCCTAGACTTTAGGAGAGCGGATTTCAGTAAACTTAGAGAAGTATTGAGGGCAATTCCATGGTCAGAAATACTAAAAGATAAAGGAGTTCAGGACGGATGGGACTTTCTCAAAAGGGAGATACTGAAGGCACAATTTCAAACAGTTCCAGTGAGAAAGAAAAACGGGAGGTGTCTCAAGAAAGCAGGATGGATGACTAAGGAACTTTCAACCGAGCTAAGTTTGAAATGGAACATGTATAAGAAATGGAAAAAGGGGGAAATCACAAAAAAGGAATTCAAAGAAATAGCAGGCATGTGTAGGGGTAAAGTCAGAAAAGCTAAAACGCAGAATGAACTCAGGCTTGCTAGAGAGGTTAAGAACAATAAAAAGGGCTTTTTTGGATATGTCCGCAGCAAAAGGAAGAAGAAGGAAACGGTAGGGCCACTGCGTGGAGAAGATGGCAAAATGCTAACAGAAGACAGAGAAAAGGCAGAATTACTCAACACTTTCTTTGCCTCAGTCTTCTCAGAAAAGGCAAAGGGTGCTCAACCTGAGGATAATGGAGCAGAGGACAGAATAGGGGAATTTCAGCACAGAATCAGTAAAGAGATAGTAGAGGAATACCTTGTTAATCTAAATGAATTTAAGTCTCCGGGACCAGATGAACTCCATCCAAGGGTATTAAAAGAACTGGCAAATGTAATATCGGAGCCATTGGCAATAATCTTTGAAAACTCCTGCAAAACAGGAGAGATCCCAGCAGACTGGAGGAGGGCAAACGTTGTCCCCATCTTCAAAAAGGGGAAAAAAGAGGATCCCAACAATTATCGTCCAGTTAGTCTGACATCAGTACTAGGAAAGATTCTGGAGCAGATAATTAAACAGAGAGTCCGTGAACATCTAGAAGGCAATGCCATAATCACAAAAAGTCAACATGGGTTTCAGAGAAACAAGTCCTGCCAGACAAATCTAATCTCTTTCTTTGATAAAATTACAAGCTTGGTAGATGAAGGGAATGCTGTGGATATAGTATATCTTGATTTCAGTAAGGCCTTTGACAAAGTTCCCCATGACATTCTTGCAAACAAGCTTGTAAAATGTGGGCTAGACAAAGGAACTGTTAAATGGATCTGTAATTGGTTGACCAGCTGAACCCAAAGGGTGCTCAACAATGGCTCCTTTTCATCCTGGAGAGAAGTGACCAGTGGGGTCCCACAGGGCTCTGTCCTGGGCCCAGTGCTATTCAACATCTTTATCAATGACCTGGATGACAGAATTGGGAGCATACTTATCAAATTTGCAGATGATACCAAATTAGGGGGAATAGTTAATACCCCAGAGGACAGGATCAAGATTCAAAATGACCTGAATAGACTAGAAAGCTGGGCCAAAGCTAACAAAATGAAATTCAACACGGAGAAATGTAAGGTATTGCACTTAGGGCGGAAAAATAAAATGCACAGATATAGGATGGGTGACACCTGGCTGAATTAAACTACGTGTGAAAGGGATCTAGGAGTCCAAGTAGACCACAAGTTGAACATGAGTGAACAGTGTGATGCGGCAGCTAAAAAGGCCAATGCTATTTTAGGCTGCATCAATAGAAGTATAGTGTCTAGATCAAGAGAAGTAACAGTGCCACTGTATTCTGCTTTGGTCAGGCCCCACCTAGAATATTGTGTCCTGTTCTGGGCGCCACAATTCAGAAAGGACATTGAGAAACTGGAGCGTGTCCAAAGGAGGGCGACAAAAATGGTGAAGGGTCTGGAAACCATGCCCTATAAGGAACGACTTAGGGAGCTGGGGATGTTTAGCCTGGAGAAAAGAAGGTTAAGAGGTGATATGATCGCCCTGTTTAAATATTTGAAGGGATGTCATATTGAAGAGGGAGCAAGCTTGTTTTCTGCTGCTCCAGAGAACAGGACCTGGAACAATGGATGCAAGCTACAGGAAAAGAGATTCCACCTGAACATTAGGAGGAACTTCCTGACAGTAAGGGCTGTTCGACAATGGAACGCACTCCCTCGGAGGGTGATAGAGTCTCCTTCCTTGGAGGTCTTTAAACAGAGGCTGGATGGCCATCTGTCAGGGATGCTTTGATTTGGATTTCCTGCATGGCAGGGGGTAGGACTGGATGGCCCTAGTGGTCTCTTCCAACTCTATGATTCTATGATTCTATGATTCTATGACAACAGGCAGCAGTGAGGCATTTTGAAGCCCATCCTTGGAAAGAAAGAGGGAACTTTTCTTAGCATGCCACTACTATTTGGGATGGAGTTGAGGATGAGGGTGAACCTTTCTCTCTGATCTCTTCTTCTGCAGCATTCCACTTCTGATCTGTTTGACTCTTTTCTGCTGTTGTTCTCCAGGTTGGTGGGATTTTTGCTGTAACTTCATCTTTCCTTGAGAGTGGAGAGCTTTCATAATTAAAAATCTGTTCTTGCTCAGGAGAGAGTCCGATCTTAGCTTTCTCAGCTCAGGGTGGTGGTGGTGGGAGAAGGATGGCTTTCCTAGGGTAAGACCCTCCTCCCCATTTACACCACTATCCCAGGAGGACCATGAGGCTGGCATCATGTGTTACTACACTGAGTGACACCAAACAGTGATGCCACTGATAGGATAGATTACAAAAGTGCTTTGGCATAGTAAGGCACTAGGTTCCTTTTGATCAAATCTTCACCACAATCAATTTATTACTCTTCAATCATAAATCTATAAAGTCCTGAAAGTTTCCTCAAGCTGTTAAGGGTTTCACTTATTGGCTGAACACACTGAACATATTGAAAGGCAGTTGCAGTCCTCCTTCTTGTAAAATGGTGACTGCATGTTTTATCTGCTAAGTCATGTTCTGAAAGCCTTGTTTTAAAATAAGCAAGCAAACAAGTAAGCAAGCAAGCAAACAGGCAAGCAAACAAGCTTAGTCTAGCTAATGTTATGGCATGTCTGGAGCCTGACTAAACCCAGACAAGTGGGTATAATGGCATCCTTACCCAGAATATATTAGATGCCTTTGCCTTGCTTTAAGATATGATAAAATCACTTTTGAACTGTCTTAAATTGTTTTAAATGTTTTTAAACTGTTTTGTTTTAATATGTCAGGTTGCTCAATATATTTTAGCATATTTACATTATTCCTACTTTTTCAAATTGTTAATAATGTTTAAAATTAATGTTATTGTACAATGCCAAGAAAATTTCATTTATGGAATAAAATATAAATAAGAAATAAAACTTTTGACTTTAGGCCTAGTGGCAAATCTCATCTCATCTCATCTATTGAATGCATTACTTACTAAATTATATTTTTAAGCTACATGATCAAAATAGACAAAACAGAGGTTCCAAACCCATGGCTGACCTGTTTTTCCTCTCTTTTTAAAGAGTGGGAATACAAATAGAGTCTTGGTTAATCTCACTTTGGTCCAAACCACACTGGATAAATAATCCATTTTGAGACTGCTTTAACTGCCCTGGCTCATTGCCAGGGAATTCTAGGAACTGTAGTTTTGTGAGACATTTAGCCTTCTTTTCCAGAGAGCTTTGGTGCCATGATAAACTACAATTCCCAGGATTCTCTAGCACTGACACAGGGCAGTTAAAGCAGTCTCAAACTAGTTTATTTCTCCAGGTCCAAAACAGATGGACAAAAAGCACCAGCTTTGAGCTGCTTTGGGGGGCACGATGTGGAGATTTTGGCATGCCCCTGGATTGACTGGAAGCCACACTGAGGCCACCTAAGGTTGCCCAAACCCAGCTGCAAACAAAACAAAACAAAAATGCTCCTTGCTGGTAGTCCAATTTGAACCACAGCAGCAGCTGACCTTGAGACAGAGGCATCTGGTCACTGTAATCATGCACTGATTGGGGCTTGCTTGCAGCTGGAGGGGCCAGAGGCTGCTCCAATCTACCTGTCCACTTGAGCCCCTAGTCTACCTGGAGTATAAGTTGCCCAAGATGATTTAGATGAAATCAGATCTCCCCAAAATTTCCTGTGGTCCAAAGGCAAGCCCACTTTATGTACCCTGTTTCTGTGATCTGTTCATAGTTGTCACATGCCAGTTTCATTACTCTGCATTTGCTTGAAAGCTCTTCGTAGAATGCAGATATCCAAATACATTTAAACCAGACCCCAGTGTTGAAATCTGCTAATATCTTCCAGAAGATTTGAAATGAATGCAGCCATTTCCATGCATATAGAAATAGTTAAACAAAATGCAACAGCCTCCTGGCCTTCTCATCATCCTCAGAGCCCAACAGCTAAGTGAGGCTGGAGAACTAGACCAGCTCTCAAGACTTTAGGAGACATTCACTGCATGAACAAAAATATAAATGTACACTAAGGTAGTAAACTGGAGGGAATGCTTGCATAAAATGAAATATATGAATTAGTAGCAGTGATTATAGCCAGGTACAACATAAAAAAATCTAGCTCTATATCAACTATACCATCATAGTGCAAGAATTCAAATGGATGCAAATTGCAAGAAACAAGGTTCCATTGGTTAGAATTTCCTGAAGGTCAGAGGTCTTTGACAGTGGACTGCCTCAAAGGGTGGTCAGCTCTCCTTCATTAAAGGAGTGTTTTAGTTGTATATACTGCTGGATATCAGATGTTTGGACTAGATAGTCCTTGAAGTCATGTCCAACTGTGACTCTATACTGTATGGTATGCATGCAAGGAGTAGAGCATGTTAGAGAAAAAGATCTTTGGAATGGGTGATGTCTCGTTCTGCCGGTGGTTCTGAACTAGTACCAACTGGAACAGATGCAGTCTTCTCAGCTACTCAATATCAAAGTAACTTCCACACAGATTTTCACTCAAATGAGGGTTTATTAACTTTGTTGCTATTTACACTTTACAGTAGGCTACTATACATCTATACTCTTTCAGAGTCCATGCTAGAAGCTTGAATGTGACATCAGTCTTTGTTCTCTCAAAAGATCAACCTTTCCACCAAGTGGACACACCTCTTTCCCATGAAGTCACCATGCTACACAGGAGCATAACAATAATACATTTGTTTATATTATGTCTCAGCACATGTC
>NC_056522.1:73721872-73760389 GCF_019175285.1 Sceloporus undulatus | reverse complement strand
CTGTAAAGTGTAAATAGCAACAAAGTTAATAAACCCTCATTTGAGGGTTTATTAACTTTGTTGCTATTTACACTTTACAGTAGGCTACTATACATCTATACTCTTTCAGAGTCCATGCTAGAAGCTTGAATGTGACATCAGTCTTTGTTCTCTCAAAAGATCAACCTTTCCACCAAGTGGACACACCTCTTTCCCATGAAGTCACCATGCTACACAGGAGCATAACAATAATACATTTGTTTATATTATGTCTCAGCACATGTCCTTGAAGACTTGCTCTTCCAGGCCTAGATTTTCTGGCCTTCAACAGGAACCATTTTAAACCTTAGTTAACCATTGACACATCTGAATATTTTCCATACAAATTAGAAATATATTTTAACAGAGCAAATCATATTTCTGAATGCAATTGTAAAGGAAGAGGCAGATCATCAAAGGGTGGTGTTGCCTATTCAGAACTTACAGTAACCTTCTTAGTTCATCCTGGCTACTGATTTAGTTCTAACTAAACACTCTATAATAATTCTGTCCATTGCTTGGCTCAAAACTATGTGAACAAGCTTTCCCAGTCATTAACACATTCATCAGAAAGCAAGTGAATGGAAAAGGGATAGCTAGCATTGTTTGGACCATTTAAAAATAGTACAATATTTCTCTGGAAAGCTCAAAATAATTCTCTAGGAAGCTCAAACATAAACCTATTATTATAATATACTGATCAAAGTTGGGGTTCTGTAGTGTACATGTGGAGTTACACATTCATTGTGCTATGCAACTGTTGTGATGAATGGCAGTGTTGCACAGATGAACCAAGACACCAAGATCAGCATCTTATTGTGACATACACATGGGTAGCTTATCCAAATCTATCTGCCAGTACAGACTGGCAAAAAGATCTGGCTTCAGAGTGGTGTGGGGGCATGGCATCCACACACTACATGACCTGATTCCGCCCCTCCCCCCCCAAGCCAGCATCACACCACTCACCTGCCCTGTCCAGACAGTGGGCAGTGTTGGGGTGTTCCTGCAGCATGGCAATCAGATGCCACAAGCCGCAGAAACACAGAAGATCTATTTCTGTTTGAGCTTGAAAAACAATGGATTGTGGCCACAGCATGTAGTTGCCATGGCCCTAATCTGGCACTCAAAGGGGTGGCCAGAAGCTGCTCCTTCGGGGTAGTCTGCTTTGCCCCAATGTCTCTTTTTGGATGGGGCTCAGGGGGCCATTTTCTAGCTTTTGGCATCTTGTCTACAATCTCTATTCATCATTTATCAAACCTGGGGTGTGTGTGTGTGTGTATGTGTGCTGCTACCTACCAATGAGGGAGGGGCAGATGCAACTGAGGAGGAAGAAGTGACTGGTCTTGGCTCTGAGAGGAAGGGAAAGGAGGGTGCTCTTTATCAGGGAACACACACTATTTTTTTTTTTCTGCAACACAGCTGAAAACAACCACATCTTCCTCCTGTGAATTGCCTCCTTCCTCCTCAACAGTAAGTAGAAACAAAAGCTGTCACTTCCAGGGCTTAACAACTTCCAGGATTGACATGAACTGAACAGGTAGGAGCATGATGCTTCATCTATTTGATACAGGATCACAGTCCAAATATGCAACATGCATTCCATGTGTGTACCCGTGCACAATGCAAATCTGTATGTATGTGACTGCATGGTTAACATCACTTCCACAATGCTGAAATGAATGTGGATGTTCTATATCAAACAAAAATTGTCAGCCAATGTCTCAGGGGAACTTACACATGTCAAAGACACCAAAATTATTCTAGCCAGTACAAAAGAATTAAAATATTTTTTAAAACTTTGAACTATCATCAAGTAAAAACACATCTTAAAAAGTGGCTAAAATCAGACATTGTTTAAAAGCCTGGGTAAACGCTAAGAAATATACAAAGAAGGTGCCAGTATTCCATGGTCAGTTTGTGTGTGTATTTATATGGTAACCCCATGAATTTCACAGGGCTTTCTCAGTCAAGGAATACTCAGAGGTGGGAAGTCGAAGGCTTTCATGGCCAGCATCCATAGTTTTTTGTCGGTTTTTCGAACTATGTGGCCATGTTCTATAAGAGTTTATTCCTGATGTTTCACCAGCATCTGTGCCTGACATCTTCAAAGGTGGCTTTGCCAGTTACTTCCTCTGAAATATAGCCTACAGCATCTGGTATTTGTTGGTGGCCTCCCATTCAATGACTAACCAGGGCTGACCTTGCTTAGCATCTAAGATCAGATACGTTCTGGTGCCCTCGGGGTATTTAGGCCAGGTAGCACAACCACAAAGGCGTCGCTTATGGGTTTATCATATCAGGTTAGTAAAGTGCAGTTACAGTCAAATAACAGTATCTTTGGTAGCTACTTATCACATGACATCATGTCTCTCCTGTTGCTGTTTTGCATTTCAATTGCTGGTGGACAGCACCTTTTTAGTGATGGTCTCCTTCATCAGTGAAAATGTACGCTCCACTGAGGACTGAAATGCAAAGCAGCAACAGGAGAGAGATGGTATTGTGTGATAAGCACCTGCCAAAGATGCTATTTTCTTACTGTAGTCTGGTGGTCTGTAAACTACTGCCCCAACAAGCTGGGTATTCATTTTAGTGACCTTGGAAGGATGCAAGCCTGAGTCAAGCGTGAGCCCTTGGCTGGTATGTAACTCGCAACCTTATGGTTTGTTAGTGAGTGGCTGGCAATTTTTAAAATAATCTTTATTAGTTAAAATCTATGATACAGTCTTTAATACAAAAGAAATTTCAAATCCTTTGTAAAATCAAAACTGAAGTCTTTGTTTCAACATTCCAATTCATGACCCTTTTTGTGACTTCCTCTTAGTCCTGCATTTGTGAACAATACAAGTTATAGCGTAAGTATCCCTTTTACATTTTTTGTATTTATTCAGTGTACTATACATGCTAATATCATATACAAACAATATCATAAACAAACAATGAAAAAAGATAAATAAAATCTTATTTAAGTCTTATTAAATACCATTTCTCGTCTTCTAAACTAAAAATTGCCTTCTTGTTTTCACATCTTGTTCTAATACAATATTTTCCCACAATCTCAGTTCCTTTAGTTATTTGAAAAACTAAAGCAGAAGTACTGATATTACTATTTTGTTTAAATTTGCTTTGTTTTCCTTGGGGTTTAATTTCTTAAAAGATTTTGGTTTATTCTCCACTTTACCTGCCAATATTGTAGGAGCTTTTGCCTCTCTTCTGTTCTTTTGGTTTTTTTATAACACTTGTCAGTTTATCTATTTCTCTAAACTCATTAATTTTCTACATCCACTCTTCTATTGTTGTAGTCTTATCTAATTTCCAATTTTTAGCAATTAAAATTCTGGCAGCTGTAATGATATATAATAGTATCCACCAATATTTTTCCCTCTTCTACTTTAAATACCTTAAATGTTTAGAAGATATAATTTTGGAATCATAGGGAATGTTCCACCCAAGATAATTTCTCAACAGGGGAGTTAATCATAAATCCAAGATAGATTGTAACCTGTGTGTTATTCCAAAGTGCACGCTCTGCTCTGAGTCATAAACTGGGGGCTGGAAGAGAATGAGAGTTAAGAACAGATGCAGACTGAAAGGTTAAGGAAAGAAAGGTTGCTTTAAAAAAAGAACAAAGCTTTTAGCTTTGATTTTCCCACACTAGACTGAGGCAGAAGAATTCTCAATTTCTTTCATTTTCATTTGTTTTCATAGAAACCCTGTGAGTTTTAAAAAACAACAAAAACTATGGTTTAAATTCAAACTATGGTTTTATTTTGTGTGAGACAGAAATTAGTAGAGAGGAAGAAACACAACAGAAAGAATAAAATTAAAAATGATATTTTGCTCAGTGAAAAAAGACATGACCTGAAATGAATGATGGGCTCCTTCACCTTTCCATAACTTACTCTTAATTTACCTGGAAATGACTCCTAATAATGGCTGCTTTCAGCATATAACAGGGAGTACAGGAGAAAGTGTGGGGAAGGAAATGGGATGGAAAGTAATCTAGAGTTTCACCCCAGAACTTTTTTTCTTTTCTTAAACCAGGGCTCAGCCTGGACCCCGAGAAGTGGCTAATAGGAAAGGATGTGAACAAAGAGTTTGAAATTTAGGCTGTGTCCGCACTGCAGAAATAATCCAGTTTTATACAACTTTAACTGTCATGGCTGAATGCTATGGAATTATGGGAATTGTAGTTTATTGTGACATATCCCAGTCAAGAAGCAAGGTGAACACTAAACCTGACTAAAGAAGACACACGTGTGACACCGTCACAAAACCTTGCTCACAAAAATTTGAAAAGGAAATTTGCACTTGCCTTGATTAAAAATAGAATTATGCATGTGCCTTGAATTGTAGAACCATAACAAAAAGTTTTTTCAGTGGTCTGTCACACCACACACACACACACACACACACACACACACACACCGGTAGTAGATTTGAAGTATGTCTGGAGAGACAGTGAAGATTGAGAATTACTAATCTGAGGAGTTGCTTATAAACTTGTTTGAAGAGGCATCCTTTTTTGTAGGCCTCACATTAGTCAGATGAGCACTAGGCAACAGCTATTGGACAGTGGGGAATGAGGGTTTAGAAAAAAGCTGTGCCATATACCACACATAGGGCTATCCCCCAACACCTCCCTCAGTTTATTGTACTGCTGTTAGGCAACAGTGGAGGACTCTGTTCAGTCATTCATATAGAGATGGCAATCTGCTAATTTTCCAGTCAACATGCTGATGTGGGATTATGGGTGAACAATGGGAGTGTTGTCATCTTGTACTTCATCTTGGACAGCAAAATATGCTGAGTTAATCATGTCTCAGTTTTAGGTATTTAGGACATTCAAAAACCTTTTGTTACCTTTTGAGGACAACTCATAGTTTCTCCAAGGTCTGGTACATACTGAACAGCCGTATAGGGGAAAGCCAGCAGTCTCCTCCATTCTTCTGTTTGGATCCTTGAACAAGAGAGAACCTGCCCCCCACACCTTTTAAATTATATGCCAGCACTTTTCCTCCCCTGCTTTTTATTAAGCGTGAAGTGCTTCACAAGGTAATTTTGGTTTAAATTCCATTAAATTGCAGATGGCATTCCCAATAAATACACATAGTTATGGCATTTAGTGCCACGGGATGAAGTGATGGTTTTGAAAACAGAATGATGGACAGTTTATTCTTTTGGAAGCTTTTCTTTCTTTCTTTCTTTCTTTCTTTGGGCATTATTATACATGTACCTTGGTTGCTGATTAGGGGAAGGGATGGAGCTCCATCTGCAATATGTCAGCAAAGTGGTTTTCACTGTCTTTGGAAATTACCACATGAGCCCATTCTCACTGCAATTGTGTCATTTAATAAAAATATATAAATAAACATACACTGCTCCCTCGGGTTACGAAATTAATTCGTTCCGCAGCCGCTTTCGTAACCCGAAAAGCCTTCGTAAGCCGAATTGCCATAGGCGCTAATGGGGAAAAGCCGCGTTTCGTGCGAAAAAGCCGAAAAAAGCACCAAAAATTTTTTTCGTAACCCGAATAAACATTCGTAACCCGGAACAATTATTTCCTATGGGATTTTTTCGTATCCCGGAAATTTCGTAACCTGGGTATTTCGTATCCCGGGGTACCAGTGTACCAGTTTCAGAGCAGCCATTATTTCACATCTTGTCAGTCTTGTGACTGGGGCTGCTTCTACCATCATCCTCTCTTCGAGACTCCCCTTTAACCCTGCCTCCATGCCCTATGCCAGCATGCCTTTGGGGATTTTTTTTAAAAAATTCACTTTTTCACACAATTCTGGAGTTCCGGTAATGTGATTTAAATTTGTTTGTTTGTTTTAAAGAGAAATAGAAAAAATAAAGGCAAACAGCCTGGTTGGAAATAGTGAGGGGGGTGCAGAACAGGGGAAGGGGAGGAGACTGTGACCCCACATGACTTCCAATATTGCAACTGCCCCAGCAGTAATGTTTCACAACTGGGGACTATAGTGACTGCAAGCTCATTGATGGGTTTCCCTCATTAATGGAAAGGGACACCTACACTTTGGGGACACAGCAGCTATGGGTCAGAGATGGCGTTGAGTGACACATATTGCCAAATACACATTTTCCTGGTAGGATTGCAGTTTGAAAGCTGTATGGCGTAATCTTCTAAATTGCCCAGCTTGGCAAGAATTTTGTTTCATTTTATAGGCTGCCTTTCTCCTGGAGTTGAACCCAAAGTGGTTCACAAACGAATCAATGAAAACTTAAAAATAAAAATGTAAAACAATTAAAATCATTATGTTTAAACAGTATAAAATAATTTAAAAGCATACACAAAGTTAAAAATAAAGCAACCTCCCACCAAAAAGCCTCCATGAAAGCTGTTACACATTAAAACTTTGCTTAAACAAAAAGATCTTTGCCTGCTGTTGAAGGGAGAGCAGCCAGGGGGCCAGCTTAGCCTCCTGTGGAAGGGAATTTCAGAGGGTGGGAGCAGCCACTGAGAAGGCTGTTTCTCCTATCCTCACCAAATGAGTCTGTGACGGTAGCAGGACTGAGAAAAAAAGTCCTTCCTTGTGGATCTTACAACTCTGGCAGGCTTATAAAGGGAGTTTTTCAAATAGCCTGAGCTGAAATCATGTAGGGTTTATAGGTCACAACCAAGACTCTGAATTGTTCTCAGAAATGAATTCTTAAGCACTTTATAAAGAAGAAAGGAAAACAATGGATTTCAGATACTTCCACTAAAACTGTGTTTTGGTTTTCCCCGTTATAAACCAGTTCTTACCATCACAGATGTTTATATTTCTCCTTATTCCAAAATCCTAAGAGAGCAAGAAAAGTCCTGATTATTCAAAAGCAGTTGCAGATTTGCCTGCAGGAAATAGTAACCTATAATGTAACCTATGTTTAAACAAGGCAACAAGCACTTAGAAGCAAAGCTGAAAAGTGGCCTCATTTGTTTCATCAAAGGGAAAGGTTAATAGCAGAAATATATCAAGATATGGGAGCACTTTGGATTACACAAAGAGTTTATTGTTTAATCACTACAAGTGTTTTACTATAATGATCATTGTAAAAGGCAGGAAGCAAAGTACGATATTGCATAGCTTTGTACATGTGATCCCTCTGCCCAAGTGTCCATTGCTGACCATGTTCCCTAAAGACACCCACTGAGCCATAATCAGAAAAAAAAAAAAGTCTTGCCAGAGTGCAGTGGGCAAAATGAAGGCATGGCCCCTTCAATAAGAACACTGCCTTCCCCCAGTGAAAATTTATGTATGTTCCCAAATCTCTAGGATTGCAGGGATTTATAACTTCAGAATAGAAATATTTGCTGTCATCCTGTTCAGTAGTTATGAGATTGTAAGCTGGATCTCATAACTGCTGAGGATTCACACTTGCAGTTATGTATGACCATAGAATCATAGCGTTGGAAGAGACCAACTCCCTGCCATGAACCTCAAACCTATCATTTCATCCTTGAGACAAACAGTTGTAGCAGGACCCTGAGGTCTCTCCAGGTGCCTGTTTTTGATATGCATCATGACCAGGAGAATAATGCAAACATCATTTCCCAGTGCCCCAATCTGCAACATCTCAGAAACCTTTCAGTTGAAACTCTGCCAAACTGAAACAGTAGGTTTTTAGGGGGTGGCATCATCAGATGTAACTATGATAACCGAGCTCTGTCACTGTAGTTATGCTTGACAATGAAAGATTTTGGTCAGAGTTTAAGCACCCAAAGAAAAGGGGTAGGTAAAGTTTCCTTCAAATATAAAAGTTCTAGGTATGAATAGTTTTTCAGTCTATCTCTCTGTAATGCGAGAAATTTGGGGACTGAAAGAAAATTTCATGGGAAGGGATTCTTATTGGGAGGAAGCTCTAATCCATCTCTCCATAGCTAAACCGTGGTCCCCGTATCCATGAAACTCAGAATTTGAGGATGCTGGATGGGGGCTTCTGGACATTGTAATCCAAGATGTGATGTTTTCAAATCCAAGAATTGTGCACAAATCTAACCCCTTTCTTGTTGAGGGACAATGGGATCAGGCACACTGGCACTGGGAAAGGGATGGTGAGGCTGTGGATTTCCCCATCACAAATCCATGAGGAGGTTTTATGTAGAACCATACATACAACTTGTTGCATTGAGGTAATAGTTGTAGGGGCATGGGTAAGAAACAAGAAATCTAATGCAGACGTTTTGCTATACTTGTTATTGCAGCAGAGGATTAAGAATAAATATTGTTTTATACTCCAGTTCCCTTAGTTATGAAGTCTGCAGGAGCAACCATTACACTGGACTTTTTCACATGGGGACTTATGTGCTTCCAGCCCAAAAGTGTGGCATACCAGAAAAACAAGCCAATTTAGTAATGGTTATGAAACACTGAGCACAACAAGGGGTTAAAAGCACATTACTTAGGGTCCAATGCAAATTTGGTTATCAAATGGGTGAAGACAAATCCCCATTGCTAGCTTAGAAATACTTTTTCTGTGCATTCTCCAAACTGTCATTTCCACAAGTGCACACAAACACAAGTCTGTGATTCCCTGCCCAGGAGACAAAACACAAACTTTTACTTGGGGAGGAAATAATCAATGGCTTCACAGGGAAGGGAAACAGGGAGAAAAATATTCTTTGCCTGAGAAGCTGTTTCAGTCAGGCAGATTGAGGCTTCCCTTTGCAAACTCCCTTAAAACCACACACACACACACACACACACACTAGAGAAAGAAAGAGGAGGGGGCTGCTCCATAAACCTGCCTGATTCCAGCCACGGCTGTTACTCCCAGATGTCCTCCTTTTCCAGGACCTGTTCTCCATTTCCTTGAGGAGGAATTACAAAACGTTATCTCCCTCTGCCTTCTCTCACCAGCTGATCCCTTAATTAGAGGCTACAGGATGCAGGAGAGAAAGAGGGGAGTGTGTGTATATCCCTTTAGGAAGAAACATTCTCTCTCCCCTAGGGACAGCATGGGACCCTGGGAAATCTGGGAACTGGGGGCATCTGGAGGCTTGGTTTTCAGATGGTTGCCATTACGCGAAGAGAGCCATTTCACAAATGAAGTGAAAAAGCAAATATGGTGGTTTGGCAAATTTCCTGATTCACCTCACTTTCTCTCTGGAGTCTGTTCTGATTGCGTGCAGCGTCATATGAACAGCAGCTGCGAAATTGTCCCTAATGCCCTGGATGACCCTGCATTGGCACCAGTATAACCTTCCAATTTTCCTAATGTGAAAACATCCACTGGCTGTTCTGTAGCTTCTCCTTGACTAGCACTATTGCAGGGTTACTCATGTGTATTTCACTGGTGCTTTTTTAAAAAAAGATGTGGCTGGGGTTGGCTAGGATGGACCAAGAGGACGCGCTGTAAACTTGCTCCTGTTCGAAGTCAGAGTTTTCCTGCCTTGATCAGTTTAAAAATGCTATTAATAATTGATAGGTAGAAACCCTTGTTAAAGGGTCTCTATAGGGCTTGGGTCCGGGTATTTTTGGAGAGGAAGAAGAGGAAGAAACCTGAAGGAGGTGACCGGACCAGATTTACCACACTGATCGATGGTAACTGTCCTGAAGCAGGCAGGGACACTACCAATTTTAACCAAGTTTCTTTTTGTTTGCTGGCTTTTGGCATTGTGGCAAGATGGACTTCTGATATAATTATTATAAGCACTGATAGTCTTGGTTGAGACTCGGAGGCCAGAAATATTCAGCTTGTTATTTGAATTCCAAACATTTGGAACTTTACCAGTAATCTCCCCACCCCCTTTGTTTGTTTGACTGACTGCCTTCTAAAGCATATTATATCCTAAAAAAAGGCGAGGGGCAGTTGGACTTTATAACCTAACTTCTAATTTCTAAAAGGACTGAAGGTTTAATTAAACAAACAAGAAAAACTAAAAAACCCTTTTTGAAGAATTGATTTATTAGGTTGATTTCCACCTGTGTGAGATGCTTTGGAGGAGAAGGTCTACTCGCCTGCTCTCCCATTGCTGTGTAAACTCTTTCTGTGAAACTTCCAGGACCCAGTGAATCAGCAGGACACACCCCTAGATCCCACCCGCAGTGGAGGCTCTTGGAAGTTGTAGTCCTTAAGTTGGTTTGTGGATGGCTCTGGTTTGAGAAAATAAGTGGAGAGGAAAAAGGAAATCATCTTTGAAGGAAAAAAAAATCACAACCTGAATGAATTACATTAGACTGGACAAGTCTAAATTCTTCTAGCCCGGACTTTCAAGGAAGCAAGCAACATAATAGTTGTTTATTGATCTATTTGCCTTGTGTTATCTACATTAAGCAAACCATCCATTTAACAATCTGAACATAGATGGACAATGAAACTTTTCTACCTAATCTATTGATATACTACTACTATCTGTGCAATTTCATGTTATTACTTACTTATTTTATGTTAAAGGTTAAAGGTCTTGCATAAAGTACTTGCATTTGTACTTTATTTGAAAAAAAGGGGGGGGGGAGCTCTTTAAACTTTAGTTAAATACAAGGTTCTTGTACAAGGTTCTTACCATGGCTGTAACACAAAGTCAATCTGCTAAAAATCAGTCCTTGCAAGTTAGAAGACCTTTGTTTGACCAACCTAAGACACAAGAAAATAGTCAGACAATTCTAGATGAGATTAGAAGACCTAATTATGATTTAAGCAAGAGAGTTGATGACTTGACTTCTGAAATGTCTGGATTCAAAAGTGAGCTAATGACCCACAGATATTTGATATTATACAAGTTTTAGGTAATTCTGAACAAATTGACCCTTCCAACTAAGAACCACTCTAAATCTCACTGACAATGAGTAAAATTAAAGGGATCAGGTTTTCAAGGGTATAAATAATGTAGCCAAGAAAAGGGAGATTTTTGAATATATCTATAAAAACCACTATGATATCATTTGTCTACAAGAAATTAAAATCAGGAAAACTAATAATTACCTCTTGAAAAACAAAAGAATAGGTCTTGCAGGGACTTAGCTAGGATTTTAGGAAGGAGGGGTCCAGACTAAGTGCCACCATTATAATGGGGCTTGAGTGCAGCGGCGCAGCAGCACACACCATTCATTTTTCTAATGGAAGGGGGGGGTCCGGACCCCCAGATCCCCCCCCCTTGGCTACATCCCTGGGTCTTGACTTCATATCCTTATGCAATAAAAGAAACAGAGGTGTAGTCCTGTACACTGAGAAAAAATATAACCCACTGAAGGTGTTCAAAGACACCAAAGGGCGTTATATTAGAGTTTTAATAGCTATTACAGGTCAGAAAACTTTAGTAGTTGGAGTATATGCTCCTAATAAAGACAAGCATTTTTTTTTAAAGACTTGTGAAATAAAAGACTAGAAATTAAATTTGACTCATTAATTCTTTTGGGGGATTTCTGTGAGGTAATTGACCCACCCATTGACAGATATGCCAAAAAACCAATAAGAAAGTTCCAAGGGAAATTACCTAGCTCATTTTTTGAGCTAATGGACTGCTTTGCATTGATTGATCCTTGGAGATCTAAAAATGGCAATGAAAAAGAATTCACTTATTATTCTGAAACACACCATTCATGGGCAAGGATTGACATATTCTTGATCTCAGCCACATTACTCCCTAAAGTTGTAGATTTAACTATAACGACAAATTGAATTTCAGATCATTGTCCAATTGAAATGAAATTAGGAAACTAAAAAATAAATTGGAATTTGAAATTAAATTAATCTCTTTTGAAAAAAACAAGAATAATCAAAGAAGCAGATGTGAAGTCGAAGGCTTTCATGGCTGGCATCCACAGTTTTTGTGGGTTTTTTGGGCTACGTGACCATGTTCTAGAAGAGTTTCTTTCTGATGTTTCGCCAGCATCTGCGGCTGGCATCTTCAGAGAATGCTTGCCTGGAAAGGAGTTGGGTATATATATATATTGTGTGACCTGGAAAGGCAGGGGTGATTTGCATGCGTATTGTTCTGTCCCACCCTGAGGCCTGCCATTAGCAACAGAACAATACACATGCAAATCACCCCTGCAGTGAAACAATACGTTTTCCGTATCTCCTGAGTTACAGGGGCATGTTCACTCATGAACAGGAGTCTTACTAAATTTACCCTCCAGTAATGCTGATGGTAGAACGTTTAATCTAGACAGTGCAAAAGCTCTTCTATATCTGGGGATCAATAGGTTCGTGATGTAGTTTGGCACAGTAAGCGGTCCTATACTGTCCCAATAAGTAAAATAGTTTGTGTACTGAGTTCTATGGTTTTGGAATTCTGTGTCCTTTATGTGCTGCATAATGGCTGTTTTAGCTTTAGAATATCCCACAGACTGAAGGGCATTAGTCGTGAGTCCCAGATTGTGTAGTTTTGTAGCCGAGAGTTTTTCCATTTAGATTGGAAAGTATCTTCCAGAATTAATGGCCTAAGTCCCACAGGAAGAAAAGTAAACTTTAGCCAGAAATTCACAGTAAGCATCAATATTCAGGCCTTACTAGAACAGTGGGGAAAGAATTGGGTCAAGAGAAGTAAATATACACTGAATAGCAACATCAGGGAAAATATGCTCAAAATGCAATGTAGATGGCACTTTATACCAGCCAAGTTATCAAAAATTTATAAGACATCAAATAAATGTTGGAAGTACGGTGAATCTATAGGTTCATATATTCATCTATGGTGGAATTGTAGAATTACAAAAAGATATTGGCAGGGAATCTATGATCTGATAAAAAAAGATATTAAAATGTAAGCTGAACTTTGATCCTAAGTACTTTCTATTAAGCATAGTCTCAGATGAAAACATGGAAAGAAAATTTGGCAAACTCTTCCTTTACATGTTAGCTATGGCTAGAATTGTATTTGCAAGAACTTGGTGGAAAATATGCTCAAAATGCATATTTTATTGAATGGTTAATTCAATATTAATGAATGGTTAGCTACATTGATTGAATTTATTGAGATGGATAAACTTACCTGTATCTTGAACAATGGTGATTGGAATGAAACCAAAAACGGCTGGCTTCTACTGGTAGATTATCTAAAAGAAAAAGGAGAAACGCTTAAATTATAATAGACAAACAGATAAGATATTGGATTTCTTAAAAGGGACCTAGGAGTTACCTAACTTCAGCAAATACACACACACACACACACACACACACACACACACACAAATATAAAGCTGTTGAAAGAAAGAAGAAAGAAATTTATTTACTGGAATTGACATGTTCTAGATTAAGTAATTTCTCGAATGTATGTCCCGAATGCTCTCTTTGTTTTAAGATGATATTTGAAGACTTCAGGATAACTGAGTAAGACTACTGTAGATCAGAACGAACTCCAGGAAGTCAATCTTATTGTTCTTTGTTGTTGTACTTCTGTATCTTTCTTTGTTGTTACTTCTGTAATGTTTAAATGTTAATTTATGTTATTTGATGTCTTATGTGTATTTTTAAACTTAATTAAAAAAATTTAAAAATGTAGCTGGTGTCATTCTCCAGAGAACAAGCCCAACCCATTCAAAGCAGGTAAATGGCAGCTAATGGGGGGCACAAGACCTAAGAAGGGCATAACTACAAGGGCTGATTGTTGGTCCTCCACCTTAGGAGGCAGGACCTTTTTTGTTGCCTCTGGTTTTCTCCATTTCATTCTTCACATCTTTTGCCTTCCTTCCATTTTCTTCAGATGTTTCTTTTAAGCCTGAGGACAGGGACTATATCCTATCCATTTTTGTACATTGCATAGTATCTTGAGTGTTATTATAGATAAACAGGCATGCAAGGTATGAACAGAGATAGGTTTTTGTGGGTTTTTCAGGCTATGTGGTCAAGTTCTAGAAGATGGCCACATAGTTCGAAAAACCCACAAAAAACTATGGATGCTGGCCATGAAAGCCTTCGACTTCACATATGAATAGAGAGTCAGCATGGTTTATTGGTTTGAGTGTTGGACTAGGACTCTGGGATACCAGGGTTCAAAATTCCACTAAAGCTATGAAAGCCCACTGGGTGACCTTGGACATATCTGAACAAATCTTATCATGAAAACCCTATGATAAGTTTGAAGCAAGTTGTAGTTGAGATGAAGGCACATAATAACAAGCCATTAAATAAGTGCGCCCCCCCCCCCACTTCTCTATTTAGGAATGTGTGCATTGTATTTTATTTGGGTAGATGGAAATAATACCCAATCAGTTTCATCCTTTAATTTACATTAAGTATCTTTAAAATCTCTGGTGCAATTATGAGTATGAGGAATTGTTCCAAGAGTAAGAAAATGAAAAATATAAAATGAAGAAAAAAGACATAGTGAGAGCCATTACAAGGATTGAAGAAGAGTGTGAACTTCCCCATGACAAACTCCCAGCTTGTACTGTTTTAACTGGGTTACCTGGTTTCACTGGTAATAGTAAACTTGAAGTGTATTGCCAGAACAGCTGTAAACAGCAGTAATGAGAGAATGGTGCAATGTGGGCATGGAAACACATATCTCATCTTATAGATCTACAAATTTCTTCTTGCCCTTATTAGTGAACTAGCTGTATTAGTGAATTAGCTGTAAACACCCCCTGTACTTTTTAAATAGCAATAGCACTTTACATTTCTATACCACTTCATAGTGAACTAATCATTCTCTAAGCAGTTTACAATTTGTAAGCCAATTGCCCCCAACAAACTGGGTACTCATTTTACCAACCTACGAAAGGATGGAAGCCTGAGTCAACCTGGAGCCCTGAGGAATTGAACTCACAACAATGTGGCTGCAGTACCAGCATTTTTACCACTGCACCATCAGAGTGCCTTTAACCAATTTTTTTTAAAAAGATTGAAATGTTTTAAAGATGTCTTCTGAATCTCAGAACTTTTTCTTTAGAGGAGGGGTGTGCAATGTGCAGCCCCAAAACTGCTTATAGCCATTTTTTTTCAATTCCCCATCAGTTCCAAGCCACCATGCCACTGTAGGGTTGGCTACAAGCTCCCAAAATCATAACTATTGCCACACTGGCTAAAGAATGCCACCATTTTTGTACTTCTGCCCTTCTGCTAGATTCAGTTTGATAGAGCCCTATGAGTTGCCCTTCTCTGTGGTGTTAAGGGTTTCTATGGAGTCCATGCTCCATCATACTCCTGCTCCATAGAGTGCATACTGGCTGTCAAATGTTGGAGTCAACTACAGCAGTAATGAGAGAATGGTGCAATGAGGGCATGGAAACACATATCTCATCCTATAGATCTGCAAGTTTCTCCTTGCCCTTATTAATGAAATCTCCTCAGACTTCCCATTATAGCAAGAATGCAGCCCATGGGGAATCGTCACCTAAACTACAACCTTATTTTGCTATTTTCTTTGACAAGTGATCAAAAGATCAGATATGAGGAAATTTAATGACAAGGAAGCTGCAAGTGCACTTAGCTTTGCCAACCTTTTATTCCTGAGCTGCCATGTGTTCAACTGAACTATGTGCTTTCTATATTTGGTGGAAAAGTGGCAAAATTGGTAAGAACAGCATCTGGCCTGCTTAGGATGTCCTGCTGTAAATCTTGCCTGCTGCTGAAATCCTGTCCTCATGATACCTCCCAAGGTAATTGGCCAACAAGGGGGAACTCCCTCTTATACTGTATGTGTAAGTTTGTGGCCAACCCTGCAATAAGCACCAGAAGCAATGAAAAGCCCTTTCCTGAATGGAACAGGTGAGAGGTAAACTATCTTATCTTTTTAGGAGTAAAGGGCAGCTATACACTTTCCTCACCAATTACCCATTTCCTTTCAAAGGGCAGTAATAGCCTGTATCTTTCTGTCCCTCTCACATATATGTGTGTGTCTTCTAAAATGAATCGGGGGCACTGCACTCCAGTGGTTCCATTCCTACCTCTTGGGCAGATTCCAGATGGTGCAGCTGGGGGACGTGTGCTCCAACAAGAGGGCACTTACATCTGGTGTCCCTCAGGGAGCCATTCTGTCCCCTATGCTATTTAACATTTACATGAAACCGCTGGGAGAGATTATCCGGAGACACGGGGTGCAGTGTTATCAGTACGCTGATGACACCCAAATATATTTCTCTGTGTCTCCGACTGATGCAGTGACCAGGGATGGCATCTCTCCTCTTGATGCCTGCCTAGACTCGGTAATGGGCTGGATGAGGGAAAACAGACTCAGTTTGAATCCAGAGAAAACGGAAGTGCTCGTGATAGGTTCCCCCGGTCCGGGATTGGAGGTTTGTCCACCTGTCCTGAACGGGGTCAAGCTCCCCCTGAAGGACTCTGTTCACAGCTTGGGGGTGCTCCTGGACTTGTCGCTCCACCTTACATCTCAGGTGGACGCGACGGTCCGGAGCACCTGCTATCAGCTTCGGTTGATATGCCAGCTGCGACCCTTCCTGGGCCGGAGGGACCTTGAAATGGTGGTACGTGCTCTGGTAACCTCTCGTTTGGATTTCTGTAATGCGCTCTACATGGGGCAACTCTTGTACCATACTCGGAAGCTACAGTTGGTTCACAATATGGCAGCTAGGTTGGTCACTGGATCTTCCAGGGCCACCCACATAACACCAGTATTAAAAGATCTACATTGGCTGCCTATTCGCTTCCGAGCGCAATACAAGGTGTTGGTTATTACCTATAAAGCCCTAAATGGCTTGGGCCCAGGGTACTTGGAGAATCGCCTCTCCCCATATAATCTGCCCCGCACACTCAGATCGGCCGGGAAGCATTTGCTGAGAGTTCCAGACTCGAAATATGCCACAACATCGCGTAGGGCCTTTACCATCTCAGCCCCTCAGCTCTGGAACTCGCTTCCCGGTGAGCTCCGCTTGGCCACCTCCATTAATCGGTTTAGGAAGGAGTTAAAAACCTTCCTGTTCCAACAAGCCTTCCCCTAATTGTTCCCTTGTTAGCCTCCCTTCTTCCCCCCTCACTGTTACTGTTGTTGTACATTCTAAGCTAGCTGGATATTGTTATACAGTGGTACCTCGGGATACGAAATACCCAGGTTACGAAATTTTCGGGATACGAAAAAATCCCATAGGAAATCATTGTTCCGGGTTACGAATGTTTTTTCGGGATACGAAGAAAATTTTTGGTGCTTTTTTCGGCTTTTTCGCACGAAACGCGGCTTTTCCCCATTAGCGCCTATGGCAATTCGGCTTACGAAGGCTTTTCGGGTTACGAAAGCGGCCGCGGAACGAATTAATTTCGTAACCCGAGGCACTGTATTGTTGACTGCATTGATTGTATTTAGTGATTGCTATTTTAATGTATACTTACTGTGTTTTTATATGCAGCAGTAGGTCACATTGGATTCAATGGGACTTACTTGCTTACTGAGAGTATTAGGCAAAGCCAGAGCAAAGGGTACACAGGGTTGGAGATGATAACTAGTGATCTCCATGTCAGTGGAGTACTGAATCTGCCCTGGGTTTTACTCTGAATTTTCAAGGGGTTATCCAAGGTGTCAAAACCTGCCTTCCACTCTGGATACATCCTTCAAAATTTGGACTAAGATAGGATTGATTAACTTTCCCACTGGTATGGTAGCTACCAAAGGTAAGGCTACATAGAGGATAGAAGCACATTGCCTTTTGTGGTGGTTTTCAAGAGTGGAGGTGCTGGAAAATACTTTTGGGGGGAGGGGATTTTGGAAGATAAGGTGGCCATATGTGTATGCAAGGTTCTTGACATGAATAGCTCTTGTTGCTTCAAAGCAGAAATAAGGCAGCAAAGGAAGATAGCTCTAAAGCTCTACTTGAGATGGTGAAGAGAAAAGGTGCAGCAGCAAAAGAAAAAGCACCTTCTTTTTTTAGGTCAGTGTGGGGAGGGTCATGTTGTAAAATGGTTTCAGTTCACCAGAACAGGCTACAGTCACAGTGTCCCCCACCCCACCTCACCCCACCCCACCCCATGTCCTCCAATTAAAATAAAGCAGATCTTTGAAGATGTACTAGCTTTTATTAATTATTTGAAAGTTAAGTGCACATAAAAACATGCCAGTTTTATCAATATAATATAAATACCATGGGTAGAGATGGAGTGGCATTATTATTGGCACACAGGAGTATCTCGGACATACTTTTCCACATGTGCAAAAAAGAAACTTGAGAGGTTTGCAGTGCTGTTGCTCTCCTTAGTTCTTGCAGTACACCTCATATTTCAACATTTTCCCAAGCCTAGTTCTTCCTACATTTTCCTCAAATTTTCTGTCCATCTCTTCACTCTGGTCCACTGAGAAGATGCTCTTCCAGTCTCCTACTATGCCTGAAAGCATAAATTTAATAAAATTTGTGGGGACAGAGAGAGAAAGGAAAGAGTGGTAGATTTGAGGTTGAACTGTTGCAATGCATTCTATGTAGGCTGTCCATTAAGATTTATCTGGAAACTAAAGCTAGTGCAGAATACCCTCATCAGCAGTGTATAATCCTCCTGCTGTAGAAAATACATTTGCTTTATATTTGCTACTAGACTAGTCTGGTTACCTATGAAGGAGCTTTCTATCATATACAGTTGGCTCTTTCTTTCTGCCGGCCTGCCATCCACAGATTGGGGCATGCACGGATGGCCTTGTCCCATTCTCCTCAATGGTGACACATACACACAGACGCGGCAACACAGTGGCGTGTACATTGCACTGCCATTGAGGAGAATGGAATTTGAAGTCCTGTGGAATTTGGCATCTTTAGGGGAGGGGCCCAAAATGGAACCCTCATGGATATAAAGGGCTGACTGTAGTCCAACTTGTTCCATGATGTCTTCTGAAGAGGCCTCCCAGGGGGCTACATCTCCTTGAATGTATTCCACAGTAACAGATATACTCTGACAATTCTTATTTTTAGGTACATGTTGAAGAATTATTCATTTTTGCAATCCTTCTTCATATAGGTCAACTTACATTGTACACTGTGGATAATCTTTTTATAGTACATGTTATTTGCCATAATAAATGAAATGTAATGGTTCAGTATCCCTTATCCCAAATGTTTGCGGCTAGATGTATTCCATATTTCAGATTTGGAGGGGGGGGGGTTGGAATAACTGTACAATTGGCCCTTGGTATCCACAAGGATTTTGTTCCAGTACCCCCTCATGCTCATCCCACCCTTGGATACCAAGATCTGTGGATGCTCAGGTTCTTTTACATACAATAGAGCAGTGGTGTCCCTGCAATGAGTGACAGCAAGAGTCAGGGGCAGGACCTCTGGGGTGAGCAGGACTTCTGGCCCTGGACTTCCAGTGGGTTTCCGGAGCTAGAAGGACACCCATGAAGGCTGCAGCTGCACCCCATGGGCCCAGGGGGAATGCCCAAACCTGGGGGACTGCCATTGTGGGCCTGGGGAGAGTGGGCACAGGCCTGCATAGTGCTGATCCAGGCTGAGGAAATCAGCCGTGGCCTGCGGAGAACCTGTGCAGGCCCAGGGGAGTGCTGGCATGGGCCTGAGCAGCTCCCACGGGGGGGGGGGGGGAGCAGCCCCAACATGGGCCAAAACAACAACTGTCGGGGTCAGGGAGATGACCAGGTTTCATCCCACATCCTGGGGTGTCAGCCCCATTGAGGTATCACCTGATGCAGCCCGCACCCCTTCAGTGATGCTACTGCAATGGAGTAGTAAAATTGTGTCCCTTATATAAAATGGCAAAATCAAGGTTATTGTATATACTCATGTATAAGTCTAGAAATTTTAGTCAAAAAATTGACCCAAAAAAACTCTGAATAAAAGGCAAGAGCTTAGCACCAAAAAGAGGTATGGATCCCCTCTACTCTCTCATCCATTCAGCCTTTAGGATGAGCACAGTTATGCCTGCCAGAATTTTCTAAGTTCTTTGGCATCATTTTCCTTTGCATCGTCCTTTACATCCTTTGTTACATGCCCCTAGATTTTACCCTTGACCATGGGTCATATCAAAATCCATAATTTTGGCCACAAAGAGAGAGAGACTGAGGATCTTTCCAATGGCATCCCTCTCTCTCTCTTTCTTCAGCTATGTCTTCAGCCTCCCAGATACAAAACAGGTACATTCTACTCTACTTGCATTGTAGCTCAAGATATGTATACTGACACATCTCCTGTTTAATATTTATGTTTTATTACATTTGTACAATTTTGAAATCTTTCCTCCACTACTAAATTTGTATAATTTTGAAATCTACTTCCACTTCTAAAACTACTACCTTTGGTTTGCAAACCATATATTGTATGCTGGCTTTCTAGTTGTGGGAAGGAATCACTTGAATGTTATTACACTGAAACATGGATTATAATCCCCTAGTTGCACTACAGAGTTGTACAATTATTGAGGAAACTGGCTGCATGATATTGTTGCATGGGTAGGTTTGTTCTTAAATAGCTTATAGTTTCAATTTGTGTTGTTTATAAAATTAATTAAATATACTAGAATCATACCTTTACGAAAAAAATTCTGGCCTATATCTCCATGGGTTTCTGCTGCTCTCTCTTTCATGGTTTTGAAACTGGTTTTCTCCTCAATAGTCTGAATATCTTTTTCAGTCACAGAAAATTCAAAGAATTCAGCTATTCTTTTTAGTCCTGAAGTCGTATTCTGAAATTTCAAAAATATATACCAAGGAAAGAGAGTAAACGAATAAATCTTATTTTCATTTCCTGGATAGTCCTGAATTAAAACACAAATCAGAAGTTTAAAAAACAGTATAAAGCTCACCTCTTTTAGTTCTTCATAGGTAATAAACATAACATTTTTGTCATCGATATACTTGTTCCATTCAGTGATATGGTCCAAATAAAAGCCGTAGGCCACTAATAGAAGAAAAAAAATGTTTGGATGACTAAGAGATCTCTCATACATATCATCGATAAGCAAGGGATTTTTGTACAATCTAACTGCAATTTAACTGTTCAGTTGTGGATTTCCATTCACATTACCTGCATCTATAAACAAGTGCTTGACTCTTTTCAAAACTGACAGTGATTTCTATTTCACTTCCTGGTTTGAGAAAAAGCCTATCAGGGACCTGTGTGTCCCTTGGATTTCATGCATTTGCCCATTCCTGCTTTAGCAGGAGACCTGTCTGTCACTTATTTGCAAAAATCTGATCAGCACCAAAATAACTATAGCTGTATGAAATGGCTATACTGGCAGCAGTGCTTAGAAGGAGGTGAGGACTGAAGGACTGAAGGAAAGGAGGAGGAATAGCCCTATATGTCAGAGATATTTACACCAGTGAAGAGATCCAGGACATCAATCCTGGAAGCCAGGTGGAGAGCATCTGGATAAAAATTAAAGGGCAGGGAAACAACAAGGATGTTATGGTGGGAGTCTACTACAGACCCCCAAGTCAGACGGAGGAATTGGATGATGCCTTTCTAGAACAGATGACCACACAGTCAGAAAGGAGAGATGTAGTAGTGATGGGTGACTTCAACTACCCTGATATTTGTTGGAAGTCAAACTCAGCCAGATCCTCAAGGTCTAGTAAATTCCTCACTTGCCTTGGAGACAATTTCATGGTCCAAAAGGTGGAAGAGGCAACAAGGGGATCAGCTATTTTAGATCTGATCCTAACCAACAAGGATGACTTGGTTAATGAAGTGCAAGTGGTGGGATCCTTAGGTGGAAGTGACCATGTTCTCCTGGAGTTTGTTATACAATGGAAAGGAGAAGCCAGGCATAGTCAGACACGCATTCTAGACTTCAGGAGAGCGGATTTCAGTAAATTTAGAGAAATACTGGGTGTGATCCCATGGTCAGGAATACTAAAAGAGAAGGGAGTTCAAGATGGATGGGAGTTTCTCAAAAGCGAGATACTGAAGGCACAAATTAAAACAGTTCCAGTGAGAAAGAAAAATGGGAGATGTCGCAAGAACCCAGGATGGATGACAAAGGAACTTTCAGCTCAGCTAAATTTTAAACGGAACATGTATAAGAAATGGAAAAATGGGGAAATCACCAAAGAGGAATTCAAACAAATAGCTAGCAAGTGTAGAGATAAGGTCACAAAAGCCAAAGCACAGAATGAACTCAGGCTTGCTAGAGAGGTTAAGAACAACAAAAAGGGCTTTTTTGGATATGTCTGCAGCAAAAGGAAGAAGAAGGAAACGGTAGGGCCACTGCATGGAGAAGATGGCAAAATGCTAACAGAAGAAAGAGAAAAGGCAGAATTACTCAACACTTTCTTTGCCTCAGTCTTCTCAGAAAAGGCAAAGGGTGCTCAACCTGAGGATAATGGAGCAGAGGGCAGAATAGGGGAAATTCAGCACAAAATAAGTAAGGAGATAGTACAGGAATACCTGTTTAACCTAAATGAATTTAAGTCTCCAGGACCAGATGAGCTACATCCAAGGGTATTAAAAGAACTGGCTAATGTAATATCGGAGCCATTGGCAATAATCTTTGAAAAGTCCTGGAGAACAGGAAAAGTCCCAGCAGACTGGCGGAGGGCAAACGTTGTCCCCATCTTCAAAAAGGGGAAAAAAGAGGATCCCAACAATTATTGTCCAGTTAGTCTGACATCAGTACTAGGAAAGATTCTGGAGCAGATCATTAAACAGAGAGTCTGTGAACATCTAGAAGCCAATGCCATAATCACAAAAAGTCAACATGGGTTTCAGAGAAACAAGTCATGCCAGACAAATCTAATCTCTTTCTTTGATAAAATTACCAGCTTGCTAGATGAAGGGAATGCTGTGGATATAGTATATCTTGATTTCAGTAAGGCCTTTGACAGGGTTCCCCATGACATTCTCACAAACAAGCTTGTAAAATGTGGGCTGGACAAGGCAACTGTTAAGTGGATTTGTAATTGGTTGACCGGCCGAACCCAAAGGGTGCTCAACAATGGCACCTTTTCATCCTAGAGAGAAGTAACCAGTGGAGTCCCACAGGGCTCTGTCCTTGGCCCAGTACTGTTCAACCTCTTTATCAATGACTTGGAGGAAAAAATTAGGGGAATACTTATCAAATTTGCAGATGACACTAAAGTAGGAGGAATAGCTAATACTCCAGAGGACAGGATCAAAATTCAAAATGACCTGAATAGACTAGAAAGCTGGGCCAGAGCTAACAGAATGAACTTCAACAGGGAGAAATGTAAGGTACTGCACTTAGGGCGAAAAAATGAAATGCACAGATATAGGATGGGAGACACCTGGCTTAAGGAGACAACATGTGAAAGGGATCTAGGAGTCCAAGTAGACCACAAGTTGAACATGAGTAAACAGTGTGATGCGGCAGCTAACAAGGCCAATGCGATTTTAGGCTGCATCAATAGAAGTATCGTATCTAGATCCAGGGAAGTAATAGTGCCACTATATTCTGCTCTGGTCAGGCCCCACCTGGAATATTGTGTCCAGTTCTGGGCGCCACAATTCAAAAAGGACATTGAGAAACTGGAGCGTGTCCAAAGGAGGGCGACTAAAATGGTGAAAGGTCTGGAAACCTTGCCCTATGAGGAACGACTCAGGGAGCTGGGGATGTTTAGCCTGGAGAAGAGAAGGTTAAGAGGTGATATGATAGCCCTATTTAAATACTTGAAGGGATGTCATATTGAGGAGGGAGCAAACTTGTTTTCTGCTGCTCCAGAGACTAGGACCCGGAGCAATGGATGCAAGCTACAGGAAAAGAGATTCCACCTGAACATTAGGAGGAATTTCCTGACAGTAAGGGCTGTTCGACAGTGGAACACACTTCCTCGGAGTGTAGTGGAGTCTCCCTCCTTGGAGGTCTTCAAACAGAGGCTGGATGGCCATCTGTCGACGATGCTTTGATCTGGATTTCCTGCATGGCAGGGGGTTGGACTGGATGGCCCTTGCGGTCTCTTCCAACTCTATGATTCTATGATTCGATGGCGGGGTACAGACCGCCGCTTTGCAGCGGTCTGGCGCCGCCGCCAGAAGGTCCGCGGGGGAGCCGGAGCCTTCAGACGGCCCGACTCCCGCGCGGACCGAAAAAAGAAGCTCCAAAATGGAGCTTCTTTTTGCGTCGCGTTTGCGACGTAGCGAGGCGCCAGGGGCGCGCTCGCTACGTCAGCAGCGGCGCGACGCGTCTGGACGCTGTGCGTCCGATACGCAAAGATGGCGGCGCCCATGTAGAAAGGGCGCCACCATCTTGTACGCATTGACTACGTATTAGGGTTAGGGGGGTGCGGAAGCACCGCCCCTTCCTAACCCTAATACGTATTCAATACGTATTTTTTGGCGGTTTGTAACCCGCCGATGATTCTATGTGTGCCAAAGAAGGAGATTTGGAGAAGCAAGGCAGAGATAAGGCTTTTTGCTGGACAGTCACAAGTCCTTAGCTTCAGTGTATCTTATTCTGCAGATGAGATTCAGATACATGCTTACTTCACTTCCTCTGTTTCTTTTCCACTTAACCCCAGTATCACAGCCCCACTGTGTGTATCTACACTTGTCCCTTTAATCTAGAGTATTGGTTGACACAATGTGGGCCAAACATGTCCAAATGGGCCATCAGGTGTCACCTCATTGTCCCAGCAGCCTGTTCCCTTTGGTGCTGCCACTACTGTGGCCCCACAGCTGTAGCTGTAGAGCCAAGAAACTCCCTGTGACAGCCTGGCTGTTGCTTCTGTGGAGGTCAGGACAGGACAAGAAGTGACCTCCTTCTTGTTGATTGCATGATGGGGAGCGCCATTCTGACCCCAGCACAAGCAACAGCAATAGCCAGGCTCTGACAAGAAGCTGCTTGGCTAGTGGTGCTATGGTAGTGGTTGTGGCATTGAGGGGAACAGACCAGCAAGATGATAAGGCTGATGTGTAGGCAGGTGGACATCTGGGTCACTCCAGATCCAGCCTAATCCAACTGTCTTCATGTCCAGAACACCTGGGTTAACTCCAGAATTTCCTGGAGTAAACTGTGGGCTCTCTTAGAGTGGCATATTTGAAAGGAGCCCTGGTGGCGCAGTGGTTAAATGCCTATACTGCAGCCACAAGGTTGTCAGTTTGATCCCAGGGGCTCCAAGGTCCACTCTGTATGGCATTCTTCCATAGGTTGCTAAAATGAGTACCCAGCTTGTTGGGTTCAATTGGCTTACCCATTGCAAACCATTTAGGGAGTGCTCAGTTCACTGATAAGTGGCATAGAAATGTACTTGCTATTGCTATAAATAAAGCTAGTTTAGAGTGTAATAAACTAACTAGGGGAAAAGAGTCAACGTCACCTTTTCCATTGATAAAGTCTGAGAAGAATTCATCCCAGGTTTTCTCACTGGAAGTCAATTTCATGGATTTGGCAAAGTGGAAGTAAGATACAGCTGTGTCCTTTGGATTCCGAAACAAAACCAGCATCTTTAAAGAACAAAAAGATACAAATTAATGTATTGAAACACAAGGATTTCAGACTCCAATAAGCAAGAGCTGAAATTGTATTTGTTCTTAGAAATGAATTAATAAAAGGAAAATAACACTTAAAAAGCTCATAATAGTGGTGTCTCTCTATCAACCTATCTCCCGAATTCACCCCTTTGCTTTCCGCCAATATTGAAAATCTGTGTGTGTGTGTGTGTGTGTGTGTGTCCCCTTGCTATATGTGTGTTTCTACTTTAATAAACTTTAGGCATTTAATTGGACATATTTAGTATCCGTGCCCTCTCTCTAAGGATTTCCTGGTGACCTTTGGTATACACCACGGGACACGGTCTTGACAAAGGGCGTTGTTAGGGCCCCCCTCTCAGCAATTTGAGCTAATTAAAATTCCCCTAATTGAGAGACTTCCTAACAAATCATAGTCTAACTGTGGTTTGTTTGTTGCCCCATTTTACTACAAGTATATCCATACTGGAGAATTAAAGCACTGACACCACTTTAACTGCCATGACTCTATATTCTACAGAATCCTGACATTTGTAGTTTGGTGAGGTATTCAGCATGGTCTGACAGAGAGCTCTGGTGTCTCACCTACAAATCCTAGGACTCTGTAGGATAGAGTTGTGACAGTTAAAGTGGTGTCAAATTGCTTTAATTCTGTAGTATGGATACACCCTATGCCAATCACGCTGAAAAAGTACTGTTGAGATATGGCATATAAATATTCTAAATTAATCAAGCAGAAAATGAGATCTTGAGCAGAGTGCTTACCTTTGTGTTTTGTTCAAAAAAATGTTTTGGGCATCTTGTGAGGAATTAGATGTGTTCTTATAATTCTTCTGGAAGGTAACATTTCCATCCTCTTGAAGAGTGACATACAAATAGGGAAAGTTAATACCTCTTTATATGAAAAAGGACACTGATGCAATGGCATCATAGGTCTCATTCCTAACATATTAGCCACATCACAATAGACATTGTAGTTCTTAAGCTTAATGATTTAAATAATCATTCATTGTGTATGCCTAGCTGCTGATGTGGTATACAATTTTTAAAACTTAATCAGAAAAGTTGTTGTAAGGAAATTTATTAATAAACCTGCAGACATGGCTCTCTCTTTCTTTCACTGGGTGCTGCCTGGCTCTCATGAGACCAGTGGTCCCCATAAGCTGGCTCTTCCAATGTTTACTTCATGTCCTGAAAGCAGTCAATATTATCTTCCCAGCAGATTGGATGCGCCTTCTTTCAGCCCTGTACAGGAGGGTTTAATCACTTTAAATTACCTGGCTGTTGCTAGTAACATGCAATCCCTTGTGTACATTTGTGTGTACAACTGACCCTTGAGTTTGTGGTGAAATACAGAGGAAAAGGTGCTCTCCAAAACAAAACAGGGAAATTTTCAGACCAAATTTTCTTTGTCATATGCTACTTTCAATTATTCCTCTCTCTCTCTCTCTCTCTCTCTCTGTATATTTCTTATGGGGTCATGTTAATCCTCTTCCAGATGATCTCATTTGGATCAACTGGATATATTTTGTTTTTAACTCCTGAATTGTCATCATAAATTATGGCCACTAACATGTCAGTGTGAATACAAGACTATGAAGATTACAAGACTGGGAGATGGTATAAAACATCTCCCAGTCTAGTAAAACATTATCCTGTCAAGATTGTGAGGGAAATTAAACACTGTGTTACAATGTTCCCAAGGGGAGGTCAGCATATAGTAATTAATATCAACATATAACCATTTGAATTGGGCATAGGGAGACTCATCAATTGTGTGAATTTCACCTTATAAAAACTCAGCAGCTTACCCACAGTTCTGTCTGTCTGAGACCTAGTGTACATGGAAGTGTATTATGTGAATTGCTGTGAAATGCTGCAGGTTTGTTGCACATTCACATTGACGTTCTATTGTCTTTACTTTCCTGCACAGTTTCCATCTATTGTCCCTCCTTATGCTGAAAACATGCAGCCATCTGAATAAATGCAAAGCAGACAAACGGTCATACACGATAATGAGCATCCATGTGGATTTTGCAGACATGCCAGTAAAAGTTGGAATGCCTTTTTTGCAGAGTTTACGGAGCCTCGCCCCTCCCTGGCAAAAGGCCTGCCTTCCTGCTATTTGCATGTGGCCACGGCACATTCTAATTGACTGGAATTAGGAGGATTGTAATCATGTAAACAAGCCCTAAATCAGGGATGAATAAAGTGCAGGTTGCATTAGAATCATGGAATTATAGAGTTGGAAGAGACCACAAGGACCATCCAGCCCAACTCCCTGCCATGCAGGAAATCTAAATCAAAGCATCCCAACAGATGGCCATCCAACCTCTGTTTCAAGACCTCTAAGGAAGGAAACTCCACTACACTCCAAGGGAGTGTGTTCCACTGTTGAACAGCCCTTACTGTCAGGAAGTTCCTCCTAATGTTGAGGTGGAATCTCTTTTCCTGTAGCTTGCATCTGGTCTCCGAGTCCTAGTCTCTGGAGCAGCAGAAAACAATCTAGCTCCCTTCTCAACATGACATCCCTTCAAGTATTTAAACAGGGCTATCATATCACCTCTTAACCTTCTCTTCTCCAGACTAAACATCCCCAGCTCCCTGAGTTGTTCCTCATAGGGCATGGTTTCCAGACCCTTCACCATTTTAGTCCTCCTCCTTTGCACATGCTCCAGTTTCTCAACATCCTTTTAAAATTGTGGTGCCCAATATATCTGGGATTAAAATAAATAAAGATAAATGCGGTATTATAACAAAGAATCTAACATCTAATGAAATTGAAAAATTAAGACAAAACACTAAAATTCAAATAGTAGAGAAAATTAAATATCTCGGAATTACAATTACCTGCCAAAATAAAGACTAATTCGAAAATAACTATGGAAAGGTATGGGACAAAATTAAGACTGAATTAAATAATTGGAACAACAGGCATCTATCCCTACTCGGCAGAATCGCAACAATACAAATGTGCACCCTTCATAAAATGTTATTTTTGTTCCAAACTATCCCTATAATCGAAAACAAATCTGTCTTTACAGTATTGAATAAGGATATAAGCAAATTTCTCTGGAAATGAATACAAGGGAGGGTACAACTGGTTAAAATATAATGAATACCTGAAAACAGTCAATGGAAAAATAGAATTGATGACTCAATCCCAATTAGAACAACAAGGAAATAAAATGAATTGGCTCCAATATGAACAATTAAGAAAGGACTTTAATAAGGACATCAGTATGAATGGTATAGAACCAAATTTTTTTTTTTTTTTTTTAGATTGTAAGCCTGAGGGCAGGGAACCGTCTAACTAAAAGGATTGCATGTACAGCGCTGTGTAAATTTACAGCGCTTCATAAATAAAGGTTAATAATAATAATAATAAATATTGAATATTGAAATGCAAGAGGAATCCATTAAGGAAACTATGATAAAATGGATGCAAAACATAGGAAAAATAATCCCTATTGAAATCTGGGAAAAAGCCTGGGTAAATACTCAAAGGTTTACAAGATGTAATACACTTAAAGAAAACTTTCTTCAAGTATTTTACAGATGGTATCTAACCCCCTCTCGCCTCTCCAAAATGAATAAGAGTTGTAGTCTTTTTTGCTGGAAATGTAATATGAAGATTGGAACTATGTATCACATGTGGTGGAAATGTAGGGAAGTACAAAAATATTGGCGAAAAATTCACAAAGAAATACAAGAAGTATTAGAGATTAATATTCCTCTAGTACTCGAACTGTTCTTATTAAATATTATCGAAATAAATGATGATAAGATAAACAAAGATCAGATAAGTATAATACTCTATATGATTACGGCAGCCCGAATGGTGCTCGCAAGATATTGGAAAACAAATATTATACCAGAATTATTAGTTTGGAAATGTAAAGTACAGGAATTCATTAATATGGATGAACTTAGATTACTCACAATGGGAAGGTCTAACCAGACATATGAAAAAAAATAGGAAAAAATTAAGGAAAAATGGCTCCCGTAATATGTAGGTAACAGAATACAGAAAGCAATCTTGTATGTTCAGAACTGAAGATAAATATGGATTCTTTATTATTTATTTTCCCTTATTTAAGAATACTACTATGTGACACGTGTATGATTTATGAATATTTATGTTAAAAAATTCTATAACAAACTCCAATGTGAAATAACGCGTATGAAATAAATAATAATAAAAAAAATTGTGGTGCCCAGAACTGGACACAATATTCCAGGTGGGGCCTGACCAAAACAGAATTAATCTTCCTCCCAAACCATTTTCTGTTCTCCTTGCCCTGAAAAAGAGGCACTTCCAGTTTGGGGAGTTAGAAATGCTTGAGTTTGAAACACATCTGGGTCTTTTTAAAAATTGCCTGAAATGTGCAATCACCACTACAACCATTTATCATGGTACAATTGGCCATGGGCATTGGTGGTCAGTGGCCCAATGGAAATGTTGGATACAACAGTCACAACCTTCCAAGATCCTGAGGGTGGAGGGAATCCCTCAGATTATTTGAATTGGATTATTTGTGGCTCTCTTGCCATTTGGATAAAAGAAATGATAGAGCATTGCTCTAGATGCTGACCTGAAACTTCTCAGGATCTCCAAATTCAAGATATGGCATAAGTTTTAATTCTTTTTCTTGTTGCTTCCTCCTGTTCCTTTCTTCTTCATCATACTTTCCAGATGCAGCCTCCAGTTCAATTAATATATGACCAAGCCAATTAGTACCTGAAGAAATACACAAATTACATTTAAAATGCAGAAAGCATCTCATTCTTATGCCTGCAATCATTTAGGCCTAAACCTAATTGTGAGTCCCCACTTGAGTAGACCTGCTGAGTCAATGCAATTTACATAGGTGTTGATTTGCCAAGTTCTCTTTGAAACAGTGGGCCTGCTCTTGTTGAGACTCCAAATTGGATTTAGATTAGAGGTCTTTCAGCAAGAAAATGGATTCCAAAATGAAGCTTGTAAGAATGATAAATGCTGAAGCCATACTCTCCAATATTACACTAAAAACAGAATTTCACCCTCCTTTCCTTGCTCCCACTAAGTTGAGTGCAAAATACTTTTTGAAGTCATTTAAATGAGTTTTTGAAACAACTGAAGTAAGATGAAGTCAAAGGAGGAAAGGGGGAGGAGGAGAAACTGGGACATTTTAAAATCAGCTGAAAATGTGAAACAGCAGAGGATTAATCAGGACTGTCCTTGTTAAGTTGGGATAGTTGGAGGGTGTTTCAAGGATATACATAAATGAAGCCTGACAAGCCATACTGATGCAAAATGTACTAGCTATTTAGCACCAGAAGACTTAATAAAATATTAAGGATCAATTGATTATAGCTCTGTCTATATTGTCTTCTAATATCAAACTAGATAACTACAGTGTGTCCTTCCCTTACGCAGGGGATCTGTTCTGGGACACCCCCCGCCCCCCGTGTAAGGGAAAAATCATGTATGCTCAAGCTCTACAGGGCATGTGCTGTGGGTGTGTGCCCCATTACTTCTTTCTGGCGTGCCGAGGCTTCTTCTGGTGCAGGCTTCGAGTGTATGCTGGAAGTTGCATAAGCCACATGCATGTAAGCTGCACCCGCATATAATGTGGGTGCACTGTACAGAATTGCAGAAAACAATACAAGTACTGTTCCCAACTAACCAGCAGCTATTGTTTGCAACCCCAAAGCTCTCTTCATCAGGATAAAAAAAGTGGTGGAACCTAATAGGGAAGAAACTCACATAACTATTTTCTCAGTATTTGTGAAATAGCCTCATTACATTTTTTTAAAAGTACATATGAAATATCCCCAACATCAAAGCACTCGGAACTGTGGCTAAAGTTTTGTAATGCAAAAGTGAGGAAAGTGAAGTTCTTGAGGCACATATGCTTCTCAAAATCCCCATACCTTTGATTTGATTTGATTTCAACTCAACATGTCCCACACCACTTCTAGAGAGAGCAGGAACAATTCCAACACATTTCCTCCCTCCTGGCTGTTTTTGAGCCCCCAGACCTCAGGTCTGCTTGTTGGATGCTTTTTGATTCCTGGCTGTACAAATTGCAAGATATTTACGTACTTATTTAAATGAAATGATTTAAATAATAGCCATACATCATATTCTTTACATTATTTAAATTTAGATTCACTTTGAAGATCCCGTTCTTTTGGTTACATATAATATACGCTATTCACTCCTTCGGTAAGGTATAGTTTTTACATTTTCATTAGAAAAACTCATTCAGTGTGTCACAATTAGGTTCCTTCTGATCCAGACATTACCAATTTAATTACCCAATTAAATATAATTGGAACCCAATTAAACAAACTTTCATAGGCACAACAAAGGCTTATGAAATTTTACAAGTTTGAGACACTTACCAGTTTTGGCATATCCCACTAAAACCACATCATCACTCCGAGCTTTAAAGGTGTGGAGAATACTCAGTGTTTCTGGTTTACAGGCTCCAGCAGGATATAACTCCCCATTGTATAAAATAAGCCCCTCTTCAGGTGGAGTCTTTTTGTTTTCTTCCAGTTTCTTCTCCAGATTTTCACTTAATCCTTTCTGAGCCATGTTAGGAGCATAAAGCAATGATACAAGTAGAATGGAATCTAAGCTGGCTTGGTCAAAGAAGCAAATATAACTGCAGAGAAATCATTTAAATAAACAGGAAACAATATGCTTGAATACCTCCCTCAAAGAAGAAAACTGGTTACTGATTAATGCTACGTCAGTGATATTTGAGATGTCTAAGTGTACTGTTTTCCTTTTCCTTTGCACGATTATTTTGCAGTGGAGCTTTGGCCAATTAGAGCTGACCCAGGACATTTCAATGAAATGTTTGTTCTGGAGGCAGAGAAAACTGGCTCAAAGTGTTGAGAGAAGAGAAACTTGTCCTGCAAATGTGGCCAAGATTTCCTACAAGCACTTCAACAGAAGAAGCCAGCTGTGTCCATTTCCTCCTACGATAAACTGAAAATATAGTATTTAAAAAGGCAGTGTATTATTATTATTATTATTATTATTATTATTATTAACCTTTATTTATAAAGCACTGTAAATTTACACAGCGCTGTACATACAATCTTTTTAATTTGACGGTTCCCTGCCCTCAGGCTTACAATCTAAAAAGACATGACATAAAAGGAGAAGGGAAAGGTGGTGGGGCTAGTAGGCTAATACATATAAAGTACATAGCAATACAGGAAATGGCTCGATAAAACAGGCTTCAAAAGAACATCAAATAGTAAGCGACAATTATGCAATGCCTGGGAACACTTCTCTGAACAGGATGGTCTTCAACTCTGTTTTGAAGCTGGTTAAAGAAGTGATGGCCCTTGCTTGTGGGGGAAGAAGGTTCCAGGAGTGAGGGGCAGCAAGTGAAAAGGGGCGAATCCGAGATGGGGCAGAGGAAATCCTGGGCTGGGACAGCAGACCTTGACTACCAGAATGGAGGTCCCTAGTGGGAAGGTGAGGAGAAAGGAGGTCTGATAAGTAAGGAGGGGCCAGCCCATGGAGGGCTTTAAACGTTGACAGCAGGAGCTTGTACTGAATACGGAAAGGGAGGGGGAGCCAGTGAAGGGATGCCAACACAGAGCGGTGGGCGGATGTGATAATGTGTGCAGCTGAATGCTGGACAGAGATTAAAGGATGGAGGTGAGAAAGAGGAAGCCCAGCCAGGAGGACGTTACAGTAATCAAGTCGTGAGATCACTAGGGCATGGTCCAGGATGGACCAGTGTATGAATCTAAGACTTGGACAACCTGTTTCCCTGGTTCATGTGAGTGCTGTCACATGTCTATTTTTGATTACCTACACCTCTTTAGAAATAATTCAACTAAAATAAGCTTTGAGGACAAAAAGAAGCTATGCTGCTGGCCTTAAGCAAAGCATGCTTCAAAACTTCAGCACCACCCATTACTTAAAAAATACACCCTACAAAGCCTGCATAAGGACATAACAAGATGTTGGAAAATGAACATGGATTTTTAAACTGAATTTCTTTCATGATACTGATAAGAAGGAGTTTTGCTCCTTCTTATCCACCAATTCTTCACTTTGCCCTTTGAAAATGATCTGTTTCTTGAACCTTCCTGTATTATAGTCCTGAGGGAAAGTGCTCCTCCAGTAATTTATTTGAAGTGGGGAGTGGATCTTATTAGTGCCAACCAATGATTTTCTTTGAAGCAAATACTGTTCCAGTTCTAAAAAGAGGCATTTTCCTTACATATTTCCTCCTCATATGCAGTAAAGGAAGAAATTCATCCTTCACATCTCCTTTGATCCCATTAATTATCAATTCTATTTAGTAATGGTATTTTATTTTTTAAAAAATGCCACAGTAAATGCAAAGATGTCTTTAGCATGCTATCTAATTTGCCTCTCATTGTCCACCATCTGTATAAGAATTTACTCCCATGGTGACTGTAAACAGTTTTCTATAGGACTACTTTAAGAGAATACTGCTACTGTACCCTAAAGCCAGAAGCACACTAGTCTATTATGAAACATGAGTCAATTTTTCACTCATGTTGTTTCTGTTGGCATTGTCCAGTTAGCCAAAGAAAGTAGCTTGGGACACCTCAAAGTTCCCTGTGCGCTAATGTCAGCATTTTTTCCTGCTCCTTTTTAAAGCAGAGCAGAGGTCTTTCCAAATGAGGAAAGCTGACAGTAAATGAAATTGCCATGCAATTGTCATGCAATGTATTTTAGTTGTTCAGTTAGTCACAGTTACTTTAATACACTTGGAATGTAGTCACTTGCCCTGTTAAATGGCTGTTATGCAAAGAACATCAGTGTTGCAATAGAAGGCAAAAGTACAAAACTAGAATAAAAGCATAAATACCAATCCTTCTGCTAAACATATATTATAGATTTTTTTAAAAGAAATGTGCCTATTGCCTTGAAATCCTGTAGTCAAGGGCAGGATATCTATCTATCTATCTATCTATCTATCTATCTATCTATCTATCTACAGTTTATCCTTTTATCATGAGATTTCAGAATGGCAGACAAAACCATACAGTGGGCCCTTGGTATCCACTAGGGTTTGAGTCCAGGACCCCCCACGGATACCAAAATCCATGGATATTCAAGTCCCATTAAACATAATGACACAGTAAGTTGGTGCCCCTTATATAAAATGGCAAAATCAAGGTTTGCTTTTTGGAATTTATATATTTTTAACATATTTTCAAACCTGGATGCTTGACTCCATGGATGAAAAATTGGTGGATATTGGAGGGTTGACTCTACTAATTACTGAAGTCTCTAGTAAATGCTGCTTAATAATACTACCTCTTAGCTCACCCTGCAATTGGGAGTGGCTAAACAAACTACAGCTCTTTTTCTTTTAGTTGCTTGTTGTCATCTGCCAACTGGAAATTCTGTTTATTTTGCCGAGAGTCTTGTCACATGAGGAAAAAAAGCCACACAGAAAGAGAAGGGGGTGTCCTCTGTCAAGTGACACATCAGTTGAGTGGACAGTGGATTTCTTCGTCAATTTTAAATCAATTTATTTTTTCTTTAGATTTTTATTTGGTCTTTCCCCTTTTTATGGAAGTGAGATGATTACTACTTTAGCTTAGCTGTGATGGGACTAGAATAAAAGATAGTAGCAGATAAATCTTCATGCTCTTGCTACTGTGGTCTTATCTCCCTGTATCTTTACTTCCCAATGATGAAAATAAAGTACACACATATCAGGGGTTGGACACAGTGTCTGAGACAGTACAGATTGCCCTGTGAGCTTTATTGGTAAGTGCCTTTATGGCTGATAAAACCAGCCAGCCTCATATGCAATAGAACTTTGGCAGGATACAGACCACCCAAAAAGGGTGGTCTCCCGTCGCCCTGGTTTGCTCCGCAGGGAAGCCTCAGCCGCCAGACCGTGGGGCTTCACCACAGAGCAAAAAGAACCCGCAAAAAGCGGGTTCTTTTTTCATCGCACTTGCGATGCCCAAGTGCGTAAATATGCACTCATGACATTGCAAGCACAACGCAATGAGCAGACGCTATGTGTTCATCATGTCATAATGGCGGCGCCCATGTAGACAGGGTACCGCCATTTTGCTGCCGCCAGTATGTACTAGGCTAATCCTAGTACGTACTAGGGTTAGGAAGTGTCTGAATGGTGCACTCTCCCTAACCCTACTGCCGCTGCCGCCGCCCCACTACATTTTGCCGGTATGTATCGCGCCTATATTTAGAAATTCTTTGCTGCAATAACAAACTGCAAGCAAGAGTACATGGCATGATCTAATCCAAAAAAATCAGGACCAACAAGTTAGGGGGAAAAGTGCCTGGATGAGACAAAGAGAGTGGGGGAAGTTTTATCTTCCTAACAAGATAACATTGCAGCCCCATCTCCTGTTGAAGAAAAAGACCTATACCCTTAGTACTGAAAACAACAGAAACTTGGATTTTGGAAGATTCACATGCTTTATTTCACAGACACTTTTATGAATTCCAGCTGATTTCATCAAGTGCATGGAGGGTAGACTCAATTGAAAGAAATTTACACAATGGCAAAGGTACAGGTACTTAACAGTGTTTGCTTAAAAATAAAGGCAGCTAAAATTACACCTAGCATAAATGAGCAAATTAACTCATGTGTAGTATTTGTCTAGTTTGTGCCAATTGTCTTTCTCACCACCACTGCTTCTCTTTCCTCCCTCTCTGTCACTTGGCCTTCTCTTTCCTCATTTAACTTTGTGCTGCCCACTCAACCCCAGAAGTTCTTTTTGCTGCACTGTAAAGAGACATGGAAGCAAGTAGCACATCCTAATCTCTTCTTCCCTTGTTGGTGCTGCTTCTTCCAGTCCACAAACAGTCTCTTCCTCCTCATCCCCCCCCCCCCAGCTAAGTGTTTCACTGTAGCAAGTACCCCATGATTTCCCTATCATGGCTACTAGGTCATTAATCTGGGTGGCCAAGGCTGATTCGGTTCCAAAAGTAGGCCTGAAACAAAATTGAATTGGGGCTAAATATTAGGTGTCATCTAAAAGTGTTTGCAACTGTGCTGTCACAACACTGTTAAGGACCCCCCCCCCCCGAAGGTTTGTTTGCAACTAATTGGTAGTTACCAAGGGCCATTGGGTTCAAAATGCCCTTTTTAGGGGTGGCAACAACACTGTCTCCTTCAGGGCAGCAGGCATCACTCCTACATCTAAAGAAGTATTCACCAGACCCCAGACTCACTTGGCTATATCTCCTTGGTTAAATAAATAGGCTAAGATGTATATATGTACATAACATATTTTAATAGGCAGCATAATACAGATGCCTTTACTTAATCCATAGTTCAGGAAAATAATACATGACTAGTTGCTGGCTTTTGGTAGCATTCACAAGAAAATTCTGCAAATGTTGTGGTTATGACTACTGTGAACTGGAACATTTTGTTCCAAATTTATTTTACTATGAGATGCAAAAACACAGTGAGGATAGCAACAGGGCAATTCCTGACATTCATTACATAAACCTTCACCTTGTGATGTTTTAACAGACTTGTCTGGCTGGTTGTAAAAAGTTGTAAACCAGAAATGTATGAGTTGCTGCAAACACACCTAACTACAGATAGATAAACTTTTGACTTTCAGTTGTAAAGCACAAGACCAAATTAGGGTTGTCAAGCCTGGATTATTGAGGTCTTGAGATTTCAGGGCCAAAATGTGAGTAATAGAGATAACCCCTTGTAATGTCCCAAGAGGCAGACTCTTGTACAAGGGGTGCCCCCAAGTGATGTAGTTAAGCATAATACATATACATCAACTACAGTTGCACAGAGTATGCCATTCAAATTAAAAACCATGTCTAACAAGTGATAAAAACATAGACTTTTCAAGCCAATGCTCTTTCTTGAAATGCCTAGCCCTCCTACTGAGATCTGGTGAAGAGGGGCCAGCTCTAGAGATCTAGGAACCCTATCTATAGTAGCCATAGAAAGCTCAACTATGCATATGTTTTGCAACTCTATGTTCTCACCCTGAGATTCCTTTCTCTTGCCCTGAGCAATGGAAAAGAAGGTGCAGGCCCTGAGGTCAAGGAACCCTAGGCTCTATCCTATAGAATAGATGTGGGCAACTTGCAGCCTTCCAGAAGTTCCTATAGCGTAACTTCCATCATCCTACATCTTTTGCTGATAGGAATGGCAGCCCAACAACATCTGAAGTGCCACATGTCACCCACTCTATCTTTAGAGGCTCCTGGTGTAGTAAGAGACATCCAGACAGATGGATGAGTGTGCATATATAATGCACACATGTAGGCTGTTTTCTCATTGTGAGAACATTTTTGTGACTCATAAATGTAGTGCATAACCAAAAGATCAGTGGAGATCAAATCAATACTTCATTCTTCAAGAGAGAGATGATGGACCTTGAAACTCTGTTGGATATTGAAGGGCTTCGCTGGCCCTCTAGATACTTGGCAGGCTTTATCCTTCTTCCCTTTAAAAATCTTTTTGCCCCTAAAGGATCTCAAAACCCTCTAGGGGGCATTTCCCCATCTTTTTGGCCTCCCTCTGCTGTTTCGGGCCTAAGAGAGATCTTTACAACAGAAAGTGACCTGAAAGTCACTTCTGGGCCACTTTCTGTTTAAAGGAGACCTCTCCTGGGGCAAAACAGCTTGGAGGAGCATGGCAGAACAGTCCCCTAGACCAGTGGTTCCCAACCTTTTTTTTCAGTTGTGTACCACTTGGCAGCCTGTTTCCATAAATTAAACCTTTCATGCTAGCAAAAGCCTAATGGCTGTAATTTCCTGTTAACATAGCCTAGGTTTGTAGCAGCATTTTTTGTGATTCATATTTAGCTTGTGATCTTACAGCAGCTTCAGAAGTGGGGAGTAAGGATCCTTCTTGCTTCCTATGCACACAGCTTGAGGGATTTGCTTCAATGTGTATGCAATAGTCTCCAGCTTCAGAAATGGGGAATAAGCCCAACACCATCGGGTCCAGCCTCGATTAAGAAAAAGAGCCCTCTCTCCAGTCCATCTTCCTTGGTCCAAGCCTCAGAGGGAGAGATGAATGCTGGAACTGATCTCCTCCCCCCACCATTCCCTTCTCCTCTTGTGTCATGTCTTTTTAGATTGTAAGCCTGAGGGTAGGGAACAGTCTATTATCCCCTCTGTTGTAAGCCACCCGGATTCCCAGTGATTGGGTGGCATATAAATAAATCCTATTATTATTATTATTATTATTATTATTATTATTATTATTATTATTATTAT
>NC_056522.1:73639735-73721862 GCF_019175285.1 Sceloporus undulatus | reverse complement strand
GGATCCTCCCAAAGCATGAGGCTTTTGAATCATGGACATACAAGAGTCTCCAGCTTTGGGAAATGGGAGTAACAATGATCCTACTCCCCACATCTGAAGCTGTATGCCCATTGACACAAAAGCCTTCAGCTTCAAGAATGGGAAGCAAGAAAGATCCTACTCCCTACTTCTGATCCTGGAGACTCATATGTTTATCACATGGGGCTTGGAGAACGGAGCAGAATGGAAGGGAATCAGAAGGGAATGGAATGGAGGAAAAACATATATTATCGCACGGGAGAATTCTGCCGACGCCGCTGGGAGTCCCCAATCTGCTATCTATCCGTCCCACAGAAGCCGATTTTGAAGAACGATTCTGAATAGTTTTTCAAAATCGGCTGCTGTGGGACGATGGGGAATGGATTGGGGACTCTCGGCAGCATTCTCCTGTGTGATAATATGTGTTTTTCCCATGTTCCCTTCCCGTTCCCTTCTGTTCCACTCTATTCCTGTTCTCCAAGCCCTGTGCAATGAACTTATTTGGTATGCCCATTGAAACAAACCTCCAGCTTTGGGAATAGGCTGCCGTGTGGACATTGAGATAACAGCTTCAGGCTTCAGGAGGGAGTTGGTGGCATTGAGTTTTGTACTCCCCACTCGCCAAACCCCACGCTGCCATGCCCAAATTCACACAACACCATCCAACGTTGGTTGGAAGCAGAAGAATAGCTGAGGTGTTGTGATGGTAAACTTGCAAATTTGGAGGGCCAAGTGTACTTAAATTGTTCTAATTGATTTTACTAGATTTTGCTGAAAATTTTCGAATATAGAGTGGGATATAACAACAACAACAACACGTAGCACTGAGCTGCATTTATTTTATTTAAAATATTTATACCTTGTCCTTCTTCCAGCAAGCCAAGATTGCTAACAAAGATAAAACTATGACGCTGCTGCTGCCTCCACTGCAACTATCTCTACTACCAGCAAGCAATGGCAGAGAGCCAGCATAAAGCACCACCACGAGGAAGACAAGTGCAGGCACAGACAATTGATGCCAATCACCTTGGAAATCTGGCCTTCCCTACCCTCTTGTTACACTCTCTCTTCCTTCCATCCTTTGCTCTGCCAATTAGTACCATAATTCCCACTGTATCTATTCGGGGGTGGTAGAGAGCAGGGAGGTGGGCTTGGAGGAGGCAGTCACCCAATTAATGGCACTGCATTGAGTTGGTGTCCCATCCCACTCTCCCCTCACCCTGTCATTGGCTCTTCTCTATTTGCTTTCTCATACATGCACCCACTGAAAGCAGCAGCTACAACTTCTCAACCTTTACTGAATCACAGAATCATAGATTTAGAAGAGACCACAAGGGCCATCCAGTCAGGGACGTAGCCAGGATTTTGGGAAGGAGGGGTCCAGACTAAGTGCCACCATTTTGAGAGGCTAAGAGCCCCCCCCCAAGACACAAAAAGAGGGTCAAGTGTTTACTTCAGGATGGTACCACTTTAACTTCCGTTATGGCTCCGTGCTATGGAATCTTGGGGTTTGTAGTTTTGAGGAGCTGTTTGGCTATCTCTGTCAGGTGCCACAACAAACTACAAATCCCAGCATTCCACAACATGGAGCCAAGAGCAGTTAAAGTGCCATCAAACTGGATTATTTTTTCAGTGCAGATGCAAACTAAGCCCTTCCTCTGAAGGTGTTTACATCAGATAAATTCAGGTCGATAAAGCAAAGTGCAGCTTCTCAAGCAATGAGCAGCAGCCACTCTATTCATGCTCAGAGACACTCTGTTCATGTTTTGAGACACTGCATTCCAACTTCTGAGCTGAGCTAAGAACCCAGGCTGCATCCACACAACATTTCATTCCCACTTCCAAGAGGGATTTTTAATTCCAAGACACACACACACACACACACACACACACACACACACGATTTTTAATTCCAAGACTCATCTATCTATCTATCTATCTATCTATCTATCTATCTATCCATCTATCATAATTTTAAATTCCAAGACATTATACCTTCTTTTCTTTTTATGAAAAACAAACCCCTTTAAGAGAATCCTATGTTGGGAAAAAGGCAGGATATAAAATCAATCAATAGAAAATTATAGTGCAATAGTCCATCAGTGCATGGTTTGCACTATAAGACTTTATAACGTTAAAACTGTATAATTTTAAAAACAATTAAAATCACAGTAGGCTCAGAGTGCTATAGAATCATGGAATCAAAGTGTTGGAAGAGACCCCAAGGGCCATCCAGTCCAACCCCATTCTGCCATGCAGGAACTCTCCATCAAAGCATCCCCATTGACATGCTAAAAAGGGGCCAGCTAACTGTATTTTATTCTCTTTGTCTTTTTAAAAAGAGAAAAAACAAGGCTGGAAGGAAGCTTCCTGCTTTTTGCATCACAGACCCTCCTCTTTTTTGTTGTTGCAAAAATCCAGAAATGACTGTTTTTGAAAGCCTGAGTTCATTATCAGAAGAAATGTCCAGAGTAGAGCCCCAGTCTCCTTTCTCTGGACTTCTGAAACCTGAATTATTCCAAAACCCAAAACTGACCATGAGAGCATCTGGTCTGACACCAACTTCCTCTTCCTTCCTTTTTTCCCCTTCCTTCCTCTCTTCCTTCCCTTCTTCCCCAGGAAGAGAGACTTTTATTCTGGCAAAAGCACAGGGGGGGAGGAGGAGGAGTGGAAGGACTGGGATGGAAAGGAAACGAAAGGGAAAGAAAGCACAGGGAGAGACCCCGGCCCACTCCCCCTCCCTCCCTCCCCCCCCCCCTCTCTCTCTGAGCCCGCAACTCAAATTGTCTTTCCTCTTCTGTTTTCCCTCTCTATCTGAGCCCTCCATGCTTTTGATGGAGGGGAGGGGGAAGGAAGGAGCTTGAACATCCCCAGAGTTGAAGGGGGGGTCCAGACCTCCGAACCCCCCCCCCCCCCCCGGCTACGTCCCTGATCCAGTCTAACCCCCTGCCATGCAGGTATACACAGTCAAAGCATTCCCAGCAGATGGCCATCCAGCCTCTGTTTAAAAACCTCCAATGAAGGAGACTTCACCAAACTCTAAGGGAGTGTGTTCCACTGTTGAAAAGCTCTTACTATCAAGAAGTTCTTCCCAATGTGATGTGGAATCTCTTTTCCTGTAGTCTAAATCCATTGCTTTGGGTCCTAGTCTCTAGAGCAGCAGAAAACAAGTTTGCTCCATCTTCAATATGACACCCCTTTAAATATTTAAACAGGGACACCTCTTAACCTTCTCTTCTCTAGGCTAAACGTACCCAGCTCCCTAAGCCACTCCTCATAGGACATGGTTTCCTGATTTTTCACCATTCTGGTCACCCTCCTCTGAACATACTCTAGCTTGTCAATATCCCTCTTACGTTGTACTGGACACAATATAACAGGTGAGGCCTGACCAAAGCAGAATAGAGCGGTGCTGTTACTTCCCTTGATTTAGATTCTAGACACTACACTCCTATTGATGCAGCATAAGATCATATCAGCTCTTTTAGTTGCTGTATCACACTGATGATTCCAGCTTGTGATCTTCTAAGCCTCTTAGATTTTTTTCACGTATACTACTATCAAGCTAGGCATTACTCACCCTATATCTGTGCATTATATTTTTTCTGCCTTGCATTTTTTCCTGCTGATATTCATTATGTTAGATTTGGCCCAGCTCTCTTATGTGCTAAGGTCATTTTGAATTCTGACCCTGTCCTCTGGTGTATTAAGTACCCTATCTAATTTGGGGTCATTTGCAAATTTGATAAGCATGTCTCCTATTCCATTATCCAAATAATAGATAAAGATATCGAATAGCACTTGCCCCAGGACAGAACCCAGGACAGAACAGTGGCACCCCACTGGTCACTTCTCCCCAGGATGAGGAAACACTATTGGTGAACACCTTTCAAGTTTGGGCAGCCAACAAACTACAAATCCACCTAACCGTTGCATTGTCTAGACCACATTTTAGTAGCTTGTTTGCAAAGATATTGTGGGGGGGCTTTGTCAAAGACCTTACCGAAATCAAGATAAATTACATCCACAGCATTCCCCTCAGTCTACCAAGTGTTAACTCTATTAAAAAAACCAACATGTTGACTTTTTGTAATTATGGCATTCCTTTCTAAATGTTTACAGACTCTCTGTTCAGTGATCTGCTCTAGAATCTTTCCTGGTATTGATTTCAAGCTAACTGGGAAGTAATTGTTTGGGTCCTCTTTTTTCCACTTTGAAAATGGGGAAAACAATTGCCCTCCTCCAGTCCACTGGTAGTATTCCTGTTCTCCAGGAATTCTCAGAGATTATTGCCAGTGGTTTTGAAATTACTTCTGCCAATTCTTTTTGAGTGTAGTTGATCTGGCCCTGGAGACTTGAATTCATTTACAGTAGCCACGTATTCCTGTACCAAGGTGGAATTTTTTTTCTTCTGTAGTCTGTAGTTACCTCTTTGCCTAATGTTTATTGTATTTCCCCCACTGAATCATCTGCTCCCTTTTCCTCAGGTTGAACATTGTTCTCCTTTTGGAAGAAGATACATGCAAAGAAGGTAAAGGAGGTGTTATTGATTATTCTGGCATTATTAAAAAGTGTTTTGCACACCCTTAATATTCTGCTGCATACCTCTGAGGGAACCACTGCTCTAGACTTCCACTGGATTTTGTGTGTATTTGGGTACTCCTGGAGACCACAAAATAGCACTGCAGCCATGTGTGTCCTATAGGGGGTACTTTGCCTACCCCTGCTGATTCTTAGTTTCAAGTGCATGGAAATAGAAAATGCTGTCATTGTACAGTGAGTAAAATATACCCATGATGTGCTTAGATGTACTCCATTATTTCTCTTACTAATGCTAAATAAATTTTGGTTATGGTTTGACTGACTTGAACCTACTTAAATGTACCAGTGGCTCACCATTCCTCACCTGTGAAATGGGACCAAACTAAATGGTATGTACATCTATATGTACTGAAGTCACATGAAGCAGAGGATGTGTATTTTTGCCTTTAAAAACACAAGCTTTGTAAAATAAAGATATATTAATATAAAAAAAATTGCACAGAACAGGGAATTTGTGTACTGTACCTAGTATTACAAGCCATAGTTCCTCAAGTCTCTCTTCTACCTGCTAGCAAAGTAGTAAGAGCTCTTTCTGCTACTATGAGTAGCGTATACATAATGATTTAAGAAACAGCAGTCCAAAAAAGATACTTTCCCCAGCTCTGCCTTTTCTACGTTTTTTGAAGAATCATTTCTTCTTTATCTGTTTCTAATTGCAACCCATTTTTTACTTCCAAGAACATGGGAAATATTCTTTCCTGCCACTTGAGAGAATGACGATCCAGATGTCAGGAAACTCAGTGAATCTGCATTGAGCAAAGCGAAAGTTAGAATTAAATTCTACTTCCTCAGTTAAACAGTAACGTTATTTCCTTAGACACCTCCCACTGCTATATACAAGCCAAGACCTTTGTTATGTAATCTTTCAGAAAAGATCTGCATAAATACGTGTCTGTTCAAGAACAACAGCTCAACTCTCATCCTCAGTCTACTCCCAGTGAACAAAAATATGGCCCAGGACAGGAAACATGTTGTGGAATTTCTTGACAGGATGTTGATGGATGGTTCCAAGTTATCCTCAGAAGAGAAACTTTGTTCTTACAAAGGAGTTTTGTATCCTATTACTATTTGCCGTCCAGAAACTTTACAAGCTCTTGAAACCTTTGAAGCCAGGAGAGATGATGTGATCATGACAGGATATCCTAAATGTGGTGAGTATCACTCTTGCCCATCCTAAGAAAAAGTATGAATACCTTCCCCCCCCCCCCCCCCCAAAACCCGATATACCTCCCATTCTGGAAGTTCTGCCCCCTTTAGCCTTCCCATAGTGCCTTGAAGACCCCCTGACCTAGAAGTCTCACCCCCTGACCTAGAATCCTGCCCCCTGACCCGGACATCCCACCCCCTCCCGGGAATTTTGCAGGCATTCTGGGAAGCCAATCAGGGGATTTACTTCGAGGGTGATTGGCAACACTGTTCAGATGGTTCCCTGCCCTCAGGCTTGCAATCTAAAAAGACATGACACAAAAGGAGAAGTGAATGGTGGTGGGGAAAGGGATCATGGCCAGTGGTTCTTCTCTCCCTCTGAGGCTTGGACCGTGGTAGGTGGACTGGAGGGAGGGCCCTTCTTCTTGCTCTGGCTAGCCCTGATGGAGTTGGGCCTGCCTTTTCATTCCCTCCCAGGCCTGATTATGACAGTTGGCATGAAGGGAAGGCTCTTCTTTTGGCTAGCTCTGCTGGGATTGGGCCTGCCTTTTCACTCCCTCCCAGGCCAAATGATGTCAGATGGCATGGAGGGAAGGCTCTTCTTCTTGAAGCTAGGCCTGATGGAGTTGAGCTTGCTTTTTCACTCCTTCCCAGGCCAGATGATGTCAGATGGCATGGTGGAAGGGCTATTATGATATGACTGCTTCCTGTGCTGTCTTCTTCTTCCTCCTTCCCTCCCTCCCCCTCTCTCTGTGTATACTTGCACAGAGAGACACAACAAAAAGAAGAGAGAGAGAGATTAAGGCACCTTTTACCTTTCAGGTGGGCCCTGTATTGGAGGCACCAGATGGGTCCAAATTACTTCAGAGGAAGCTGATGCACTCTGGATGCAGATCAGGATGCTCTGAGATGTTTTCAGTTTCATTCAAACTAACCTGATTGACATTAAATTTCAGGATTTATCTAAACTGGGTGCATACCCTTACACCCCATTCTTCCTCCCACTTCCTCCCAAAATGGAGTTGTAGACCTCCACCTATTTCAAGGTCATTCTGTCTCTCCCAACAGCCTTACCTTGTTTAGAAGGAGCACACACACACACACCGGGACACGTTTTTTGGTGGTGCGTGTGTACAGATGGCCATGCAAGGGAGTAGGAGACTGAGAATTCCCTCCTTATTTTTTATCTCAGGATGACAGATAGCATCATTTCTACATAAGAAACCTTATCTTTTGGTCACACAAACCTTCTTTTATAAATATAAATTTTATTTAATTACATGACTTATACAGGCTAAACTGGACATGAGGAAAGTCCTATCATTTAACTCTCATTTAAAGCATTTCTTCTAAATGAATAACAAGCTGCAGGATCCCTGAGCTGCATCAGGCCTTTGAAGTGGCAGCAAAGGTGTATCTGATGTCCTGTCCCCATCCCCCTGCTCCATGGTCATTGAAATCTCCCCTCCTCTCCCCCATCACACACACACACACTCCACAAAGGCATTTGTAGTGTTTTAATTTTTTGCTTTTTTTAGTTTATATATTTCCAGTTGTTCTTAATGTTTTAAATGGTTTAAGATGGTTTAAATTGTTCTTACTTTAATTCTTAACTATTTAAAGATAATGTAATTTTTAAAAATGGTACATGTCTTTATCTGTGTCTGTTCCAATTTTTGTATGCTGTCTTGTGTCTTTGTTATGGAGGAAAATGTAAAAACATTGGTGGTTGAAAACATCATTACCACAAGCACCTGCTATTTCAAACTGTGTTAATGGCAAGTTTCCTTCTGCTGCAAATAGCAGGCATGTGTGTTTGTATGTGTGAGAGTGATTCCTTATCTCAAACCACTGTCCCGATCAGTCTGCCTGCCTCACTTCACCCCATGCAAACTATTTGTTAGGAAAAAAAACTGGGATTTTATCTGTTTTTGTATCATATTGTATATGTTTAACTGATTAAAATATTCACTATCAATATTCACTATTTGTCACTGTTCAAATGAGCTTACATATAGGGGTAGACTGCCTTTGAAAGTGATGGACTCTTTTTTGATAGAGGTTTTTAGAAGAGGCTGGATGATCACCTAACAGCAGATTTCCTGCACCAGTGAGGAAGGGGATGAAGTGGCTAGTGATTGAGATCTGCTTTAATTCTATAATTTGTTTAATCAGGATACTAACAAAGAGCTCCAGGGGAGATTTGGAAGCAATGTCCTTAAAATCATCTGTATACAGTTTCCAGAGCAGCTGGAAGAACAAGATTGCTACATGTGTCAGACTCAAGCATATATTCCATACATTTCTCATACCTTTCAGGTAGTCACTGGCTTGAAGGAATCTTAAATAACTTATCCATCACATCTGCAAAATATACAGAAGAGGAAATGAAAAAGAGAACTGATCTTGAGAAGGAACTGAAAATTACTCCACGTCTTGAATTTGGAGATCCAGACAAATTCAAGGTCAGAATGGCTCAGATTTGTTATATTAATTATTAATTAATCTGCAAAGCAACAAAGATCCAAGCAGATAAATAAAAACATGTGCTCATAGTTTAGGTGAGAATATATATAATATCTCCAATATGAATTAAGTAGAACATTTTTTTCATAAAAGAATTAAAATCTTTATAGAAAAGTAACAGCATGCCCAAACAAAATCATCCAAATAATTCCATTTAGTTAATTGCCATCTGGGACATTTTCAAATCAATTTAAATTAATATGGTCAAACTGTATCTTTTTTAAAAAATGCTATACTGTTCTAGATTTGCCACTTAGTTCAAAAGTGCATTTGGGATGGTTTTTTGCAGGGTGGGGGTAGAAACTGTTTCATGTAACTTCAGGGTAAAGTCCTATGCAGCCCTGCCATGCTATCAGCTCTGGCTGTTAACAAGCAGTGTGCCTAGATAACACTATAACAAAAAGATAGTTAATAAATTATTGAATATATGTGCAACAACCAGTTAAAGTCACTAGATGGTGATGTTCTATGTAGATTAGCTCTTTTTGTTTCTTTGGCTTTGGTGTTCAGCTGCAGGCACAGACATAGTTAAAAACATAACAAAGGCCATGTTGGATCAGGCCAAAGACATGCTGCGTTCAACATTCTGTTACAACAGCCATTAACTATATGCTTATGAAATGCCCACGTGACGGCAAGAAATTTTACCATTCATGCTCACCCAACAAATATTATCATCTTAGAGGTTTAGTGACTTAAATCTTGGAAGTAATATATAGCTGACATGATCAGTAGTTGTAAATAGTAGCTGTTGATGCAGGTGTTTTGCAATAGTGATTATATCATTCATTTTAACCTAATTTGTAAAATGAACAACTTTATGACAGCAGAGAGAAATTCCCATTCTGTTGAAAAAAATTTGAAGAGCTGTAATTTCATGAATGTAGTTATTCATATGCAGGGGCCTCACTGGGGTAAAGGTTAGTGCAAACTACCCATGGGCATTTGGCCCATTGTGGGAGCAGGCTATGCGGATAGCAGAGGTTCCACCTGAGTTGGGAAAACCTGTGGTTCATTCCCATTTACTTTTAAACCAGTTTGTAATTTGCCTTCACTCCGTGTTGGTAAATTGAATCCAAAAGGTCCATCATTCCCACTATGAAAGTGGACTTTTTCATTATTCCCTTCTTTTTTTGGCACTATTGTCATCCCTACTAGTTTGCTCCACTTCAAAATGCATGTCAATAATCTGTGCGTCATCAGTGATGTCTGCGGCAGCCTGGCTTGGGGGAGATATATATATATATGTGTGTGTGTGTGTGTGTGTGTGTGTGATTCAATTCATTGCAACTACTTGTCTCACTATGAGCTGCTGTTGGATCGCTCAGGTAATTGCAAGTAGTTGCAAAACTAATGAATCAAATCTTCTATTTTTTTTTTTAAAAAAAATCATGCTCCCATTGATTATACCACAAGTACAAAGGCAGCACTGACGGAATGGTGGATCTACCAAAAACTGAGGAGGGATGGTAAACACCCTTCTGCCATTAGTCCCTCCCCTCCAGAATGATGTGGTTCAGAATGATGTGGTTCTGTCATTCCCACTTGTTGAAGACACTTCAGAATCATTTTTTTTCCATAAGAACCAGCAAAGAACTAGTATCAGGAAAGAGTGTTGTTGTTTTTTTGCATTTCCCTTGCTTTATCATGATTGGAACCGATCACAGCAGGATCAGACCCAGTTTGAAATGGGAACGATGGTCATATAACCTGATCAGCAATTTGCTTTAAATCATAGTGGGAACACGGCCCTGGAAGGGTCCTAGTTTTTACTCTCTGTCTGCTCAGTGCCATAGAGGAAAGGTGCCTTTTAACAGCTGAGCGAGTTACTAATTAAATAAAATTTCTGCAGATCACCTGCATTGAAAAAATGCTTCCATCACAAATGTTTTTTTTAAATTGAGTTGAAAAGATTGACATTTATTAACCTCAATTTTGATATTAGTCCTTTTTTCTTATTTTATTAAAGAGGATGGAAAAACTACCTTCAAGAAGAATTATAATCACTCACCTCACTCCCGATATATTGCCTAAATCTGTCTTCAGAAACAAAGCCAAGGTGAGTGCACACATTTTATATACTGTACTTCTTATGGTATGTACACTTCATAGGATGCAGTTCTGCATAACCATGCTATAAACTGGCACACACCAGCATCAACCTTGGGGTTCTTTGTGAGAGAAAAGAGTTGAGTAGAATCTAATATTCACCATAACAATATAACTGTCAATTCAAAAGTTTCTTTCATGTTTGATACGTATGGATTGCCTCGTCCAGGACAGCTCTGCTGTGATTGGAAAAATGAGGTGTCAGTGAACTGTTCTCAGTTGTATTTTCAAGATGACCCCTCTCTACCCAGTCTTACTGTTGATTAAAGTGTTGCTAACCTGATTGCCTACTGTATACTTGTATTAAGAACCAAATTTTGTTGGGTATGTCTAGTTGGTTATCTTACTTTCTAGAGCCAAGTGGGGAACAAGCTATTTGCAAACCTGACATGGTGTCACATCAGGTAATGTTTACCCTTTCTAGCAGAGAAAAATTGACAGGGAAATATTTATACAGTTACTCCTTCACAGTACTGTGAAATGTTCTTTACATTATTTACTTTGTTCGGTAATGAGTTGCATTGTCAAAGAACTTTGAACTTTTGCAGAATGCTTGTATTTCAAAACTGGAACAATAAACATTCATAATCTATTAAAAGATATTGTGGTTTCAGTTATGTAGGAATGTGTATTTGATTTATAGTTTTAACAATTTTTTAATAAATGTATATTAAATTACTTTAATATATATGGCCAGCCCCTATATATTACATGTTCATATCATCCTTCCCTATCTAGCTATCTGTCTGTCTAGTTGTACTCTGAATGTACAGTATTACAGTATGAATTTTTTTTACATTATTTCTTTATGTTTCAGGTACTGGTGCTGATTAGAAACCCAAAGGACACACTGGTATCCTTTTTTCATTTTAACAACAAGATGCCCATCTTTCCTAAACGAACATGGGATGCTTATTTCACAGATTTTATGAATGGGAAAGGTATCACTTACATATTGCAACTTTTGTTAGTAGAATGACACCATCATATTTGCACAATTCAGGAGGAATCAGGATTCAGCACCACTTTTGGGTGTCTAGTGGTAGAAGCAGCCATGTTTGTTTGTTTCATACAGACTTAAAACCAACTACATCCTTTCACAGATGCATGTAAATTAAGGTGACATGAATACCATATGTTTTACCAGAGTTGAATTCTCTAATATATTTTACCTGGGTACTCTTCCTAATGCTCTAACTAGTTTAGAATCTAGTAGCATGAATTATGTTGGATGTTAACCCACTGGAAACATGTAATCTTGATCTTTTACTAGCCCTGCTACTTGTTATTTTGTTTCTGGGTTTTATATGAATTAGCAACCAGTGGGTTATGTTAAATCACATGAGCAACTTTATTAATAAATAAGAGATGATGATGACGATGATGGCTTCAGGGCGGGATACGGAGTTGAGACTGCCATGGTCGCTTTGGTCAATAATCTCCATCTGGGCATTGACAGGGGAAGTGTGACCCTGCTGATGCTCTTGGACATCTCAACGGCATTCGATACCATAGACCATGGTATCCTTCTGGAATGCCTGAGGGAGTTAGGTATTGGGGGGCACTGCGCTCCAGTGGGCCCATTCGTACCTCTCGGGTAGATTCCAGATGGTGAGGCTGGGGGACAGCTGCTCTCGTAAAAGAGAGCCGACATCTGGCATCCCTTAGGGTGCCATTCTGTCCCCCATGCTGTTTAATAATTACATGAAGCCACTGGGAGAGATCATCCAGAGGCATGGGGCACGGTGTTATCAGTACGCTGATGACACCCAAATATATTTCTCTATGCTTCTGACTCTTGCAGTGACCAAAGATGGCATCTCTCCTCTGAATGCCTGCCTTGAGTCAGTAATGGGCTGGATGAGGGAAAACAAACTCAGTCTGAATCCAGAGAAAATGGAGGTACTATCAATAGGATCCCTAGGCCCAGGCAGGGAAATTTGCCAACCTGTCCTGGACGGGGTCACACTTCCCCTAAAGGACGAAGTTCGCAGTTTGGGAGTACTCCTAGATCCGTCTCTGCAGTTGTCATCTCAAGTAGATGCGATGGCTAGGAGTTCTTGGTACCAACTTCGGTTCATATGCCAACTGCCTCCCTACCTGTACCCAAAGGACCTTGAAGCAGTGGTACTCGCACTGGTAATCTCTCGTTTAGATTTCTGTAATGCACTCTACATGGGGCTACCTTTGTACCAAGTTCGGAAGCTTCAATTGGTTCAAAATGCTGCAGCCAGATTGGTCACAGGAACATCTAGGTTTGACCACATAACACCAATATTAAAATCTCTTCACTGGCTGCTGATCAGCGTCTGGGCCCAATACAAAGTTTTGGTTATTACCTTTAAAGCCCTATATGGCTTGGGCCCGAGTTACTTGAGGGAACGCCTCTCTCTACACAATCCGCCCGCACTCTCAGGACATCTGGGAAGAAACGATTAGAGTGTGCAAAAACTAGGTTAACAACAACTTCCCACAGAGCATTTTCCATCATAGCCCCCAAATTATGGAACAACTTGCCGGAAGAGATCTGCCTTATCACCGCCATCAAGAAGATGCCTTCAAGAAGGCACTCAAGACGGATCTCTTCCGGCGAACCTATCCACCAAATTTGCTGTAAAATATCCCACCTCCAATGGTACTGTATGTTTTATGCAAGTTAATTGTATTTTATTAATCTTATTGTATTGATAATATGTTATTGTTTTCAATGAATGTATTTGATATGTTTTTATTGCTGGAATAATTTGTTTGTTGTAATCCCACCTCGATCTGCAGGGAGAGGCAGGAAATAGAAATAAAATTTATTATTATTATTAAAGGAATAAATGGGAGAGTTGTTATATTTCTAGGATGTTACAGTAGACCCTTCTTATATGCTGAAGTTTGGTTTCAAGATCCCCGTGTATAACAAAATCCGTGTATGCTCAAGTCCCATTAAATATAATGACATAACAAAATGGTGTCCCTTATGAAAAATGGAAAATCAAGGTTTGATATTTGAAATTTATACTTTTTTGGAACATTTTCAAACTGTGGATGCTTGAATCTGTGAATAAAAAATCCGTGTATAAGAAGGGCCGACTTCTTCTTGGGTACAAGAGATTACTCTCTCATTAACTTTTTTCATAACTCATATTGAATTGAGAAGACATTTCCAGAATTACAATTCCAAACCATCTTTTTCATATTGGTGGGAGATATGCCAGTGTTTCCACATTTGAAGATAGATGCATATAGGGGATGTCACAAAGAGAAGCTATTATTCATTATTTATTCTTCTCTGACTTGGGGTCCCAAGAAAAGATTTCTTGTACTCTGTTGGAAGGAATGTCTGATAGATCATTGATTGAGCAAATGTATAAATTACTTGCTGATATGGATCCTAATGTAAATAGTTCAGTAGCTTTTTTCACTGTGCTTACCACAAAGATTAGAGCAAAGGTCTTTAATGCTGTTCTTGGAAGCAGTGCATGCACATGATTATTTAATCTGATTAATATTATTATATTTAAATCTTTTTTTTATTAGAGGTTGAAAAAAATCCATAGTTATATGACTGACTGGAGGACTGACATTTATGAAATGGGAATGTTGCTGTATGCTTGAGAGATGTTGGTCCAAAACACACGGCAGTAATAATCCAGTTTGAAACCACTTTAAATGTCCTGGTTCAGTGCCAGGGAATCCTGGGAACTGTAGTTTATTGTGAAACCAGAGCTCTCTGACAGAGAAAGCTAAATGTCTCACAAAATTACCATTCCCAGATTTCCCTAGCTTTGAGCAAGGGCAGTTAAAGTAGTCTCAACATGGATTACTTCTGTCATTGTTGAGAAAACTTCCAAGAATTTGAAAGTGTCAGGATTTAGAGTGATGGTATCATGTTGCTCATTTTTCTCTCTCCAGTGAGTTGGGGATCCTACTTTGATTTTGTGAAAGAATGGGACAAGTATATTGACAATGAAAATGTCACAGCCGTAAATTATGAAGACCTAAAGGAGGTGAGATTCGCATTGGCTCCAGGGCATGAAAGTTAGATGTAATTTCTTGCTGAACAACTGCAGAAATAATGAATGTGCAAGCATTCTTTAGAAATGAATTTCATATATAAAGAATACAAAAATATAATTCTAAAATGTCTATCCCTTTTCATCAAGAGCAAGGATGGAAATGAATTGCATGTTTTCCCAGAATTTTTCTGTACAAAAAAAGAATGGCACAATATATTATTAACTTTTTTGTTTTCATTTGTTAAATATTATTGCTGTTGATCTTTGTATTTATCTTACTCTAAATAAATATTAGATTTTTTTTTATTTAAAAAAAGAGAGAATGCAGTTCAACTGCTCTATAAATGTGTAGCTTCCTCTGGCAACTAGGCCAAATAAATGGTTTCTTGAAAGATGTCATGGCCAAGGCTGGAAAATTATAAGAATATTTTGTTTGTGGCTACTGAAATTCCTTAGAGACCTCTGAAGCTTTCAGACTCTCATTTTAAAAAAAAGGCTAAAAAATGTGAAGAAGCACACACAAAACCCTATGAAACTACTCCGAAAACCATTGCTCCCCCAAACTATGAAATCCAATTGTATTTCAGCCAGTTTACAGAACCAAAAGTCATACATCATCACTTCCAGCTATGAGGGCAGGAGGGAGGGCATTACCGGATGAAAAATGGCCTCCATAGTACAACATCTTGGTTTAGAAGGTATAGAGGAATGTGTAGGCCATTCTACTCCCATAGCAGTTCATAGCTACAAGAACCCTGGGCTGAACACAGATGAAAAACTTTTCATTTGTGAGTTTTCTGTCTTCATCTTCAGTGTAATTTTATTTAACAGAAGTATTTTTGTTATGTATAAATCACTGCAAAATTCTGAACATGCAAATTGCTATCTTTTCTGTTTAAAAATCCAGAATCCAAATTTAGAAGTGAAAAGAATAGCCAAATTCCTTGGGTTTTCCCTGACTGAAGAAGAGATTCAAAGTGTTGTAGAAAAGAGCAGGTTCAAAACTATGAAAGAGAGTGGACAAGAAACCCTTGGAGCGTTTGGAGATATTCTTTTCCGCAAAGGTAACTTTTTATAGTGTGTGTGTGTGGGGGGGGGGGTGCAGAAGGTTTACCAATACTATCCTGCTCAAGTGAAGGTCACTGTTTGACTCCTCTACTTGTTAGACTGTTTTGGTGTTTAAGGTTGCCTTATTTTATGGATCCTCAACAGATTAGCAAGGACTGTATTTCAGTTCACATCAGCGGCTGTTCCTAGTTTCTGAAGTATAGTTAAAAATAAACAAATACACAGTAAAACTGTGTTTGAAAATCTTTAGCTCAGAAATTGTTGAAAATTAGAATGGTGAAAAAATGTCAATTTCATTTCTGTTTAAATCTGAGTGGTTTGGAACCACTGTTTTGAGGTCTCTCCTATCCCCTGAAGTAGTGATAACCAATAAGTAATCATATTGTAGGAAGGCATCACAGACATAAAGGTATAGCCACTAGAAGGAACTTGGCCGAGAAGTCCTCAAGCCTGGAGCTAGCCCTGTTTCTACTGCCTCCTTCTCTCCTTTTCAGCAGTGGATGTTTAGGATTTGTTTAAAGGCTTCCAGACTGCAATAACCTCCCAAAAATCATTTGGAAATAAGTCCAGTAAGCAAGTGTTGAACAACAGTGGAATAAGAATCAATGCATATCTGTCCTCTGCAAGATTAGTAATTAATTTATGATTAATTTGTATTAGACATTTGCTGGAAGTCAAACTCACTCAAAACTTTAAGTTCTAGCAAATTCTTCTCTTGCCTGGAAGACAGTTTCATGGTCCAAAGGGTGGAAGAGGCAACAAGGGGATCGGCTATTCTGGATTTGATCCAAACCAACAGGGATGACCTGGTTAATGGGGTGCAAGTGGTGGGAGTGACCATGTTTTCTTGGAGTTTGTTATACAATGGAAATGAGAAGCCAAGTATAATCAGACACACATTCTAGACTTTAGGAAAACTGATTTCAGTAAACCTAGGGATATACTGGGAGTGATCCCATGGTCAGGAATAAAAGAGAAGGGTAGAGAAGTGACCAGTGGGGTGCCACAGGGTTCAGTCTTGGGCCCAGTGGTATTCAACATCTTTATCAATGACTTGAATGAAAGAATAGAGGGCATGCTTATCAAATTTGCAGATGACACCAAATTAGGTATAGTAGCTAATACCCCAGAGGACAGGATCAAAATTCAGAGTGACTTTAATAGATTAGAAAGCTGGGCCAAATCTAACAAAATTACTTTTAACAGGGAGAAATGTAAGGTACTGCACTTAGGCAGAAAAATGAAATGCATGGATATAGGATGGGGGACACTTGGCTTAAGGAGACTACATGTGAAAGGGATCTAGGAATCCTAGTAGACCACAGGTTGAACATGAGTCAACAGTGTGATACAGTACCTAAAAAGGCCAATGCAATTCTAGGCTGCATCAATAGAAGTATAGTGTCTAGATCAAGGGAAGCAACTGTACCACTCTATTCTGCTTTGGTCAAGCCTCACCTGGAATACTTTGTCCAGCTCTGGGCACCTCAGTTCAAGAAGGATGTGGACACACTGGAGCATGTCCAGAGGAGGGAAACCAAAATGGTGAAGGGTCTGGAAACTATGCTCTATAAGGAGAGACTTAGGGAGCTGGGTATGTTCAGCCTGGAGAAAAGATGAGTAAGAAGTAATATGATAGCCCCATTTAAGTATTTGAAGGGGTGTCATACTGAGGATAGAGCAAGCTTGTTTTCTGCTGCTCCAGAGAGTAGGACTCATAGCAATGGATTCAAACTAGAGGGAAAGATATTCCACTTCAACAGTAGGAAGAACTTCCTGACAGTCAGAGCTGTTTGATAGTGGAGCACACTCCCTTGGAGGGTGGGGAAGTCTTCTTCTTTGGAGGTTTCGAAATAGAGGCTGGATGGTAATCTGTGGAGAGTTCCTTGATTGTGTATTCCTGCATGGCAGGGGGTTGGACTGGATGGAGATCTTGTGGTCTCTTCCAACTGTATGATTTTATGATTCTATGAGAGATCTTTGAAATATCATGAATGGTTAACAGAATGTAACTTATATGTTCCCTAATCAATTTTACGAAATGCCAATATGCAGAGGTTGCTGCTGATGCAGACATTTTGGTGTGAGGAATCCACCCTCTTTTTAATGACATCCTTTGGTTTTAATGGCTGTGCTCCCACAGCTGCTCCAGTTTGTACAAGAGGTATCCTGTTCTGGAGCCTATATCTGACATAGGTTCAGCACCTGGACAGCTCCTGTAAAAGTGGGACAGCTATGGCGGTGCTAAGGACTGCCATTAAAACTGAAAGTGGCTTAATCATACAGCAGTAATGAAGCCACCAGTCACTTCTACCTATTTGATGATCAAATAAGGATCCACCTAAATGATGATCAAATTAAGACTGATCTCTATTGGGGGGGGGGGAGAGGAAGAGGAAGATGATAGTGGAATTTCCTTTAGCCCACAGCTCTCAACAAAATTGAAAAGAGAAAGACCGCACTTAGGGAACTGGGTATGTTTAGCCTGGAAAAGAGGCAGTTAAGAGGTGATATGATGGTGCTATTTAAATATTTGAAGGGCTGTCACATTGAGGATGGAGCAAGCTTGTTTTCTTCTGCTCCAGAGAACAGAACATGGAACAATGGATGCAAGCTACAGAAAAAGAGATTCCGCCTCAACATTAGGAGGAACTTCCTGATAGTAAGGGCTTTCGACAGTGGAGTACACTCCCTCGGAGTGTGGTCGAGTCTCCTTCTTTGGAGGTCTTTAAACAGAGGGTAGATGGCCTTCTGTCAGGGATGCTTTGATGCATGGCAGGAGTTGGACTGGATGACCCTTGTGATGTCTTCCAACTCCATGATTTTATGCTTCTATTCAGTGTATCTCACCACTCATTATACCTGTTTAAATGTTTGCAGGATCTGTTGGTGACTGGAAAACCTTGTTCTCAGAATCCCAGAACAAAGAAATGGATCGAAAATTTGAAGAATATTTAGCTGGCACTAAATTAGGAGCACAGATAAAGTATGATATATACTGCAAGATCTGAGGAGGCAGCCTCCACCTCCCTCACATTGAAAACTGGTTTGTCTGCTGAATTGCCTCTTGAGTTGTGCTTTGTATTCCTCCTTTGTGTACCTTCAAGTTGAGTTCATTGATACTGTTTTCTGAGTCATTCTATCTTGACACACAATTGCATATGCTTATAAGGAAGGTAAAATAGTGCTATTTCTTTTTTTCCTTTTTTCTCTTTTTTTGAAAAGTTTATTGAAGATTCATATAAAAAACAAAACAAACAATAAAATATTAACACAATAGAACAAAAACATTAGACGATAGACATTTATATACATTCCATATAGGAGTAAACAACAAATCTAAAAGTTACTACTTCCAAAAATCATAAGTTTTTTCTATATTTACTATGTCTTATACTCCACATAAACAATAGTGTATATTACTTTTTCTGCAATTCTCACCCTTATTAATCTCATTCTTTACAGTAGGAAGGAAAATTATTCAACTAGGATCAAGAATTTCTGAAATTCATCTCTAGACATCCCAAAATCAGAAAAAAAGAGAAAATTTTCTTTCAAATTTTATAATTTCTGGTTAACTAAGAAAGTAGAAATAAGAAAAAGGCATATATTAAATAATGGCTTATTTTCAGGTACAAACAGAGTTAGAATATATTACTGAGTTTAACTATACTAACAGAATATGTAACCTATTTTCTTCAATTTGTCAATCACTTCATCGAGCATCAGCTCAGAAATCAGCCTTTAAGTTTCGAATCCAGAGCATTTTCCATAGCTTCTCCAGTCTTCAGAGAATTTCTCTAAAAAAAATAAATTTAATCAGATGTGTCAATTTATCATTAGTGGTCAAATCATAAAGTTTCCACATCCAGTCAAGAGGGGACAGAGTGTCTTCCCCTTTCCATTGCCTTGCATAGACCATTCTGCCTCCCGCTAACATGTAAAATAAGACTCTGCCATGTTTCTGATTTCATAGATGACACTTTATGCCAAATATGTTACCATATATCATCAGAGATGGTTCTAATTTATGCTGGTGAGGCTGCTGCAACTTCATGACATATTTACATATGTGGTACCTGTTTCCTGTGTGTTATGTTCACTTAGTTGAAGGTCCAGAAGGAAATCAGAGAAAATATGAGTTGACAGGTCATGCCAAACTTTTCCTTATCTTTCCTAAATATCTCCTCAGAAGCAAGATCTAACATCTTAAACCATGAACAAATAACTTTCTTTCTTCTTTCAGTGAGAAAGAGATTGCTAAAATAGGGTCGGACAAGTACTGGGGGGGGGATTTTCTTTTACCATATCATCCATTTTAGAGAGAGAGAGAGAAAGAGAGAGAGAGAGAGAGAACAGAGAGAGAGAAGGGTTTGTGGGGTGGGGGTTGTGTGTGGTCTTAAAACAATTCTCAGACTAAATTATGCTTGATCAGTCATATTGTAATTACAACATAGCTTGGCACAATTTAGTGCAAAAAGAAATGTTCCAGTTTGCAAGTTGTCTGGAGAACGAAAGTTGGCAAGAGACGAACAGACTGACAAAGGGAAAAAAGTGGCTTTGTGGCATGAAAAGCAGCATGTATACAGGTTGGTATAAATGTGTTGTAACTATCTGTGTCCGTTATTGGAGCTGTAGATAGAGGAGGGGAAATTTCCTGCTCACTAGCTGCTCCTTTCTAATAATTTTGTGTTTTGGGGGGGAGGGAGATTGGAAATTGACCTCCCAAGGATTCTTTGTTATAAAACAAGCCACCCACACAGAATATTTTTGGCAAATGTTTCAAAAATCTGAACATATTAAGACAGATGCTTTTTATTTCACATTTGATGCTATCCAAGGCTTTAGCTTGCAAAATGGTTGCAGGATACATCTAATTTATTCAACATAGATTTCATTTCTTTTCTTTAAGTTGTTCAGCCCATGAACAGATTTTAAGCTGTATCAGCAAGACTATATGCCTCACTTGAATACATGAACAAATATAGATTCCTAAACCTTCAAATGCCTTAGAGCCAATTTATGTGTGGGAAAAAGAATGGGAATTTCTTAGGCTAGGTATTAGAGGGGAGAATAGACACATTCAACTTGCAAACTTCACATGTAAGTTCACAAGCCTGTCTGCAATAATGGAAGCATGCCAGTGGAGGCTTCCATTGGAACATAGTTCACCTTTTAATATGTTTTGTGTTCCACCGGTAGCTTTCAGTGTTAGAATTTTATCCTGTCCACTTTTGAACACAACAAACAAGGCCTTGTCCTGATCTCAGGTGATCTAAGAACTAAGCTAAGATTGTTCTGGAATTTACAAAAATCCTTTTCCGATACTGCTGTTCTTTGCCATCAAATCTGCATCACATTATGGTGACCCAGAACATTATAACATGAGGCTAAAAAGCAGAATTTTTACAGGATAAGAGGGTCTTTGGCCAGCACTTACCACATCCTGCTGCTGCCTTACAGCACCTTTTCATTGATGGGCAAAACCAGTCAATAGCACTAAATGTTGCTATTATGGTGCAGCTGCACAGGTGTGAAAAGGCTCTTCATTTCAATTCCAATATTACAGCAGTCACTTGGAAGGATGGGACCTGAGTCTTCTCCTCTCTTCCCTCCTCCTCTCTATTCCAAAGTTGGCTAAATCCATGCCTGTTGAGTTTTTAAATTTTTTATCTTTGCTGTGTTTGTGTATATACAGAAAAATGATAAAAAAGTAATTTTAATTGTTTTTGCCCTAATTACATAAACACTGCAAAATAAAAATAAATAAACCAACAGGCTAATCTGCTTTGGAATAGTAAGTAGGAGGGAGGGAGAAGGGGGAAATCAGGTCCCCCATGGCACTTACTGCTATAATGGTAGAACTGCAGTGGTGTTGGTGATTTCAAAGTAGTGCAGTCATGCAAAGAAAGCGAGGTGTGATAAGAAAAGTTTTCAAAGTGGTATGTTCCTATTTCCTTTCATAATGCAATTGCCACAAGACAGGAAGATGGTTTAATAATGTCTCAGTCAATGGAGACATCTCAAAGATCCTGTTGTTAACAGCCATATTCAGGTCTTGCCAACTCACCACCATGGCTTCTTAGGCTCAGGCAATTCACCTGGAATGTAGTTCTCTTGTTTTCTTACTACGTCCCACTTTAGACAGCAATATCATCTATTCCAATGAGTCATGTCATCTCATGCTGAGTCCCAAGTGTGAAAACTTCAGACCACTACAATCCTCTAGTCAGTAGAACCATTCTGGCTGGGGAATTCAGCTATAGCTCCCAACTGATATGATCATTTGCCATGGTGGCTGGAGAATTCTGGAAACTGAAATCCATAAAAGTAACTTTTCTGAGCACTGCATTATTGCATGTGCTATGTGTCACAATACCACAAGCTGGTAAAAAAAAATCACTGAAAGGATGTTTGCACGATAGGAACTAAAACATGATTCATTCTTTCCTCACTAGCCAGGACCCATCCATGCCAATGTTTTGCTTGAGGTGCAGGATAAATGATTATGGGCAGGTGAATCATACTTTATTAGTAGCAATTGGTCAGCATCTTTCACTGCCTGGGAGCAGCAGCTTACCTTACAGGATGCAGCGTAAGCCACTTGATATACATAAAGCTCTCTTTCTCCCAACATCTCACTGACACTTCCCATGAATGGCAGGGTTCGCCCTATAACCCACTTTTTCTTGCTGTCTTCTTTTTATACAGTCTTTCCCCCCCTCAGAATGATTCTTAACCTCAGTTTACCCAACAGCTCAGAAAAATGATTCTATTGGGATATATGTCTTAGAATGGTTTATGATTAGGGATTCTGGAATTAGTAGCAGTGGTCCGAAAAAGTAAAAAAGGCACCAGTGCTAGCTACTAACAACAAAATTCTTAAAAGGAGTCACAATAATACTAATGGCACCCCTCCATATCCACAAATTCTACATCAATGAATCCAACCATCCATGGCTTGGATTTTTAATAAATAAATAAATACATACATACATACATACAAAGCAGATCTCAATTTTGCCACTTTATATAAGGGACATCATTTTACTACCCATTGTATATAACGGGAATTGAGCCTCCATAGATTTTGGTATCCATGAGGGGTCCAAGGACCAAACCCCAGTGAATACAAAGAGTCCAGATTATGTTTGTCTTTTAAAAGTGTTACTTGAGGGAATGCCTCTCCCTACACAATCTGCCCCGCACTATCAGAACATCCGGGAAGAATTTGCTTGACTACCCAAAAGCAAGACTAACAACAACTTCCCACAAGACATTTATGGTCGCAGCCCCCAAATTATGCAACAATCTACCAGAAGAGATTCATCTTATTACCACCCTGGAAGCTTTCAAGAGGGCACTTAAGACGGATCTCTTCCGACGGGCCTACCCACCTGACCTATTATGATGACCCTGAAAGAACCCCACCTGACTATGATAAGACAGAAAATAGATGACAAGCTAGCTTTTAGCAATAGTAGTGATATTGTGATATTGTGATTTTATTGAATATGTTGTAATGTGTATGTTTTTTATGCTGTGATCCCACCTCGATCTGCAGGGAAAATATAAATAAATTTTATTTTTATTATTATTATTATCATCATCATCATCATCATCATCATCATCATCATCAGCTGTGCTTTTACTGCTCTATAGGTGATTCCATTCAACTTTTTAAACTCTGTATTTATAACAACCATGGTGGCTGGGGGATTCTGGGAATTCCAGTTTTTGGTTTATAAAGAAAATAATGAGCAGTTAAGGAAGAGCTCCCCATTTCCATACCATTCATCACTATCATTCCTCCCTCCTTTAACCTTCATCAATTCCTCTGTAAGGTGCAGTGCTAAAAATTTGGCAATCAAAGGAAAATTTCATTGGGGTGAAAGAACTCTTATTTAAAGGGAAGTGCCTTCATTTCGTCCCCCCTTCTCTGCTATACATCTGCAGTAGAGAGACTGCCTACACTCCTTTCTCTCAAGCCCAGCTCCAATACTTTAAGAAATATATAGGACATCATTCATCAGAATTCACAAACAAATACCAAATATTAACAATAAAATTTAAATCTTCCTGTAAAACAATGGTGGCAATGGATTTTTTAAAAAGGGGGGAAATCCTTAGCAAGAGATAAAAAGGGCTTGGAAAATATTACCCCCAAGCTGCTTTTAAAGCACTCAACTATAAAATTAAGGAGAAATTTTTTTTAAAAAAATATCTTTATTACTAAAGGTTACTTCATACTTTAGTTGCCATTCATACAGGAGTACACCAAGGACAGGACACCTGTGACCTTCTTGAAGTTGTTGGACTACAGTTACCTCCAGCCTAGTCAGCATAGTGATTGGAGAAGAATGTTGGAAGTCCAGCAGCATCTGCAGACCACAGTTGCCTACCACTGGAGTACACAAATGCTGAAGTGGGCCTTCTTTGTAGGTATATGTTTGAGGAAGAACATTGTGCATGAATAGATGGTGCACATATAAATCCTCTTCCTACCTGGTCTGTTTTGTTGTTGTGTGCCATCAAATCATTTCCATTTTATGGTGACCCTAAAGTGAATTTATTGTGGGGTTTTCTTGGCATGATTTGTTCAGAGGGGGTTTGCCTTTGCCTTTCTTTGAGGCTGAGAGAGCATCACTTGCCCAAGGTCACCCAGTAGGTTTTTATGCCTGAGTGGAGAGTTGAACCCTGCTCTCCAGAGGCATAGTCTAATGCTCAAACCACTACACCACACTGGCTTTCCTGATCTGTACACATAACACTTAAATTCTGCACACTGGCCATTTAGGAAGCATCATGAGGAATGAAACCAACCTTTCCTCCCTTTCCCACTAAAGAGTTGGTCAGCAAATTTTAGCTTTTTTGATGGGACTGTTTAATATTTGAGTTCACCAGCATGGACTGGTAACATGAGGTTGGATCAAGTTTACATTATTCAGTTATATTAGTTTGACATCACTTTAACTGTCATAGCTCCATTTTACAGAATTGTGGTATTCATACTTTGGTATAGTTTGGTGAGGTAATTCTCCAGTAGAAACCCTGTCTACAGAAAAATCTCATAATCTCAGGATTCCTTAGGATGGAGCCATGGTGACAAAGTGACATGAAAACAATACAGCTCTGTAGTGCAGATATGCCCTTAGCTAGTTGTATATATTTCCAATTAAATCAATTGGTCTTAATGACTAGTTTTCTCATTTTTAAAAAAATTTCAATAGTATTTTCTCCTATTTTATTGAAAGGCATTATCTTTTTAGATCCAGAACATTTAGAGTACTTCCTTTAGAAAGCCACCAGAGGGCAGACATTCCTGTCTGCACTCATGCACATACGGACATATACACAACATACAAAGAGAGTTGAGGTGAAGTACCGTCTGCCTAGGTGCCGGGCCTGTAGCAGGTGGTTTGGATTAGGATGAAATAAAATGCTGGGTTGGGTTTGGGCAAATACACTTTCTTCAGCTCTGTTGCTGAGGGCTCTTTTTGCATTGCCAGTTTGAAATCTTTGCCCTCCACTTCTAGATAAACTAAAACTAGATGGTACCTCCCAAAGTGAACAAATGAGGCTTTCTTCACAAACAGAAGAATAGCCCATATGATTATATATTTTTTAAAAAAATTAAAAAATTTAAATGACAACACTGGATTATAGGAAGCAGTTTGTCCAGAGAAAGATATTCATGAAGTGCATATGTATATACTGTGTTTGCTTGAAAAAAAGTAGGCAAGAACTGATGCATAATAGATAGTTAATGTTAGCTTTAGACAACTATAGTCACCTACAAACAGCAAGAATTATAGCTCATATAACACCCGAAATATCATGCTGCATTTTGGAAAGAAAGAAAGATGATAGTTTGCAAAACGTTGATAATTAATTTCAAAGGATTTTTTTACAGTACAAAGTATATTGTGCCATTCTGTGTCTGGCCATTGTAAGGCATTGAACATTCCCAAAGTGTTTTGTTCCAGACATCACTCAACCATAGATGTAATGTGCAACATCTACTCCAGGATCATATCTCTAATAGGAATGTGAAGGATATTCACAAATGTTCCAAGACTATATTGTGCACTGTCTTAAAAACTTTCCCATTTTGGGATGTTTTGCAAAAGGAATTACAATGGATCCTCACCACCATGGCCAACATGTTGCACTGTGAATAAAAATACAGGCTAGAATCCTGTGTAGGATTTAGGGATGCATGAGCACCATACTTAGGGTGCTATGCAGTGAATCCAAGCCCGAATACCCACTTTCTGGGAAGCAGCCAGTGCGATTGATGGGGGTCTGTTGTCTTGTCAGAAGCAGCTGGCTACCATTTCCAATCCTTCCCATGAGTGATCTCTGGTGTGACAGAGAGAAGCTAGACTCCTGTATGCAATTCCCTCTTGTGTTGGAGATCACTTGCATGAGGGGTGTGTGGGACCATCAGCCAACTACTTTCCAATGAAGAGGAGAACAGACCCCCATTGGTCACAGCAGCTGCTTCCTGGTAATTAAAGGTCGAGGGACTTTCATGGTCTATATAGTCTCTAAACTAGAGGCTACATGAGGATTATGAATACATAACAGTTATGAGTGTCTACCTCTAGCACCTAAGTTATGCATTTATAACTGCCATCGAGGATTCCAACCACAATATCTTTGTACAAAGGTGCTTTTTTTTTTTGTAGAAAAAACTCTTTTATTGAAATTTTCACAAAAGAGTCCCAAAGATGGGGAGGGAAACTGTCTCATAAAAGTATATTTTTAAATGGGGTCTCTCAAAGTGTCAAAGCACTCTTTGCCATCAAGGACAACAACATTTGTGGATATCTTACTTAAAATGCTTATTTATATATTTACTAATGTACATTTTATATTCCTACTCAACCTTTTTGAAAAAGTCTCAGAATATGAAAAATGATTGAAAATGTGCAAAACATATCTTGCAATTTCACCCACTGCGGAGCAAATTTATTGAATTTTTTATATTGCAGAAATGAAACAAGTGAAGATTTGGTTTCCTGGTCTTGGATGTGTTTGTTTGTTTTTAAAATAAAATCAAATATATCATTGAAAGATGAATGAACAGCTGATATTTGGAAAAAACCACACAATGGCAATGAGTTCTGGTGCAAGGAACTGAGGGGCAAATATTACAAAAGAATTAATATTGTAAATGATAATGAGAGCCCTGCTATTCTCCTTACTCCTTTGACTAGAGGAGTATCCATACTGGAAAAATAAAGCATTTGAAACTACTTTAACTGCCAAGACTCTGTCCTACAGAATTCTGGGATTTGTAGTTTGGTGAGGGAGTTCACTGGGGATAATAGGGGAATAGGGAGTAGGATAAAGGTAAATTCTGAAGTACAGGCACTTATCCTTTGAGTCCCTATGACAACATTCACAAGGGCAAGAAGATTTTGTACATGAGAGCTTCCTTTAACAAATAAAGACAGAAGAACCCCTAAAGAGAAAAGACTGTTCAAGAATTCTGCTCTATTAATGGCTTCTGGGTAACAAGTGAACACATTTAGTTTATCCAGTCTTGTTCAGAATCATGGTCCGAACTATAGAGTACCCAGAAAAGTCGACTGGTTCACATTATGGGAGCAATCACTAGATGTCACTGTTACACAACAGAAATATTTCTGCTTCATAGATGGGAGCTTGGTTTGAAATTATTTACATTTGTTAGGACACGCTGAATGAAATAAAGTCACCACTTCTATGAGAAGAAAGGCTCTGTAGAATTTTGTGCTTTCTACATTCTCTAATTTCTACATTATTATTTGTCTAACTTAAATGGAAGATACAGTTTTATAAAAAATTTTCACATAAGCATATGGTAATAAGATTATCTGACAGTGCCACACAGGGGTACTCCGAGGAAGAAAAGCCACACATCAGAATGGCAATCAGATGTGCATTCATGTCTTACTGTTATTTTAAAGAGTTCATAGTGCTGCTGCCATGATCCTCTTTCAAGATCAGTACATACCAGAGATTGAAGTAAACTAGTTGTAAGTAAGTAGGTGTTTGCAATTAATTTCTTTCACTAATAACAAGTACATTATAATATAAATACATTATAGTACAACTGTAAGTTAATAAGGGATAACTTTACTCATTTTACAGTGTAACTGTAACTTTTAGTTCTTTCATAGTTACAGGGATGAAGTCTCATTAAAGCAGTGATGGGCAGCTCACACAACTGGAGGCCCCTGAGACCCTCAGAAACAGACAGTATAGCATATAAACTTCCCCTATGCTTGTCATATAATAAATCTAAAATAAACATGTGCTTTGGAGATGGCAGCTGTCATTTTGCTACTCCATAGGGGTGTGTGTGTGTGTGTGTGTGTGTGTGTAAGTTTTATAAAGATAAAGTTTTAAAAAATCCTCACTTTTCCAGACCTTTAGATCTTCAGTTTGCCTACCATTATCGACTCTTACATCAATGTACAAATGACAATGTAAACAAATACAATACAATAACTGGATGCTCCTTGAATACCATTCAGACAAAGTAGCTCTTCCTGCGGTGCAATGCCAGTACTCAAGAGAGAGGTCCTAGTTCTACTCTTCATTTGCCCTCTACTAAATCAAGCTGAATTGGACTGACCAGCCTCTGTGCTGGTGGTAAATCCATTTTTGAATTTACAGCCATTCCTTCCATGGTTTCTCTGATGTTTATCACACTACATTCTGGCATTGGCAGTTTTAAGGAGGGGTATTTAGAATTCTCAGGCAGAGTTCTCTGCCTGAGAATTCTAAATACTCCTCCTTAAAACTGCAAATCCCAGAATGCAACAGGAGGCAGCTAGAGCAGTCAAAGTGGAATAGTAGCACTTTAAGAGTATAGTGTGATAAACATCTCTGAGTTAAAATAGATTTCTTCTGGTGCTGTGTTCTATCTCTTCAGAAATATGGAAATTCTCATTCAATTCAGACCAGCTTTTTTTTTTGGAGGGGGGAGCAATGAAATTAAGGACAGATTCACCACACCTTTGGCAATTAATCTACCAGCTTCCCCAGAATTGCATGAGTACTGAATAGAATAGGTTTATTTATGGTCTTTGACCAAAATATCTCAGTGTTATATATACACTAAAAAAAAGCATTCTTACAAAAAATAAATAAATCTAAAAAAGATCAAAATAAAACATAAATATGCATATAAACAGGGAGCATTACGCACTGACATAGGAGAGGGGATCCTTGAACAACTCATTCTTTTAACCACAGTTCTGATCCTTAATAATTTGTTTGTGTGTAGCAATGGCGATAGCACAAAATCGGGCCATATTCTCAGTAATTTGTGAATCTACATCCTTAAGCAATAGTGTCAAATAGTAATTAGTTGTTTGACCTGGAAATGCTTGTAAGATTGGATGAATTAAAGAGGAACACACACCTTGATAAAAAGGGCAGTACGATACAATATGCTGGAGTGATTCCACTGAGGAGTCAGAGCAAGAGCATATCCAGTTCTCATAAGAGACCTTCTTATATTTTCCTTCCAATACAGCTGAGGGAAGAACATTAAAGCGAGCGGCAGTAAGGCTGCCCTAAATTTGGGTACTATTAGCTTGGTCAAATAAATTGGGCTAGCAAAGGACATTTCCAACCTTCCTAAACCTGGGATGTTCCTGATTTTTCCTCTGTGATTCTGCAGTTCTATATCCCAGATATGTTGTCTAAAGGCTGATTTTGCCTTTTCAAAGCCCATTTGTATCAGGATAGTTGGTGAAAATCCACATTTACTCAAGCTGCCATTTATCATCAGCTTCCAGGAAGAATAATAATTATCCAATAGAACCAAAGGAGCCAACCCACATGGGACAAGCATGGGTTTAAGACAAAAATTAATTATCATAATCCAAGCTCATGCCTTGATAGTAATCAAACCCGCCTCAAGGCACATTACTGCATTTAACACAGAACATGGTACTCAGAATATGCCTCTTAAAAATTTAGTCTATATTGTTTCGAACTTATCAAAATTACTATAGGTACAGATTTGAGCTCCATATAATAAAACTGAAATAATTTTTGTTTTCAAAACTTGTATAGCAGCTGGTATATAGCATCCTCCTTTGGTATAAAAGAAACTCCACAGTGCTGTCATATTCCTATGTGCACTTTTGGTTACCAATTCTGCCTGCAGTTTCCTTGCCCCGATTCCTGAAACACTACTCCTAGATATTTAAAGCTGTTTACCTGCTCAATTGTTACACTGTTTATTTCATAGAATCGTAGAGTTGGAAGAGACCACTAGGGCCATCCAGTCCAACCCCCTGCCAGGCAGGAAATCCAAATCAAAGCATCCCTGACAGATGGCCATCCAGCCTCTGTTTAAAGACCTCCAAGGAAGGAGACTCTATCACCCTCCGAGGGAGTGCATTCCACTGTCGAACAGCCCTTACTGTCAGGAAGTTCCTCCTAATGTTCAGGTGGAATCTCTTTTCCTGTAGCTTGCATCCATTGTTCCAGGTCCTGTTCTCTGGAGCAGCAGAAAACAAGCTTGCTCCCTCTTCAATATGACATCCCTTCAAATATTTAAACAGGGCTATCATATCACCTCTTAACCTTCTTTTCTCCAGGCTAAACATCCCCAGCTCCCTAAGTCGTTCCTCATAGGGCATGGTTTCCAGACCCTTCACCATTTTTGTCGCCCTCCTTTGAACACGCTCCAGTTTCTCAATGTCCTTTCTGAACTGTGGCGCCCAGAACTGGACACAATATTCTAGGTGGGGCCTGACCAGAGCAGAATACAGTGGCACTATTACTTCTCTTGATCTAGACACTATACTTCTATTGATTCAGCCTAAAATAGCATTGGCCTTTTTAGCTGCCGCATCACACTGTTCACTCATGTTCAACTTGTGGTCTACTTGGACTCCTAGATCCCTTTCACACGTAGTTTCATTCAGCCAGGTGTCACCCATCCTATATCTGTGCATTTTATTTTTCCGCCCTAAGTGCAATACCTTACATTTCTCCGTGTTGAATTTCATTTTGTTAGCTTTAGCCCAGCTTTCTAGTCTATTCAGGTCATTTTGAGTCTTGATCCTGTCCTCTGGGGTATTAGCTATTCCCCCTAATTTGGTATCATCTGCAAATTTGATAAGTATGCTCCCAATTCTGTCATCCAGGTCATTGATAAAGATGTTGAATAGCACCGGGCCCAGGACAGAGCCCTGTGGGACCCCACTGGTCACTTCTCTCCAGGATGAAAAGGAGCCATTGTTGAGCACCTTTTGGGTTCAGCCAGTCAACCAATTACAGATCCATTTAACAGTTCCTTTGTCTAGCCCACATTTTACAAGCTTGTTTGCAAGAATGTCATGGGAAACCTTGTCAAAGGCCTTACTGAAATCAAGATATACTATATCCATAGCATTCCCTTCATCTACCAAGCTGGTAATTTCATCAAAGAAAGAGATCAGATTTGCCTGGCATGACTTGTTTCTCTGAAACTCATGTTGACTTTTTGTGATTATGGCATTGCCTTCTAGTTGTTCACAGACTCTCTGTTTAATGATCTGCTCCAGAATCTTTCCTAGTACTGATATCAGACTAACTGGACGATAATTGTTGGGATCCTCTTTTTTCCCCTTTTTGAAGATGGGGACAACGTTTGCCCTCCGCCAGTCTGCTGGGATCTCTCCTGTTTTGCAGGAGTTTTCAAAGATTATTGCCAATGGCTCCGATATTACATTTGCCAGTTCTTTTAATACCCTTGGATGGAGTTCATCTGGTCCCGGAGACTTAAATTCATTTAGATTAATATGGTGTTCCTCTACTATCTCTTTACTTATTCTGTGCTGAAATTCCCCTATTCTGTCCTCTGCTCCATTATCCTCAGGCTGAGCACCCTTTGCCTTTTCTGAGAAGACTGAGGCAAAGAAAGTGTTGAGTAATTCTGCCTTTTCTCTGTCTTCTGTTAGCATTTTGTCATCTTCTCCATGCAGTGGCCCTACCGTTTCCTTCTTCTTCCTTTTGCTGCGGACATATCCAAAAAAGCCCTTTTTATTGTTCTTAACCTCTCTAGCAAGCCTGAGTTCATTCTGCGCTTTAGCTTTTCTGACTTTACCCCTACACATGCCTGCTATTTCTTTGAATTCCTTTTTTGTGATTTCCCCCTTTTTCCATTTCTTATACATCTTCCGTTTCAAACTTAGCTCGGTTGAAAGTTCCTTAGTCATCCATCCTGGTTTCTTGAGACACCTCCCGTTTTTCTTTCTCACTGGAACTGTTTGAAATTGTGCCTTCAGTATCTCTCTTTTGAGAAAGTCCCATCCGTCCTGAACTCCTTTATCTTTTAGTATTTCTGACCATGGAATCGCCCTCAATACTTCTCTAAGTTTACTGAAATCCGCTCTCCTAAAGTCTAGGATGCATGTCTGACTATGCCTGGCTTCTCCTTTCCACTGTATTACAAACTCCAGGAGAACATGGTCACTTCCACCTAATGATCCCACTACTTGCACCCCCTTAACCAAGTCATCCTTGTTGGTTAGGATCAGATCTAAAATAGCTGACCCCCTTGTTGCCTCTTCCACCTTTTGGACCATGAAATTGTCTTCCAGGCAAGTGAGGAATTTGCTAGGCCTTGAGGATTTTGCTGAGTTTGACTTCCAGCAAATATCAGGATAGTTGAAGTTGCCCATCACTACTACATCTCTCTTTTCTGACTGTGTGGTCATCTGTTCTAGAAAGATATCATCCAGTTCCTCAGTCTGACTTGGGGGTCTGTAACAGACTCCCACCATAACATCCTTGTTGTTTCCCTCCCCTTTGATTCTTATCCAGATGCTCTCCACCTGGCTTCCATGATTGATGTCCAGGATCTCTTCACTGGTGTAAATATCTCTGACATATAGTGCTATTCCTCCTCCTTTCCTGTTTGGCCTATTTCTCTTAATAAGGTTATACCCCTCTATTTCCACATTCCAATCATGAGACTCATCCCACCAGGTTTCAGTGATGCCTATTATATCATATTTGCTTTGTTGTACTAGGAGTTCGAGTTCATCTTGCTTATTTCCCATGCTCTGTGCATTAGTGTAGAGACATCGCAGACCATGGTTCCCTTTTACTTGCTGCCTGTGCAAGTTTTTTTGCCTCCCACTGTTGGGTCCTTGCACTGTTTGCCTTGTTTCCTCTATGTCAGTTTGACTATTTTCGCCATCCCTTTCGCCTTCCTTAATATTGTCTCCCTTCCCCTCGGAACTCAGTTTAAAGCCCTCCTGATCAAGTTCTTGAGACTGTTGGCAAAAACATTTCTTCCAACTGGCGTGAGATGCAACCCGTCTGTTGCAAGAAGTCCCTCCTCATGGAACCGCAGCCCATGATCGAAGAATCCAAATCCTTCTCGGCGGCACCATCTGCGAAGCCAGTTGTTCACATCTGCTATTTTCCTCTCCCTTCCTGGACCATGCCCTTCAACTGGCAGAAGAGACGAGATGACAACCTGTACATCCATTCCTTTCAGCTTCCTACCAAGCGCCTCATAATCCCTTTTGATGTTCTGAATGCTGTGTCTTGCAGTATCATTAGTTCCCACGTGGACCAAAAGGAAGGGGTATTGGTCAGTAGGCTTGACCAGTCTTGTCAGCCTCTCTGTCACATCACGGATCTTTGCACCTGGAAGACAACACACCTCTCGAGACATCTTGTCAGGCATACAAATCACTGCTTCTGTACCCCTCAGCAAGGAGTCCCCCACTACGACCACACGCCTCCTCCGAGGCTTAGCAGCGACTGTTCCCTTGGGTGGGACTCTCAGGCTCCCCTGTTCTGTCCCTGAAGTCTGTCCATGCTGCTCTTCTTCATCCTCCTTGATAAGGGAAAGAGCTTGGAATCGATTTTCTAGCTGCAAGCTCCCCGAACAATCCCTTCTTGGCTTACTTCTCTTTGTGACATTCCTCCAGCTGTCTGCCTCCTCTGTTTGGCAAGTGACCTCTTCCACCTTAGCATCTTCCTCTACGTGGTACTCATCCAAGATCGTTAGTTCTATTTGCCATTTGTGAGTAGATTTTTTTAAGGAAAAAACTAATATCTTGGTTTTATTGTAATTTAGCATTAGGGCTTCATTATAACAATATGAAGCTAGTTGTCTAAGGAGTCTTCTCAGGCCAATTTCTGTATAAGATAATAAAACAGCATCCCCTGCATATAGCAGAATAGATATAGGGTGATGGGCTAGTTGAGGTGAGTGGAAAGATTTCCCTTTTAAGAACCCAATTAAAGAGTTGATATACAGGTTAAATAATAAGGGGTAAGATACAGCCCTGCTTAATACCTCTATGAGTAGAGATAAGATTGGTAAGATGGCCCTTGTTGTTATATTTGATTCTTAGGCTTATATGTGTATAACAGGCCCTGAATAAGTATTAGCAGCCTTTTATCTATGGCTAGCTCATGCAGTTTTCTCCATAATATGACTCTGTCTATCAAGTCAAACGCAGATTTGAAATCAATAAACGCTGTATAGAGTTTACCTATATATGAGGCCATCTCAGTAAGATGTTTCAAAATGCCTTACCTGGCTTTAATAGAACAATTAATTTCAGCATCTCTGATTCTGTGACCGATGACTATTCTGGTATATTATTGTTAAGGTTCAAATTATCACGATTGTTGTATGAGTACTGAAACTTGCCAAACATGAGGGGACAGAGTGAACGGGTATGTTGAAGATACTGAGATTATTCCTGTCCCTCAGGTGACCTGATCCACTGCCTCCATACATTCACTTATTTTTTACGTAAGTTATTTATTGAATTTTTTTAGAAACATGTTAATTGTTGACCTTGACACACCAAAACCTCCACATGTTGCCTTCCTGTCCTTCCCTGATGAAGCTACATGCAAATTCCTCTTTACACTTCACTCACTCTTACATGTAGTCATACATAGAGCAGACAATCAAATGTACACAAATACATGTGCCTAGAAAAGACAGTTATGTAATTGGGTGGGTAGGATAGGGAACATCTTGCTGGCTAAACACCTTGTCTTGGATAGCTGGACATCCACAACCATCCCAGATATGGAGCACTAGAAAGGATATTCTTGCTGATTTTGCCACATGGGAGGAACAAAATTTAGTAGAATGGAGGTAGACAAAAATATTTAAATACCTTGGTCCACTATCTTGGAAATGTGTGAAGTTGAATCTAGATCAACTGGCAGTTCTGTGTACATATGCTAAGGTGAGAAGAAACAGGTGCCAAAATGCCATTGGGATCCCACTGTGTGCAGGTGTCTTTCTTTGCCTGCATGGATGCCTATCAGTCCTAAGTGTATTCAACTGCCAGCTCTTCAGAGAACTCCCTCCGGTATAAGGAAGGCTTATTCTCCACTGCCACCTCTGCAGGCCAAACCCTGAGTAAACAGATGAGCCATCACAGTGCCCAAAACGTCAACAAATGTGAAATTTGGCAGATCAAAATTTGGATGGACATTTCAAATGTGACACCTGTCTGTTGGTCAGGTCAGGCCTGTTAACCAACATGTTCTGGGCTCAAGCAGTAGCTAACTGAAAGAGATAGGTCCTTTTTGAATACATGAGAGCTCATTTCTAGCATGCAGAGGCTAAAACAAGCATTCAGTTGGCAGACCAGAACCACATAAAATGCATATGCATATTGTAAAATAGGAAAGGAAAATAAAATAAAATAAACAAGGAAAGAGGATGAAGTAGACAGACTTTAAAAAATTACTACTGCTGCTTCTCTACAACAGAAATAATTTTCAGTGCATATTGTTGTGAAGTCTAAAATGTTGTGTAAGTGGAAGGAAATCAGCAAGTATGGGAGTGTCATCCATTTGCAAAACAAAAGCTAAACTTTTGTGTAAACATTTTGGAAAATATAATTAGGGCTCAACTGAAAGGAGAAGGATAGGTTTTTAAGAAAATGTTGCCCTCTTGCAAAAACTCATATACTTTTTCAACCATTGTTTGGTGTGTCTATCTGTGAAAAGGAGCACACACTTATTTATGATAGTAGAGAGTGAATGAAGAGCATCCAGTTATTTTCTTTAGCTGGATATACAATAGGATCATCCTCAGGGACTTTCCAAGAAGCTTTGAGGGTGCCTGTTGCAGTGAACCCAGATAAACAAAAATTGCTGTTCCCTTGCTCTCAACCAACATGGAAATGCCAATTTTTGGAGTGGAGCTGCCACACTGAAATGTTGTGGGAGATATATCATAGCTGCATGCTGAGATACATCTTCTAATACACAATCTCAGACATTATTACAAGAAGTGGCACAAGGGTGCTGAAGGCAGGTTTCTATGTACCCAGTGATCTTTATCTTTCTTTCTATGGCCTGTTACAGACAGCCAAAATAAAGCTGCTTCGAGTCACAGTGGAGGTATGGTGTTTCAATGATGCATGCGTCCTAAGAGTCCAGAAGTGCACCAAAGCCACGTCCAGCCTAAGAGTGTGGCTTTGGTGTGGCTTCTGGACTCTTAGGACGCATGCATCATTGAAACACCATACCTCCACTGTGACTCGAAGCAGCTTTATTTTGGCTGTCTGTAACAGACCTATGTGTATATCTCACTCTCCACAGTGGAGTACGCTGCTCCCCACTGCTCAGGAAACAGGCTGATACTGATTCTCTGTCATGTATTATTTGCTGTCCAACTTGAAATAAGAGACCGGAAAACATATATGGGTTGTAAAATGGGCCACTTTATTGAATTAACCTATTTAACTGTCTTCTTGAAAACCTGTAAATTTTTAGGGAGCAATCTGGTGCGGGAGCAGCTGTGGCAGGTGGTTTATTCCTTGGACCACCTCCTCAGCATCCCCTGGGCAAAACACCTGAGCTCTGTGAAAAAACCCATGACTGGGTTGCTACCCGGCCAGCTTGCATCTAGAACACCAACCTGAGATTTCCTCACTCAACTCACAGGATTTGATTGAGGATTATATCCCAGGTCAGCCCTAAGGAAGGTTTCTTTCCCTCTCTCCTTAGTCACAAGACCTAAAGAGAAAGTTTAAGAGGCCTAACCTTCACCCCAAGCGGGTGCCATAGGTGTTCACCTGACAATTAATCCCCCCCCCCCATCAACAGCCAGTGATTGCCTGTTTAAGTCCACACCTAAGCCAATTTTCCAAGTCCCCGAAAAACAGTGTGAGGTAGGCAAAAAACCCTTGGAAAGGGGAGAAAATTCCTATCCAGCCCTTAACATGACCAGCACAGCCACACTGAAGTCAAGGCGGGAGGGTGGAACAACAATTGCAAAGACGTGGATCTTTGTCAGTGAGTGGCATCCCAACTTACATGCCTTCACCTGTATGTGTTGTGAGTGTGGCCACTGTTCAATGACATTAAAAGTACTCCCAGGATTTTGACACTTTTCTAATACAGCTGCTAATAATGGTGACCTGAAAACCCATGTCAGAGAAGGAAAATATGGAAGGCTAAGGGGCTTAATTTACCCTCAGGGAGACCTTGGAGAGCCATAAACCAGACTGAGCCTGAGCCCCTCCCACAAATAAATCAATTTTATTGTCCCCAGATACTCCAATGTCCCCAAGGGACATCAGAACATTTTTGCCATGCTTGTATGATATGCCATTTTTTATTTTCATTATCAACATGTGCTATTTTAGACACAGGAAAGGCCTTTTTTAAGAACAGCAAGTGAGCAGAAGTTGCATCCTGTTCACTTCTGGTTTTAAAAAGGACTCTCCTGGGATGAAAATATCCCAGAAAGGGCAAAAAACTATGTAGGTAAGAAGAGGGAATTACCCCTGGGTAGCCTGGGGAATACAAAAGGCCATGGGTCACATTTTGTCTACCTCAGCTATATTTCTTCATTCCCATGGCCATGCCTTCAGTGTGTTGCTGTTATGTAAGTACTGTAACCCAGTGGTTCACAAATTGTGGTCCTGCGAAATATTTTGGGCTTCATGTCCCAGATTTCCAAGCCGGTATGGCAATGCTCAGGAATTATGAGAGCTGAAATCTCAAACTGCTGGAGGACCAATGTTTGAGAACCACTGCTATAACCAATTTATTACTGAACCTAATAAAAGGCACTGATTTTACTGATAAAACATTAAAATATCCTTGACTATTTTAGTGAGTGCAGACTAGTTGTTCAATTGGTAAGAAAAGTTAATGGAATTAAACCCAGTATCTGTGTAAACATACATCCCTTCAGAACCAGGTATCAAAAAGTGAGGTCCTAATCCAAATTCATGCTTTCTTCTCCTGCTTACTAACATTTACAGGGGTTATGAATGTATTATGCAGGTAACTGTGATTGTAACAGCAACACCTTCTCTATTTTGTGTGCATGTGTGTGCATGTATGCTTTTCATAACACAGAAGTGGTTGTGAGAAATTAGTCTGCTTATGTTCCTGTTGAGGGTCTGATCCATTTAAGAAGATTTTGAAGCTTATGAAGGCATCCAATTTGCTGTTTATTTCTGGCCTTCCCAATTGCTCATGTGCTATCTTCTTTCATATGCAAAGAAGCTAGGAAATAAACATTACAAGAGAGGAAGGGGCTTCTCAGCATGGCTTCTGTTCTCCTGGAACTCCCTTCTTGATGATCACCAATATTTTTTATATGTTTGACTTGAAAATAAAAGAGGGCTTATTTCTTCCAGATTTTCTTCTTCTTCTCAGTTCAGCTTAATGTATTCATTTCAGCTGCTGGCCTTGGTAAGTGTTAGATAGCACAAATAATAAAATAAAACCAAGAGCTACAAATGAAGGGCTACAGATAAAAGGACCTCTTTGCTGACCTTGGAGCCCTGCAGATGCCTCAACATCCCACTCCTTGCAACCTTGCAGGGTGACAGCTAATTACATTTTATAAAGAATACATGATCGGTGCTCTAAATACTATCCTCTCTCCTTTCTACCATCTAGTTCTATTGGAAGTAGCAACTTTAGTATGCTTAAACTCAGTAGTTGTTAGTGTGCATGCTCCTTTTTTGCACATGTATTGATGTCATTTTCTTTTTATTGGTCTCTTATCAGTTAGTCTGCTGTTAGTATAGCTTGTTCATCCTCTGTTTTTTAGTTTGTTCGCTTTCTCCTCCATGCTTGAAAAGCACATGTTAGAGTCTTTCACCATGAGATGTTGTGAAACCTTTTTCTATTTGTAAATAAATCTAGTTAATATGTTTTTACAAAGAAGACTAATTTCTTTGCTAGATTGTGTGTGTGTTGTGATCGTATAGGACTAGTTCTTACTCTGACTTAATTGTGAATACTCAGTACTTTTCTTCTTTGATACACTGCTGTCTCCCATATTCCTCATCAATATGAAAAGGAATCTTTTAGCACCTTTGAAACTAATTGTGCAAAAGATGTTATAACATAAACTTTTGTGGATTTGGTCTACTCCCCCAGATGTGTGAAGTGAACAGGCATTCAGGAAAGGCCTTTATAATCAAACTGTATGCATAGCTATAGAAATACAAAACTTGTGGGTATGGTTTTGAGGTGACAAGTTCTGTTTGAACTGTGGATATTGAAGAGCAAAGGTAGGACAGAAAATTTTGCCAAAGGTCAGGGTGGGTGGGTGACCATATGAATGGTGGAGGACCTTTTTGGGATGTGGTATTTATAGGCTGGGTACCAGAAAGGAGATATGATAAAGTGGCCAAGAGTATCCTCATGAGACTTGAGTGTTAATCAATGTTATAATATGCATAGTGTGCCAGGAAACCATTGCCTCTGTTCAAACCACCGTTGACAGATTGGAGTTTGTGGATACAGTATAACCTAATTCAGCTGTTTCTCTTTTCCATCTTCCTTTATAATTTTTATGTCCAGACTGCTGTCCTGAGGTCAGATATGGAATGCCCAGGAAGACTGGAGTGTTCTGCAATAGGTCTCTTTGATGTTGGTAGCTGCATGTTGTTTGCAACCTGTCATTTTATTTCTACCCAAAGGTGGATGCAGACCTTAACATGGTTTAAACATAAGTGTTTCCTTTCTGTTGTTTCTTAGATTTTCCTCTTGTTTCTTAGGACCTTATTAAACTGGAGGCAAAGCACCCAAATCCTGTGGATAAATGGGGATTACATCCCAGGAATATCCTGCAAAAGCAGAATTGTTTTCAGACATACCCGGCTAATTGAGCATTAGCGTAACATTAACCCATGCAGAAAGTGGGCAAAATCATGCTGCTTTCTACTTTCGGGATTTTCCTGGTAGTAAAAAGTGGCACTATTTTGTGACTTTCTGCATGGGTTAATGTCATGTTAATGCTCAGTTAACCTGACATCATCTGAAAACAATCCCGCTTTTTCAGGATATTCCCTGATTTAACCTCCCTTTTATTAAAGAGAAAAAAGCAGGTCCAATCCTACCATTAAGCAAGGCAAGGCCGCAACTCAAAGCTCCAGATATGGGGTGCCATTAAAAGTCAGCAAATGGCCAGTTATTTAATTTATGTTATTGTTGTATTTGTACTGCCATGGATGGCAAACACACTTAGAGAATTGTTTACCTCATGTGCCAAAAAAAAAACAATAAAAAAAAACAACCCTGAATAGTTACTATATAACTTGTCTTAGTGCAGGGAGAACTATTTGCTTCTTCACTTCAGGCAGAAAAATATCTTGGTCTGGCCCTGGAAAAAGGTGACACATCACACCCTTCCTCTGAAGAGTCCATTACTGAGGTTAGTTAATGGGATCTGTATGTCACAGAGTTCAATACAGTTTGATGCTCTTTAATTAATGACCTTTTTAAGAGTTGGTGACAGTGGGAGAATGAACTTGCACAGTGCACAGCCTTGTCCAAGACCTCTTCTGGAATCTTTCTTTCTACTATCAACAGCCAGACTCCCCTTTTGACCCTTTTATTGGTCTGTGAGTGGTACCGGAATTTTAACTATCTCAGAGCTACACAAATTCAATATACGTAGTCACTTCTAACAGCACGTCTAATAGCTTCTAAAAACATAGGGGGAAAGAGATGAAGGATCCCAGTTTCAGAAAAATTCATTTCAGAGAATTCCTAATACATCAGTTAATTTATCTTTCTTTGGAGATACCTGAGTGAGTCTCTCTCACTCATAGTGGAATCCATATGATTAAGGAATTTCCTCAAAAAGAGAGGAGAGTAAAATTAGCTAAATTCATAATCCAATTTGACAGCTTGAATCAAGAACAACTTTACCTCTCTTTTGAAATGTGTCTTGTAACAGTAGTTGGTACTCTAATCTATAGTACAGGATCTGCCCTGCCATTAGGAAGAGTGAGAGAGCTGATTTTGGTCCGTGGCACATGGTGAGGCAACCTTGCTAGTTGTTGTTGCTATGTGCCTTCAAGTGATTTCTGACTTTGGTGACCCTAAGGTGAATTTATCTTGGGGTTTTCTAGGCAAGATTTGTTCAGAGGGGATTTGCCTTTGCCTTGCTCTGAGGCTGAGAAAATGTGATTTTCTTAAGCTCACCCAGTGGATTTCCATTGGTGAGTTGGGATTCAAACCCTGGTCTCCAGAATCACAGTTCAATGCTCAAATCACTACACTAAATTAGCTTTTTAACCCTGCCAGTCCCCAATAGCAAATCATTTAAGAAGAGCTAATTTGTATAATATCAGTTATTTAATTTGTTGTTATCATTGTTGTGGCACTTGTATTTCTGTATTGCTGCTGCTATTATTACATTTTACTGTCAAAGAGGAGAGACAAAATGGTGAAAGGTCTGGAAGCCATGCCCTGTGAGGAGCAGCTTAAGGAGCTGGGAATATTAGTCTAATGAAAAGAAGATTAAGAGGAGACAGGATAGTCATGTTTAAGTATTTGAAGGGATGTCATATCCAAGAGGGAACAGGCTTGTTTTCTATGGCTCGAGAGACTAGGACAAGGAGCAATGGATTTAAACTACAGGAAAAGAGATTCCACCTAAATCTCAGGAGGAAATTCCTGATGGTCAGAGCTGTTCGACAATGGAACATACTGCCTTGGAAAGTGGTGGAGTCTCCTTTGGTGGTTTTTAAACAATGACTGAATAGCCATCTGTTGGTGTTGCTTTGATTGGTGTTCCTGCACGACACAATGGGATTGGACTGGATGGCCCCTGGAGTCTCTTCCAGCTATGATTCTATGAGGTCAAAATGAGGAAATGATTACATGGCTGGATGCCTTATTCTGATGTCAGAATGAGCAACCTGTGGCAGTGGTGGATGCATTGGAGACCCCACTGGGATGCCTAAGCAGGCACATAGCTAGAATGGAGGGCTCTGGATCTTTCCAGAAGAGACAGAGCAACAGTTGTGTGTGTGTGTGTGTGTGTGTGTGTGTGTGTATAATTTTAAGTCTGGTATAGGCCAGTTCTGGTGCAGAATGTTTCAGACGTTGTCTGGACTGCTTGCACCAGAACCTGGGTTTGGGACTGCATTGTCCAAACATTATGACACCAGAACTGTGTGTGTGTGGGGGGGGGGGGCTTTTGGGCCTATGCAGACAAGTCCTCTGAATGTGGGACATGCTTTATTAATGTTTTCATTTTTTACATTTTAACTATCATCAAAGTAGAGGAAGGGAAATACCAATAACAAGCAGAATCATGCCAGTGTCTAAAGAATGCCAAGTTTCTTTACCCAAGCAATAATAACTTTGGCCTGTCTGTAACAGGCCATTGTTTAATTTAATTTTCCATGTATCTTGACTTCCATTGTTCTTACATAATACCCTTATCATTTTCAGACTGTTACTTTGCATGCTGTAATGTCTCAACAGTTCCTGCTTGCTAAATACGTTCATTTATTTGTCCATTTACAGGATTCTTTTACTAGTTCAATCTTTTCTTGATACATGTTTAACCATCATACCACCTTGGATGTATCCAATGTTGTCTGCTTTCAGAAGTTAAGCAGAGCTCGGCTTGATTAGTACTTGAAGAGGAAACCACCATGTTTAACTCATAAAGAATCCTGCCTGGGTATGATAACGTTGGCTAGGATTCTTTATGCCTAATACTGGAAGAATATTTTGATTCCAACTGAAGAGGAATGGTTGATTAAGATAAAGGAAGTTAAGAAAGTAGATATTTTAACAGCAAGTTTGAAAAATTATAAGACAAATATTATTATTAAAGAATGGGAATGTTTAGATATTTACTGTGGATTGAAGCTACTATAATATTTGCTGCCTAAGCTTTGTATTTTTGTTTGTTTGTTTGTTATATTCAGAGTTGTATAACACAATACTAAGTACTTCTAGAAAAATTGGGATACCCTTGAGCCTTATTAATGTGCAAGTATCAAAACTTTTTTGCTGGGGTAGATATTTATTTGTATTATTTGTATTTGTGTTATCTGTACAGTACCATGGAGGTTTATCAATTAATGTTACTTCAGGAGGAATTTACTTCGTGTTATGTAAGCAAGGTAACACAAGTTATATTGGAAGTGTTAGACTCTTAATTAGGTTAGTCTTTTTATCTTATGTGTGTATTGTTGTATATTTGTATTGTTGTGTGTTTTGTAATGTGTGATGTGTAATGTTACTATGTGTGATCTGTAACTTGTAACTTTTATTGTTCTTGAATTAAAAAAATTTAAATAAAGAATCCCGCCTGAACCCCTGAATGGCTGCAAGTCAGAGCTGGCAACACTGGGTTAGACAGACCAAGGGTCTGATTCCATATATGGCAGCCTTCTAGATTCCTAAACCCACCATATTTGTTCATAATGGAGCACCAATAGTTTTATGAGTAGACAAATTATGCGCAGGGGGTTGTTTTCATTTGTACATTGGTCAAATCCTGTCAGTATTCTGTCAAATTTGTCAAAATTAGGCTGGAAATGCATAAAGTGGATACAGTTGGCTCTTCACAGGGACGTAGCCAAGGGTGGGGGTTCTTGGGGTCCGGACCCCCCCCCTTCTGTTAGAAAAATGAATGGTGCATGCTGCTGCGCCGCCACACTCAAGCCCCAATATAATGGTGGCACTTAGTCTGGACCCCCCCCCCTTCCTAAAATCCTGGCTACGTCCCTGCTCTTCATACCTATGGATTCTTTATCCATGAATTTAACCATCCACTGCTTGAAAATATTCCAAAGAGATATAAATTCCAGAAAACAAAAGCTGATTTTGCTATTTTATATAAAGAACACAATTTCATTACACCATTGCATTTTGTGGGACCTGAGCACCCATGGATTTTTTAATCTGCAGGAGGTCCTGGAACCAAACCCCAGTGGAAAACAAGGGCCCACTGTAAGTTTTTAACAGATAAAGATAATCCAATTATATTTGTGAGCAACATGTACTTTAAGATCCCTTGTATGGGTAAACAGAGCTGTGGCGTGCTTGACTTGACTAACAATGAAAATGTCCTGTTGATCATTTTCATTATTTATTAGGTGTTAAAAGCAGATCAGTGTTGCAGAAAACATGAAAGGAGAGATGTATCCTGCTGCTACAGACTTCTCTCTGATGGACTGATAGACAGGGTGCATCCCTGGCTTCTCTGCAGTTTGGCTATTTAGCATCAAGAGCCACCATGGTGTAGTGGTTTGAGCACTGGACTATTACTCTCAACAGCAGGGTTTGAATTCTTGTGCAGCCATGAAAACTCATTCCTTGACCTTGGACAAGTCATATTCTCTCAGCCTCAGAGGAAGGCAAGGGCAACCCTGCTCTGAACAAATTTTGCCAAGAAAACACTGTGATATATTTACCTTGGGGTTGCTGTAATTCAGAAATGACAACTAAGAACTATATATAAATAGGATTGAATCGTTTGCTTGGTAATATATCAGGATTCTGGAATCTGTTAACATGTGCCAAAGCCATGTACTTTGTCTTTAGCACAAGGTTGCTTAAATTGCTCATGAAGAGATAGAGAAAGAGACAGCAGAGAAGGAAATCACTGTTGATTATAGCAAAAGTTACCTTAAAATAAAATACTCTTAAAATAAGTCCAAACCAGCATTGATTCATTACTATGGGTGTAGCTTGCATTTTCTCCTCAGAGCTTGATTCTGGTGTTTGGAAATAGGCTAATCTTTTTAGAATCTTCTAGGCACTAGCCAAGATGGCTAGGGGATTCTGGGAGCTGTAGTCTAAAAAGAAAATTTCCCAGTTTTAGTCAAGACAGCTTACTTTGTTTTTCCTTCTGCATGGCAGGGGGTTGGGCTAGATGGACCTTGTGGTCTCTTCCAACTGTATGATTGCATTTTATCCTCAAAAGCTCTCCTGGGTAGATTAGAATCCTAGAACCATAGAGTCAGAAGAAACAAGAAGGGCCATACAATCCCACCTCTTGCCATGCTGGAATACACAATCAAAGCACTCTAGATAGATGGCCATCCAGCCTCTGCTTACAAACCTCCAAAGGAGGAAACTCCACCACTCTATGAGGCAGGATATTCCACTGCCAAACAGCAATCACTGTCAGGAAGTTCTTCCTAATGTTTAGGTGGAATTTCCTTCCTGGAGTTTGAATCCATGGCTCTGACTGAGTACTAGTCTCTGAGTACTAGTCTCTTGAGCAGCAGAAAATTAAACTTGTCCACATTCACTCTCTGAGTTCCAGAGACAAGTGAAGAATTTAAACCTGTTTTCCCAGTTTTCGTCCACCACTTCACTCTTACCAAAGACTACATGTGAGGTCAGTTTCCCTGATGTCCTACAGAGCTATTGAGGAGCCTTTGACGTTTTGAATCATGTGAGCAAAACAATGGAGTTTATCACACCAGAGGAATTTCTCTTAATTTCGAATGAAAGGAAAGTGGGGTCAGAACACATTCACATAGTTTAGTAAAATTACATGAATGCTGATTGCATTCGAACTGGCTCCCTATTGCCCGAAAATAGTACGCCATTGCCCGAATTTGCGTGTGGCAGTCTATCACGCAATAACATGAAACTCCTTGATTGCGTTCTGACTGACTTCCCATTGACCATAATTGCGTGTAATGGGTTATCACGCAATAACGTCAAACCCCATGATTGCGTTCAGATTGCCATTGGATTATACTTCCAATTTCCCTTGTCTGATCAACTCCAGTGACTGTGTCTTTTTTGTTGTGTCAAAAATCTGATAAGAAGAAAGGTGCCAATCAGATGGAGAAGAACAAGATCTATGTGATCCCACCCACATAGTTGAAATTTTCAAATGTGGGATTCCATCAAAATTTAGTAGTATCCCTTCATTTGGGAGTGTGACGTAAGAGGAAATAAGAAGCATGATGCTAAAGTGTTTGCTAGCACAACTACTTCTGAAATTCATGTTTTGCTTTAGTTCTACCAAGTTGCAATTCTAGACTTAAGTCTTACTGAGCATTACAGAATTGATTAGGAGTAGATAGGGCAAGGCTAACCACCTGCCCAAAAAATGGGCACCTTCTTCTTTCTCCAGCTTCGACTGAAATTGATCAAATGTGCCTCCCTCCATGAATGCTTCATCCACAGTGTTCTTGCTGACAAAAACTCTGGGAAATGTAATTTTACTACAACATATAACTCCTTTTGATAGATGCTAGATCTGCTAGAAATAACATGTCCCAGGTTTCTTCCACTGCTGACTGAACCTTGTCCATCCATTGTTTCCAGACCTGATAATAATTATCTCTATTCAACCCAAACATTGTTTTGATTTCTTACAAATTTTCTAATTTATTTTCTTTTAAAATTAATTGGTATTTGAAAAGAAAAAATAATGAAAATCAACTGAGCATGAAAACACAATCATGCCTTTTTGTATTTTTTTCCCTACCATGAATTATTGCCTTGGTTTTGGCTTCTGCCTCACTCTCCTTTTGAAATTTTATTAGCCCTTTGCAATTGGAAAATGTGGGAGGAAATGCTGCAACATCAGATTGAAGTTTTAGAGACACAAGATGAATGTGTGCCTCATCCTTAACTGTGTTGTCAATAGGGGTGGTAAGAATATTTTTTAAAAAAAATACTTGGAAATACTAGAAAAATACTAGAAAAATGTGTTTGTCGAGTTTCAGGAAACTGTGGAGGAGAATCCTGAGCTGATAAGAACTTTTACATTTCAGCATAGTGTGTATAAAGAAAACAGTACTATCTGCTCAGGAAATAGGATTTTCTGTATAGAAAGTGAAGAAAATGCTTTTTCTGTTTTTTAAAAAAACCTCTATGTACAACATTTGCATAGTATACAGTGTGCAGTGTTGATGCCAATCAGGCCACAATAACACTGGCAGCCCATGCTGGGTACCAAAGACTTTGTGCACTACCCAGCAATGCCATCTAGTAAGTGTGTTGGGGTCCCTCTTTCCCATGCAATTGCACTCATGCTGTTCAACAATAGAAGCTATTATCTGTCTAGCTCCCACTAATGTCAAAAAAATATAGCATTGTGATGTTTAAGCCATAGAATTTTAGGGGCTCCATAATATCAAAAGACAAAAGAAGATTAAAAACTTGTCTAGTCCAGCATTCTGTTTCTTATTGCAGGCCAATCAGTTGCCTCCCTGGGACGTCCACACACAGATCATGAAGGCAGAAGACCTCTCTTGTGACTGTTTTCCAGAATATGATATTCAGGCAGCATATGGCATACAATGAGCAGTGATAGCATGATCTTCCATGTAGTTCTCTAATCCTTCCCTAGAGACATATAAACTGGTGACCATCATCCCTAAATTTTGTGATATCCACAGGATTTCAGAACAGGAGCTCCCATCAGGGGAGGCATTTGCCTTGGGTAATGAAGCATGATGGGTGTCAAATTCTACACATTCAGACCTCAGAGCAGTGGTCCTTGACCCCCCCCCCCAAAAAAAAAACCTTAGAAAGGAAGATTTAAAAGAAAATCAGCAGAATTGGAATATATCCACAAACTCCAGTCCATTAATAGTTGGTTGAATAAAGACAATAGTTTTCTAGCACACTACACACATTATAATTCCAGTTAACACCCCAGCCTCATGAGAACTTACTTGGCCAGTTCATCTCATCTCCTTTCTAGTTCCCAGCCAGCATCACACTCCATTTCAATAATTCCCATTCCTATAATAAGCAACTCACCTTGACTTTAGAAAACATTCTTCCTCCTGCCTTTGTTGTCCAAAGTCCATCATTACCCACAAATATTTCATTTCTATTGCTGTTCACACACACAGCCTCTTAATAAAGGTCTGTTCCAAGGCACTTCACTCTATGCATCTGAGGAAGTAGATTTAAGTCTACAAAAGCTTAGGCTACCAGTTTCTTTCTATCAGTTAGATTCAAAAGTGCTACAAGATTCTTTTGCATGCTAATTCAGACTAATGTGATGTCTTTGAACTCTACTCACATACAAAAACACACACTTATGAAAGTCTAACCATTCTGGAGAACCTCACTATTCAATTGCCTTCTTTTTGTCTGGGGTAGGGCACTGATGGGCTGTGGAAAGCTGCACCAGTTATTTTCTAGCTGTGAAAAAGCCACAGCCAATAAACAGCCAGCATGTGCCTCACCAGAGCTGGCCAGGTGATCATGATAGGCAATCTCCCAGATTGGCCTGTGTACAGAGCTTGGCTTATAGTGATATCTCAGAGCTAGGCATTTGGGTCCAGCTTGCTCTGAGGCAGTGGTTAGTGACCTATGGAAGTGTCCTGGGAGGCTTATAATGCAAGAACAATCAAGCAATCGATTCAGTCTGGACCATTCACAAATTATCCAACAATATGGTGGGCAAAGCAAAAGGATGGACATCAACTAGTCCAGGGGTTGTTATAACAAATAGTCAGTCCAGGTACCAGAAGTCAGCAGAGCAAAGCCAGTCCAAAGTCAAGGAAACACAAGTGCCTAAATGCAGTCAGGTACCCAGATATGGCAGTTGTGAACAACAAAGATACTGGGGGCTGCTGCATGATTTAGGGGCAGCTCCCTCAACAACAGGTGCCTAATTAACCAGCATCTCCCTTTTGCTAGCTGCTGGGATCAGTGTTTATCTCTTTGTCACTCAGGAAAGGATAGGGGTGTGTCTTCAGCAATTTCAGTGTCTTTAACCTCTGCTACCTCCTTCTGCTGAACAGGGACTCCTACTGCCTTAGCTTCCAGCTCCTGGTAGTCAGAGACACCTTCATTATCAGGAGCAACAGATTCCTAGTGAGCTGTCTCTTCCTCGTTGTCATCTAAATTGTCCAAGTGATGAGTTATGACAGTTTGTTCCTTGTTTGTGGATCTGTTCTGGGTTTTAGTCTGAACTTTGAAGGAGTTACAAGGTACTGACCCCTACCTGCCAACAGGTCAGGTACTTTGGGTGGCTCCTCCCAAGTTTCTTGCCTCAGAACAATGGCAATTGAGAGTGTACATGTCAGGGATACAGTGAATCCACTTTAGTCCAGATTTGAAGGAACTATCCAAAGTACTTAACAATGCCCCAATAGGTATAGCATTTTGATTAACTCATTTAAATTTAAATTAAAACATGGATTCACTGCTCCACTAGGATGCATGTTTTCTCCTTTCATTGCTCTGAGGCAAGCATTACTAACCACTTGGTAAAGCTGGCTATGCTCTCCACAAAACCCACCTGACTCTTGCTTTCATAGCAAAGTACAAGAAGGGAAGCAACAATGGAAAATGAAGCAGAAATAGAAGAGCAGTGATGCTATAAATCATGCATTAAGCAGCTGGAGCACATGGACTGTGACTTCATGATTTCCAGTAGCCACTGCCAGTCACAGGTTCTTTCACACTAAACAACCACAGCACAGTGATTCCATCATGGATCCATCTCAGGCAATCCTAAGGTTTGGAGCTTAGGGAGGGTATTTAGAATTCTCAGCCAGGGAGCTCTAATACCTCACCAGACTATAAATGCCAAGATTCCATAAATTGCAGCCATACCGAACAAAGTGAAATAATAGTACTATAACTTTGTATGTGAAGAGACCCATGGATAATTTAGTGTATGTGTGTTGTGTGCATTCAAGTCATTTCTGATTACGGCAACCCTAAGGTATCAAGGGGTTTGCTTGGCAAGAATTGTTCAGAGGAGGTTTGCCATTGCCTTCCACTGAGGCTGAGAGTGTGTGACTTGCCCATGGTCTCATGGACAAGCTGGGAATCAAGCCCTGGTCTCCAGAGCTGTAGTCCAACACTCAAACCACTATACCATGCTGGCTTCTAGATACCTAATAGACAGCATCAATGTTTTTTCCACCAGACTGTAAAAGAACAACACAGACAGACAGAATATCTTCTTAAATTACTGCATTTGGTACAATAATTTAACCATATCTATAACTCTGAGGGTTATGCATTATACCCATTAAGGCATGAAATGGTGGTGGTGGGGCACCTGCTGTGATATCTGAAAAAGAGCAGTCTTGGAAATCTGTCATGTGATAACATGGGGAACATAATCCTTGATGCAAAGAGCACATCCTCCAGAAAATTTGGCTGCTTCAGTGGAGGAAACATAATACTGTAAATCTAATTTTACAAAAATGTAATGCAGTATTAAAAGGGAGTACTCTTCTGAATAATTTGTACTGAATGCTAAACTTTGACGTTCTACCTAAACAACTTTTTAAATATCAGTTTTACATAGTTAGCAACTGTGGGACTGTTGCAGAGCAGTAATAATATAAACTGGGTTAAATTACACATCTTAATATAAAAAGTAAATTTCGTGTATTAAAGCACATGCTCATGTTTCATACACTGTTTCAAGAGGTGATTGTCATTTAGTGAATATTTCTCTTTATTTTTCTATAATAAAATACTATTGCATGTTTGCTTTTTACCAGAACTGTGATGGCAATTTTGTCTTTCAGGACTTTGGTTTTCTGTGTTATCAAAGTGGAAACTACAAATTTGTTTTGCTTACCCTAAGATAAAAACTACATATAACAGCTATGGAGAGCAGCTATAGTATATCATTCAGAAGACTGCACATCCTATTACATAAAAGTTTTAAAAGACCTAATATTCTTTTAAAACTTGTGCTACTGCTATGAATTATTTTATAATAGATGTTTTACAGAATGTTAGCAGAATGATAACTTTTCTCAGCAGGTGAACAACTATTTATATATTTACGATATTATTTAAAATGCTATTGCTTCCATATGTTTTGGAATGGGATGGAAGAGAAACCATATTTTTTCAGAACAGCTCAGTTCTTTCCTCATAATCACATCCAAAACAACAAGCACTCCCTATGAACTGAATTTAGAAATGTTATTTTTTTACACAGTATCTCAGAGAATCTCCTAGCCAGAGGATTTCAGGAGTTATTCTCCCAAAATTAATGTTTACACATTTTAGCATTGGGCAGTTGTTTTTCCTCAGACATATTTGAAAGTTCAGCACTAATATAATGTTTTTATATATCCAACTGCTTAGAATCCAAAAGAGCAAGAAGACCAGAACTTCAAACAAATAGGGTGCTGTTTATCTCAGTGTTATGCTGAACTAGGACCATACAGGATTATACAGTGGATTCTGTATTGTAAGAATTATGTCCTATGGTGAACAACAACAACAACATACTACATAATGCAGTGCATCCAATGAGGGTGTACAGTGGGATGTGGGGAACCTTTTCTGTGCTGGTAAAATAGGTGAGACCCAGAGGGACAAAAGACATATTAAAAACTCCAGAGATCCAGCGCTATAATATGTGTAGTAAGACATGGTTTGGGGGGGGGGACAGTTTTCTTTACCCCTTTCCATTTATGATGGGGCTTGTAGAACACTAATTTATATAGTAAGTGGGACAGAAGAGAGCTAGAGTCATGCTGCTGCTACTCAGCCTGGAAACCCCTGAGAATGTCTCTCTTTCAGCTTAACATGTCTTAGGTATTCAACATTCCATCTGAATTGGTTTGACTGATCCTTCCTTTCAGCTTAATCTACTTCACAGCAGGGTTCTTCACAGGGTTCTTCTGAGGCTAAATGGGGCAGTGTCAAGAAAATATTTTACATACAGAAATAAAATGGCATGCGCGCGCACACACACTCTCCAGGTGTTAATACTTATGTAGTCAAACTGGCATCATCATGACAGGAAGACATCAGCAGATGTGGAGGAACTCTAAGACTGGTAGAAGTAGAAAAACCTTTACGTGGAAATGAGGTGATCAGTCATAGAGAGCTCAGGACATAGACAGCACAGTGTGGAATAAACACGCTCAATGGCCATGGGTTGCTAGCTGATAGTTGGAGGGGCATGAAGGAGAGCGTTCTGAAAAATAGTAGAGTTCACCAAAGTTTTCACCAACCCACCTCTCTCTACATACCATCTCTCTCTACACGTGTGTAATGTTGATCTAGTAATAAGTCTCTGCTGCAGGTACCACTGGCTTCATAGGCTAGATCAGGGGTAGGCAACCTGCGGCCCGCGGGCCGGATGTGGCCCGGCGAGGCCTTGGGACCGGCCCCAGCCTGGTCCTGCCACCGATTGCCGCCAGGGCCTTTGGCCTCTTGCGCACAGGGGCAAGGGGGGCAATTGTCTATAGACGCCTCAGAAACATGCATTTATATTAAAATTTTTTAAAAAATCAGCAAATTTTTTTGCTTGTCCTCCACTTTTTTAAAAAAAGTGTCCACCATTTGAAAATGTTGTCCTACATTTGTCCCGCTTTATTTATTTATTTAATTTTTTTAAAAAAAATTATTTAATTATTTATTTTTTGGCTTCGGCCCCCCAGTTGTCTGAGGGACAGCAACCCGGCCCCCGGCTCAAAACGGTTGCCTACCCCTGGGCTAGATTATATGTAACAAGGAACAGAGGGGTTACTGCCCCACATCTAAAGAATTGATTTTTCCTAGATTTAAGATCTGGCCCCATGTATGTTGAGATTTTTTAAAAAATCACTTTAACTAGGTGTTTAACCTCCAAGTGTGTTGGGAGTTTAAATTATCCTTTTTATTATTACTCTTACTGCTGCTAACACAACATTTTTGATTTATTTTATATCCTTCCTTGACCCTTTCAATATTCCATTTGATTTTAACACTGCTGCCTGCACTGACAATATATTGAGTTGAAAATTTGATTGTAGGTCATGAAATTAATCAATAAAAATATACTTTGAAATACATAAAGGGCAAGAGTCTCAGGATGATGTATTTTGTTTCTGCCTATATCTTGTGCATTGTCCCCATCTGCAAAATATACTAAATATTGGGAATGATATTGTTGGAATCAATCATGGGTAAAACAGTTGTAATTATGCACACACCTTAAGTGTTTCCCTTTATTCATTTCCAGCACCCAATGTAAATAAATATACTGTATATTCCATTTTTATTGCAAAGGGAGAATTTTTGGAAGTATGAACAAAGGTGGCCTCATTATTGGCAGAATGTGGAAAAGTTACTTTTGTGAATGATAATTTTTAACATGATGTTCGGGGGATTCTGGGAGTTATCATTCATAAAAGTTACCTGAGTTTTTACTCTGGTTAGTGGAGTTTACTGAAATCAGACCTGGGGGGTGGGGGAAGACTGTAAAGCAGCAGTGGGCATTTCTGTTTTCTTAACAATGAGAACCCAAATATCTCTGCCAAAAATTTCATAACTCCCAAACATAATTTCTTTCCATTGGCTCAGCACCTGGTGAAGCCATTCTTGATCCATCTCCAGCTCATGTGTTTTCAACTTCTTGTTGATTTATTATCCTCATTTGGAACCTCGGTTTTCCTTTGCTGTCATATAATGTCTCTGAGTCAGCTCCTTTCCGTGATATCACTTAATTGAAGCCAAATTTCAAATTCTAGCAAATCCATCCCTAAGCAGTCTATGTAGAAACATCTTCCTAAGATTAAAATTCTGTTTTCAACTGGTTATTCCACAAGGGACTTTAAAATACACAGTGTATTTGGCTTGCTGATCGGGTGGGGGGGGAGCTTTTCTTAGGAGCAAACATTTCATCTTAAACAGAAAACCTCTACCTATTTTATTTCTAGAGGCATTCCAAAGAATTTAATAAAACATATATTGATATCGAGATAAAGATAGAGATATCTTTGCTGGCCAAGGATGGTGATTCGTCTATGTGCATTCAACAATAATCACCAACATGTATTTGCATTTTTGAGGATCCCTTCTCCATAGTACATAGAGTTCTCTCTCTATCCAATCTCTGCTTTTAATTTTCGAAAAGCCTGTTTCTTCCCCGAGATGTCAGACTTAGCCAGAGGGTTTCAGAAGTCTTTGGCTGCTTCAGAGTCTGTATGCTCATTGCAAAGAAGTGGTGGTATGAGGGTGCAGGGAGGGGGGGAGACAAACACCTGCACTGCTGTAATTAAAGAATCACCTTTGTTGGTAGAGAATGACAGGTTTTAATGGGTTTAAGTTAGACATGGCCTTCCCTCTTTGTCAAGAAAGCCCTGCCATTGCCTGACCTGTATTGTGTTGGGTTGTGCCTCTAACCAAAGCAGTGACAGGGAGAGTTTCAACCAGATTAAAGTCATTGAATCAGTCAGAACTTGGTAAGGTAACACTTATATAGAGCCTATTGACTCAGTAGATTTTCTCCAGTTAGGACTTAAGCTACATTTAGGCCTAGATATGTTTTGGCCTAAATGTTTTAAAATCTCTCTTCATTTTTTTTTCCTGTGATCTTTTTAATTCAATTAAAAAAATAAAAGTAAGAAGTGACATCTTATGACTTCCTACAAAAATTACAATCTGTCTTACAAAAATTAAAGACAGATTGAAATGCATACAAAAACATCAGTAAAAATGCTTTAAAATGCAATTTGTCTATAGAATTAAAAACATTTAAAATTCTATTAAAATAATGTTAAAGTCCACAGCATCAAAAGCCCATTACAGTCAATTCCTAAAAGCTTGTAAAAATAGAAAACGTTTCACTTGCCAACAGAAGACCTCTAAGAAGAGCACAATTAGGTCTCCCTGGGGAAGGAGTTCCAAAGCCTGGGAGCAGCCATCAAAGAAGCCCTGTTCCTTGTCCCCACCAAATATGGCAGAGAGGTGGTGAGGTTCATTACCACAGGGTATAAATAGTCTCATGGAAAGAGGGACTGTTCATCACCCTCCCTGGCTTTAGATTTCTGAGATAACTAAAATGCTATATTCATTTCCAAGGACCATTTCCCAATTTTGTTAGGGAAGCTACCAAAAAGCATCTCTATACCATGTCCTACATCACCCATCTGTTCCACAATCAATTATTCAAACAACATTGTGATCTCTAAACACTTGTCATTTTATTTTGTATGCTCACTGCTAAGTGTGTTTCAGCCTTACTTGTTATGACCAGATATGTTTATACAAGACTTCCTCAAACTGCCCAGCATTAAAGCCAAGATGAGCACAAAACATTTAGAAATATATAAAAGAATTAGCTGAACCAGATGCAAGACCCATTGGCAAAACTGTTAAATAATGAGTCAACATGTTGATAAATCCCAGAGATTAAATTGGTCAATTTTAGTTGGAACTAACCATAGGTTGTAGGCCAGTGTTTTTTTTTTAATCTCTCAGGGATCTGAAGATTATTTGCTTTCCCTAACCAGTCCTATGTACCAAGTATAATTACATGTAAAAACTGCATTTGCAAATGCATCATTGCACCAAGATGTAGATACCTATTTCAATGTGCATCTTATTGGAAGTAATGCAATGAGAGTAGGGACATTCAAATTCAGATGTGCCTATCCTGTGATTCTTGACCATGAAAGTAATACTTGTGTGGAAACATATTTGGATCAAGTTTTTATTGGTCATTTCCCTATTTATTTAAGTCTTTTTGAACATCACATAGAAAATATTTTAAAACCAGATTTTTATTTTTATTTTTTTAAAAATAGAACTGTAAAAACAGAAAATAACAGGTCTAATTCAGATAGGGAACTGATTGCTTGGAACTGAAGACTGAACAATGAATAGCAAAATAAATCCTGAAACATGGAATGTCAAAGTGAACCAAAACAGTGTCAAATCTTGCAAAACAGTGTTCCCCTCAGCTGATGTCTGAATTGGGAGTGAGTTATTGATGAAACATAAATCACCGAGGCTAACTGCAAACTTCAAATATTCTTGATTTATTAGCACTCTGAATTAACATACCATCTAAAGTAAATGTATGTCTCTCTTTCTCTCTCATAACATAATTTTATTTCTGTAGCTGCTTAATCACATGATACAACTAAGCATGTTAGAAGAAAATTTAGGAAATTTTCAGATGGGGAATAAAAGGCATATTCTTGGCATAGTTGCATGATTGCACTGAAGATTTTCAGACATATCATGATCACCCAGGACTTATCTGGTGAATATCCAGGAATGCTCCAGCAACAAACCAATCATGAGGAAGTACTGTGAATGGTTTGTTGCTGGAGCATTCCTGGATCTTCACTGGATAAGTCCTGGATGATCACGAAATTGTCTGAAAATCTTCTGCATGGTCGCACTGTTATGCTGGGAATATGCCTTGTACTCCTGGCCTTTTCCTGTCTAAAAATCTCCTTAGGGTATTAGAAGAAAGCTACTGCTCCCTACCTACCTCAGCCTATGAGCAATATAAGCAGCTGTCAATGCTGTCTCTTTAAGAATTTATCATTTGACATCTGCAGCATTTCCAGTTACGTCATAAAACTTATCCTAACTTCAGGTCTAAAGTGGCCAACTGCACATGGTTTAGGGGCCACAAGCTACCATTTTCTACCACCTCTGGACCCTGCAGGTCACCTCTTTTCCAAAATTAAACAAGTTACTGCTGGCTTTAAAAAATATGTATTTTGGACGTACCAAACATAGAAGGCCTCCAACATAGCCTCCAACAAAAAATCATGTGCCCTAGAGGTATGTGTCAACAGAAAAGTCTATATTGTTTTATAGCCTTGAGCAATGACAAAAACAATGAGCTGTGGGAACTTGGCTGGACACACACAGTCTGTAGACCTCACAGCTTCCATTCCTGCTCTATTTTTTGCAAAGAGAACAATAACAACAACAACAATAATAAGATTTATTTTTATCTCCTCTCTGCGCAACTCAACTGGGGTGACTTACAACATTAAAATATACATTACAATCAAACAAGACCCATGTTTGTGCGCTCTCTCTCTCTCTCTCTCTCTCTCTCACACACACACACACACACACACCTCACAGCACCATACCTTCCAACATTTTAAGGATGAAAACTGAGACATGTATGGCCAAGCAACATTAGACTGTGGTCAAGACTGTAAAATTTATTAATGAAGAAGAACACACATGCTAAGAGGGCTGGAACACTTTGCTTTTGACTGAGTCTGCTGGGCAAGATTCCACTTCTCTCTGCTGAGCAAACTGAGTGCAAACCCCTTTTGCATTTTGAACCCAGTTTTTTACCAATTGGAGTGCACTGGGTCACACTGAAGATAAAGCAGGAAGTAGAGGGAGGAGGAAGATAGAAACTCAAAAGCTTTACAAGCAGCTGAAAAACTGGGATGGCACAAAATTAATTGGGACTTTTTCTACCAAATGGAGACAGCTGGAGGGAATGCATGTAATATGTAACTGGGAAAAATTCTCCCTGCCACCATACACATACACATATCTCAGCTGCTCTGGGGATTACAGCTAAACTCTGATGGAATACAGAAGCTTGAGAGGGTGACAAATGATGTCATTATCCCCATAAGTCACAAGATCCCAGTACTTTGACATCTCAAATCCTCTCAGCTCTTGAAACTAGGAGATCTCTCAAAGCTAGTCCCTGATTAGTATTTGTTTCAGTTCTCCCAGTTTGTTCTGGGCTGCTCACTTTGAGAGACCACAAAACTTTCACATTTAGACAGTTGCCAGAAATTACACTGAAGTACTGGCATCCCAAGAACAAAGAACAGTTTATCCTCAGGAGCACTGGGCACTCACCTCCTTCCTCCTGGCACAGGTCTTTTATCACAATTGACTTTGGGCCTGCCTACAAGAACCAACCTATATGGGAATTAATTAATTAATTTTGAAATCCTGACAAACTCAGTCGGGTGAAATTACATCTTATTGGCATAATATGTGGGCAAATCGAGCAGAGATGCCTCACTTAGCTGTTTTAATAAGCTTCAGCTCAACAGTATACCACTGCTAAAGCTGTTGTAGGCTTATGCTAACATAAAGGCTTGAAACAGATCATATAAAATTTAGAATATGCTAAAATATCAACAAGGTACATGTACACATCAATTTAAGAATGGAAGAACTGTTCATTTCTGATAACACCTTGTAAATATGTGCCAGTTCGGACTCCAATGATCTCCAAGAAAAGGAAATTAAAATCACTGTAAATGTTTCACAGTATATATCACCTATGGAGAACTCTATCAAGACGTCTCTCTTGGATGTCCTTCAGGGTCATGATGACACTCAGATGAACATACGAGCCTGGAAATATATGCCATGTTAATGACGATTAGATACTGTATACCACAAAACGTTATACAATTGAATAGTGTAATTTCTATACCTCATACTAAGTCCTTTGTTATATCCTACATGAATCATCTCCTTACTTTTTGACAGAAGAATACTCCTTTCTTAATGACATGTCTGGGAAGGGAATCTGCACACTGGAAAAGATTAGGAAACATGTTCTAGAGATAACATGGTAGCTTTGTACAGGACTGAGAGGTAGTGACTTGTCCAAAGCAAATCAATCACCATATTTCTTAGCAGGGCTACTAACCAAGATCTTCTTCATTTATCTATAGTTCTGAATTGTTACTGTCTGAACAAGTCCCAGAATTCCACAGCTGAATACAGAATTCTGTGCTCTGTAATACAAAGAAGGAGCAGTTCTACACTGTCTGAAAACCAGCACTCATTGACTGGGTGACACCAGGTGTACCCCAACTACTGTAGTCTCCCACTTCAGTGCAATATTTTGCTGCTTCTTTGGTGAAATACCACAATCCCTGCATCCAATGCTATTTGCTTCAGTTGTTTACTGCAATTGCCCCCAGGCTGTTTTGCTGAAACTGAAAGATGGCTAAATGTTGTCATCAATTTCACTTTTTCTTTATTGCATATTTTCCAGTCACAAATTGATTTCATCCAGCCAGTGGGGATCCCGCACTGGGTGTCATGTGGTGTGGGAGGTGGGTGGGACTACTGGGAGGTGGGACATCTGGGCGGGACTTCCAGTGGGACTTCTGAGGCCAGAGAAACAGTGGCGCAGGCAGGGAAACTGCAGTGTGGCTGAGGCAAGTGCTGCATGGGCCAGAGAAGCACCACGCAGGCCGGGAAAGCACTTACACGGGCCAGAAAAATGGCTGCACAGAAGGGGAAAATGGCTGCTTGGGCCACTGAAATAGCTGCCCACCACCTGCCCAGGCCAGAGACTCCCTGGAGTGGCACCTGAATGGGCCCAAGGAGGACCTGCAGGGGTCAGGGAGCTGATCAGGTGTCACCCCCCCTTCTGTTTGCAGCAGGGGGGGGGGAACCTCTTTAAAAATGGTGCAGGCACCTGTAAATCTTCTAACACAGGCATTATTGTACACAATTCAATGACTATAAAATAGGGTGTGTGTAACAAACTCTTTGAGAATCTTTTAAATATAATTGACCCCCTCCTCAGAAAAAAAAATAAGCACATACACAAAAAATTGCAAACAAGTCACTTTATTGCATTAGAAATATGTTCTGTCACGTAGTATATATAAAACTATCTACACAATATTATGATCTTTAGAAATATGTATGTCTCTCTCACTCTTAGTTATGTTTTTCCCCATACAAAAATCAGTGGCCATTTTCTGAACGATCTGCAACAAATCAAAATGTATTTGGTGTTACCGAGTTTGGATTTATATAAATTTTGGGTGCCAAGTGATCAAAAATCATGACCCCTGACTGACCCCATCGCAGCCGCCATTATCCCAAAAGTGAGCTGACCACGTAGCCAGGCAGCCTTGCAAGACATGGCTATAGCAAAAGGTAGATTTAAACCTTACAGAAACCAGTTCTGGGAGTTGCCCTACCAGTTTTCGCAGGCAACCTGAAAGAATGAGAACAAAGGAAGTTTGCCTCACCTATTGATGGCATTAAGTACTCAGCCATCCAGATAGTGGTCCTCTCCCAAAGAAGTGGCAGCCCCCTTTTGTGTATCTATTGTTTAGCTTTAGTCTTAGACAAAGATAAGCCATCAAGACCTTTGTTCCGCAGGTAGCCATAGCCTGCAGATATGTTTTACAGTATAAATAGGACCCAGATTTCAGCTCTCCTTTGGGCTTGTGAGCTGAAGTTCCAAACCTGAAACTCTGTCGAGCAACTGCTGCAGACTTGAGCTCTCTTGGGCACTGCGCCCCGCTGAAATCACTCGGGCAAGCCAAAGCCCACTGTCTCTTTCGGGACTCTTGTTAGCTTAGCCTACTGGAACTTAGCTCCTAGCCACCGCGGTTGCCGCTTGCTTTCCCTGTTCCCCGCGGCCGTGTCCACCTTCCAACATCCCTCACATCCGTCACTTGGAGAAGATTCCTAAGTTAATTATTTCAACGGTGCCTCTATCTCCTTTACCCCCAAACTCTCCCCCTCCCTTGCTTTAGCATTGAATGTGTGTGTGCGTATGTGATCCCTTTTGGTTGTGTGGCTTTAATAAATGTTTATATTTTAATTGCAACTCATTGGCATTGGAGTCTCTGTTTCTTGGGGTTGGATTAGATGACCTCTGGTATACACATAGGGACACAATCCGCTGCATGCGTTGCTAGGACACGCCTCTCGTATTTGAGCTAATTAAATTCCCCTAATTCGATCCTTCCTAACATTGGGTTGTAACAACAAAATAACCTTTTGTTTTTCTCAAAAGTAAAACTCAGTGAGAAGGCTACTTTTATTTATTTTGATTATGTCATTGAAATCAGGATGATTCACATTAAAATGAAAAGCAGTCAGATTTGCCTTGCATCTCAAGTGCAGTGACCAGTCACTTGCTAGCACGGGGCCTTAGAGACTCGTGGCTGCTAATATCCTAAAAATTCCTTTGTTCCCCCCCCCCCCCCCGGCACAATCTGATTGTTCCTCAAGTACAGTACAAAACGTAGACCCTAAAACAGAAATCCTGCTTAATTTGGTTTGGGAGGGAGCTCTTTTCAGCTTGATGTAGTCTACTTCTAAGTAAACCTGCATGGGATTGCATTATATGTGTGTCATTTTACAAGTCACAGGAAGTAGTAATACCACTCTGTGGGATAAGGCTGAGCTCTGTGCATCATCAGATAAAGCACAGAATTACTTTGATTCTAAAGCAATATTTAATATTTTTAGCTGAACCCAAGATTCCAAGAGAACATTTTAGTTGCTCAGAAAACGTATAATAACTGCAGTCTTTTATCTTCCATCTCTCTTACATTCAGAAATTGTGCAAGACAAGTTAGTGCTTGAGACAGATAATTGCCAAGCACACACATGCACCACTGATAAAAATATTGTAATAAGTAATTGTTTATTTCTGCCCTTTCATGGTGTCCCTGGATGAGTTGTCAGAGGTAGGACACACATTCTATTGATAGTGCTGACGGTATGGTATGTACGATGCAAAGCTGTCTGTTGAAACCAATTGTTTGCCAAATATTTCATGTAGTGCATGTCTCTTTACAGTCTGACAACAGAATCTCTCTTCCGTTACTCAGTTGCCTCCACAGAAATAAATAAGAGCCCACACAAATCTGTGCCATGGAAAGAAGAGCTGTAAAAGCCTTACAGATGACTGTTTATAAAACCTGTCAGAGATTTAAACCCACAAAGAGGAAAGAAGGCTTTCTTTAGCTGTGTGAAACCAACCTTTTGTCTAACGTCAAAACCAGCCAGAGAGGAACTCTTGGCAGGTTGTTTATCTTAGCAGACAATTCTCATTCAATTGTTCATGAGTTTCTTCCCACTTGCTGGTAACTGCAAATTCTTTTCTCTGCCACTTTCTTTTCACTGTAAAGCCTTAATAGAGTATATACTGGAAGTGTAGTTGATGACCAGGGGCCTTGGCGGTCTCTCATTCATAGGATCATCATAACTCAAAGTTGACTTGACAACAAATAACAATGACAACAAGCTGAACAGAAGGTTTGGGCTAGACCCTGATTTCATGCTTTGGAAAATGGTCTGATTTGGCTTAGCTGAATTTAGAGGCTGTCTGGTTCAACTTGCCACCCTGACCCAAGCTGAGAGTCAACACTACAAAGGTTTGTGCTTCCAGATAACTATCAATGGAAATCAATTGAAACTGAAAACATCCTTTTAATGTTTGAGAGAACTGGGTAGAATTATAGGTGTAGCAAGAAGGGATTATGCTTGCAAAATTTCAGACAAATTAGTGTGAAGGGTTTTGTTTTTGTATGTGTGGACGTACTACACAGGTTTAAAATTTAGTCTTGCTTTTCTTTAAAACAAAATACTACAACAACAACAGAGAACTATCTGCAATGCCTATATTTTTGGGAAGGAGAGAGGGAAAATTCAGCATATCTTTCATTTTTAAATGAATCAATTCTGCTAAATTTCAAGTGGCTAGAAGCAGGGATTTTGTGTAAGAACAATCTTTACATATTATTAGTATTACTAGTATTTTTACTATAATTATTCTTTCATTTATATCCCAGCTTTCCCCCAAAACCAGGGTTCAAAGCATTGCATAAAGATGAAATACAACTAGAAGTCCGTATAAAGACAAAAGTAAAAACATAAAAAACACAAAAAAGGTTGGTTAAAATGCAATTAGCCTATAAATAAAATTAAAATAATTTTAAATATATCCATAAAAGACAAAAAGTAAAAGTCAATAAAATTGGAAACTGTTAAAGGCACTTGCAGTTAGTTCCTTAAAAAACAACAAAAACAAAACAAAAACAAAACTGGAACAGAAAAGATTTTACTGGTCAAAAGGTCAAGAAGGAGGGAGCCATCTTAGCTTCCTTAAGGAAGACATTCCAAGGTCCAGGAGCAGGTACCAAGAAGGCCCTCTCCCTTGTTTCTGCCAGATATCCTTGTTAAGGTTGTGAGACTAAAAGAAGAGCCTACCCTGCATATTTTAGAGTGGGGGATAGACTAGATGTGTCTTTGGTCACTTACAACCCTATGATTCTGTAATGACCTAAATCCAATTGTTATTTCTTACTAGAGCTGACTCTCTGAATAAATGTGAATTTGGAAAATCAATAATTAGGTAAAATCCAATGATTCAGTGATTAACAGTTGGGTTTAGGCTTGTATAAACAGTTGCACTGTGAAATACTATGCTCCAGTGAAATAAGAAAGCTATGTACATATAAAGGAATGTCCTTGTTTTCCTTTCTGTACTTGCTGAAAAACTAACACTCAGGGATTCTAATACAATCAAGAGCCAACAGGCTTTCAACCAATGTCTTTGGGGCCGAATAGACTGCTCCTTTCATGCTGCAGCCCCGATTTGGCCTTTCCGCAGTGCAAAAAAGAACACAAAAAGGAACCGCAAAAAGTGGCTCCTTTTTGCACCTCAGAAAGGGTGCCATAGCTGCTGGTGCCATGGCTTTTTGGCATTCTTTTGGCACTGTGTCATCTGGATGCAGTTGCCATGTGGTGGGGCATGCAGCATCATGTCAGCATGGGAGTGGAGTCAGCTTGTGCATCGTGCAGGCACCACACCCCCACTCCTCCTCGATTCTGGTCTTTATGACTGGTCTGTCGAGGCTCTTTCTTCTGCCCCAAAGGGTAGTCATGCAAGAAGCCAGGAACACTGAGAAATCACACTTAGCATGACTGACTTAGCATGATGTGCTGGTACCACCATAAACTTTTAAAATTTACCAGAAAATGTTTGCTTAATGTATTTCCTGAAACTATGATTCTAGCCTCTTGCTCCCAAACAAAACAAGATTCAGAAGCCAAGGAGCATTGGATCCTGACCTGTTAAGAGAGAGAGAAGTCAGGATCTGTTTGAAGGGTGGTGTGGTCTCCCAGATGTTGATGAACTGGTACCCGCATCATGCATCATTATTGGGCAGACTGGCTGTGACTGATAAAGCCTAGAATACAACAAAAAATCCTAAACAAACAACTTCTTAGGGAATCATGTGCTCTCTAGATGTTAGGCTACAGCTCTCAAGATAGCTCTCCATTAGGTAAGTTAGCTAGGGCTGTTGAGACTTGCAATCCAACAGCTAGGAAATGCATGATTCCCACTCCTGGTTTAAGTGGCAGAGTTCATGCCAAGGGAGCAGGGACTTTAGTAGGAGTGAATGTTCACAGGAAACCTAGACCCCCAAGAAGTCTACATTATGTGTGAGCATGGATAGTCTTTCCTTTTCATGGATGCCTTCTGGCCTCATGGAAGGGGGAAAACACAGTATAAAACGTGTCTTGATAAATGTTTTACTGTCCTTCCCCCCTTCCCACCCCCAGATTTGTTGTTGCTGCCCTTGTTGAAAAGCTTTCCAGTGTAAACAGGCTATTCATAAAAAACAGAATTAAGTTTTCCATTATTACCATTAGCCTCAGAGCTTGAAAACCAGCCATGGAATGGTTTTAAAGCACCTGTGATAAAGTGGGAGGGGAAGTCTTCTGAAACATTCCAAACACAAATTGTTTCCTGCCATGCTTAAAGGGAATATTTCGTTTTCAACAGGCTTTAACCCTTTGGTCTCAATGCATCACATTGTTCAGCAAGGTCCTTCACAATTTCTTTCCCTTTAAAAATGTGGACAAACCTATAAGCAAATTACTAAGAGCAACTGATTTGTAGAATTAAAGAAGTTGATTCTAAGACGCAATGCAGACAGCTGAAAAATGATGGCCTGCCAGCATCTGTTTTCCCTCCAGAGGGAAGCTGCAGCCACCCAACCACGTGGCTTCCCTCTGGTGAACCCCCCCCCCCCCAAAAAGTGGGTTCTTTTAAAGCCACAGGAGCGGTGTAACAAATGTGCCACTGGTGCACCTGTTAAGTAAGTGACGTGCAGCAATGCATGGATGCCGTGTGGTGCTGATGTAACAACGACAGCGCCCATGTATACAGGGTGCTGCCATTATTATGCTGTCGCCACATACTAGAGTTGCGGGGCGTGCAGTCTGGACCATGCCTAAGTTAGCTAAATAATCATTTAGGTTTGAAAAAAAACTAAACCCTCCCAGTCACATTGCAATTTATTATTCATATATCATACCTCTTGTTAACCCACACATTTTATAAAAAAAATAAATTATTTGAGCTGGTTTGCATATGAATAATTGGCATCATGCTACTTCCTTCTAGTTCCTTTTAATTAAACCATGTGGATAATGTTGTATATTGTTTCCAATGGAAAGGATTATCCATATCTGTTTCAAGTGAGCACCAGGTGGCTGAGAGGGAGGAGGCTTCCTGGAGCTTAGTCTGAACTAGGATGGCTTACTAAGACCCCCCCCCCCCCCAAATATCTCACATGGGGTGAAGTTCCTTCAGCAGTACCAGTTCAACTGTGCCCATTCCTTGGTATTCCTGACTTTACCACAGTGATGCATGCCTTAGTTACATCCTGTTTAGCTTATTGTAATGTGCTCTACACCAAATTTCCTTTGAAGAATGTTCAGAAACTTCAGCTGGTCCAAAGAATTGCAGCAATTTTTTTAAAGGAGGTTGGTTACAGGGAGCACACATCTCCCTTCTTACAACAGCAACACTGGCTGTCAGTCTGCTTCTAGGCACAGTTTAAAGTAATGGTTATGACCTATGCAGCCCTATGCAGCCCATATCTAGACTGTCTGAAGGGCTGTATGTGCCTATGTGAGCCTGTCTGAACTCAAAGATCCTCAAGAAATGCTACTCCCAACACAATCAACTTCACAGGGATGCTGAGTGTTAATGGAGGAGAGGGTCTTCTCTGTGGCTACTCCCAGACCCTGGCACTCTGTTCATAGAGAGGCAAGGCGGACACCTTCCCTGCTGTCCTGTCCAAGACCTCTCAGCAGGCATCTGGAAATAGATTGTGCCTTAAATTAAAATTTTATATTGCTATCTAAAGGTCTTACCCCTAAGATCATGAGGTCAAGAGTTTTAAAAGATCTAATAACACCTCAGTGATGGCCCAAAATATACACAGATGGTGGCACATACTTATGGTGGAAAACCAAAACTGGCTGTGTAGGTATCTAGAATCATGATTGTATGATTGTATGTGGTGGGAAACCAAAACTGGCTGTGTAGGTATTTACATATGTACTACATTTTTGTGATGATGGGGTTGTGTATTCCTGTGTGGCAAGAGACTATGATAATGGCAGCAACACTGCTGGTAGGGTCTCTCATGTTAGACAGGCTTTTGCTGAGGAACCAGGCCAAATGTGCCAAAGAGCTACTGAGTAGCAGTAATGAGGGATTACACTTGTGGAGGATCGCAATCCAAAATGAACAAGATATAGTGCCAGAAGATGACATTCCAAGGTTTACTGGGGTAAAGGAGAGAACAACTGCAAGTACCACTGTGGCTAATGATGCAACCAGACTCAAGCCAAAAGGACCTTCAACTGTTGATGTGCTCAGAGTCAGAGGTGAAAGGAAAGTCTGAAGCTGCACAACACATTTTATAGGAGAATGGAATGGAATGTGAGAATCAGGGGAAGCTAGACATAGCGAAACAAGAAATGGGATGTATAACCCTTGCAGTACCTGAGGTGAGTGAGCTAAAGTGTACAGGAATGAGACATTTTGAGTCAGATAATAGTTTTATTCAGGAAATGCAAATCTTTAGAAAAATTTGGTGGCATTAATAGTGAAGAAAGATGTAGCAAAAGTAGTCCAGGGATATAACAAAATTTCTGCCTGAACAATATCAGTAAGACTTCAGGGAAAGCCTGTCAGTATAACCATAATCCAAGTCTATGCTCTAACTACAGCGGCATAAGAAGATATTGAAAAATTCTGTGCTGGACTCCAGGAGGAAATTAATCACACACTGAAACAGGGCTTCTTATTCATCATAGACAATTGAAATGCAAAAGTAGGAAACAGAGCTAAATCAAAGACTGTAGGAAAATTTTGCCCAAGGCCAAGACATGAAGCAGGAGACTGACTGATTGAATTCTGTGAGGCCACCAGTTTGTTCACTGCAAACACATTCTTCAAGCAGCCAAAGAGGTGAGTGTATACATGAACATCACTTGATGGCGAATAGAGAAATCAAATAGACTACATAATTGGAAGCAGAAGATGGGGAAGCTCCTTTATCACTTCAAAAATAAGACCAGAAGCAAATTGTGGGACAGATTATAATGTGCTGATATTAAAAATTAGAGTAAAGCTAATGAAGAATTCTAAAACAAACATTATGCAGAAATACAACCTGAAAAACATCCCCATAGAATGTAAAGATAATGGGGGAAATGGATTTCCACTATGAAGCCTAATTGACCAGGAAGCTCAAAAACTTTGGGCAGAAGCCAGGGACATTGACAAGGAGAATACAAAAAGGCACTATCTGCAGCCAAAAAGAAAGAGAAGCCTCAGATGACAGGTGAGATGCTTCAAGCAGTTGAGGACAGACAAGACACCAAAATAAAAAGTTGCACAAACAGGGTCAGAACACTGAATGCAACTGTTCAGCGACTTATGCACAAGACCAAAAAGAATTAATATAATAATCAATGCATAGAAATAAAATAAGGGACCTCTTCCACAAGATTTGAAGAATCAAAGGGAAAATTAAACCAAGGACTTGTTCACATGGGGAAAATTGGAATGCTGAACTGGTCACAATGCAGGGTCATTAGGGATAATTTTGCAGTTCCTTTTTAGATGATGTTCTGCGCAAACCAGTCAGACTCCAGACAGAAAGTGAGGTGAATCAGAAAATAAGCATTTTTGCAAAACTGCATTTCCATTCCATTTGCGAATTTGCTTTCTTCATGTAATAGCAGTCATCTGAAAATGAAGTCCCTGATACTCCCTGTTCCCACATTTCCCAGGGTTCCTTGCTGTGCCAAGGAGAGGGAGAAAGCCTTGTTCTTAAAAGGATACACACACACAACATACACCCTCATGTGTCTGCTCTCCTCTTTCTGCAGTAGGGATCAACTGGTGAAAGAAGGTAGAAGAAGAGGATTTTTGGAATTTCTCCTGTACAGGAGGGAGAAATGGAAATCATGTCCTGGAAAAGGAGTTTCAGTCCTCGCTGGAATCAGGCAGGTTTTTGGGGGTCAGCCACCTCCTCTTTCTCTCTAGTGTGTGTGTGTGTGTGTGTGTGTGGTTGTGGTTTTACAGGAGTTTGCAAAGAGAAACCTCAGCCTGCCTTCCTCCCTCTGAAACAGCTTCTGGGGCAAAGAGGATTTTCCTCTCCATTTCCCTTCCCTCTCTGGAGCATGTGTGTGTATGCACTTGTGGAAATGACAGTTTGGAGCATGTGCAAAACAGTTATTTCCAAGTTAGTAATGGGGATTTGTCCTCAAATTCGCTATCAAGCCACTTTCTTCCCTAAGTAATGTGCTTTTAACACCTTGTTTTGCTCTGTGTGAAATAAGCATTAGCGAATTGGCTTGCTTTTCTGGGATGCCAACACTTCAACCATTTTCAGGATGGAAGCACATGTGATAAAATCCCAAGAGTGGAAATGCTCTACAACCAGCAGGGGAACACATTACATAACCAAGTAGAAATAAAAAGTCAGTGGAAACAATATACTGAAGAACTATATAATAGAGATGAAAGTATGACAGCTTCACTCAGGATAGAACTATCTGAAGCTACAATTATAGAAAGTGAAGTGAAAGCTGCCTCAGAGCACTTGGGAGAAATAAATCACCAGAAACAGATGGCATACCAATAGAGCTGCTTTAAGCTACAGAGACAGAATCTACTGTAGTTCTAACTAAAATCTGTCAGCAAATATAGCAATAGCAATAGCAGCTTCATTTATATACCTCTTCATACAACTCTAAGCAGTTTGCAACTGTAAACTAATTGCCTTCATCAAATTGGGTACTCATTTTAGCAACCTGGGAAGGATGCAAGCCTGAGTGGAGCCTGAGCCCTGGCTGGAATTGAACTCACAACCTTGTGGTTTGTGAGTGAGTGGCTGCAGTACAGGCATTTAAACACTGTGTCACCAGGGCAACAAATAAATGGTCTACAGATTGGAAAAGCTCAATATACATTCCAATCCCCAGGAAGGGGGCAACAGGAATTGCAGTAACCATAGGACCATTACATGAACCTCCCATGCAAGAAAATGATGCTCAAAATTCTACAGCAAAGACTTTTACCAAATATGGAGTGAGTACGCCAGATATTCAAGCTGTGTTTAGGAAATGGAGAGTCACTAGAGATCATATTGCAAACATACATTGGATAATGGAGCACACCAAAAAGTTTCAGAAGAAAATCAGCCTGCACTTTATAGATTATGGCAGCATCTTTGATGGTGTAAATCATGAAAAACTATGCATCATTCCTGAAGAAATGGGTGTGGCAGAAGATTTAATTATCCTAATGTATAATCTGAGCAGATGCTAATGTCAGGACAGAATAAGGAGAAATGGAATGGTTTCTAATTGGCAAGGGGGCTACCCTATTTGTTTAACTTATACGTTGAACATACGTATCATATTACAGCAGACTTAGACTCTGAGGTGTGAGTGTGAAAAATGAAGGAAGGAACTTCAACAATTTAAGATATGAGATGACACCATACTACTAGCAGAAAATAAAGATTTGGAATGATTATTGAAGAAAGTAAAGGAAGAAAATGCAAGGGTAGTTTTGCAGCTGACCATTAAGAAAATAAAAATAGTGACTATAAGTGATTTACATAACATTAAAGTAGATGAGGAGGATAATAAAGTAGTTCAAGGTTTTCCATCCCATGGCTCAGTTATTAATCAGAATGGAGACTGCAGTCAAGAAGTCAGAAGAAGTCAAGGACTTGGAAAGGTAGTATGAAGAAATTATACTATGAAGACTGAATACTAAAGTTAGGATTGTCCAAACTGATAAAAAATCAACTCATCTGAAATGTGGTGCTGGAGAAGAATTTATGGACACTGTGAGCTGCCAAAACAAACAAACAAACAACAAAAAAACCAATAAAATGGTTGTTCAAGCAAATCAAGTCAAAACTTTCTTAGAAGCCAAGATGACTAAACTGAGACTGTTGTACTTTGGCCATATCATTAAAAGACAATAATGCTTGGTAAGGTAGAATGTAGAGTGGGCCCATGATATCCACTTGGGTTCGGTTTCCAGACCCCCCCCCCTCCCCCCATGGATACCAAAATCCATGGATGCTAAAGTCCTGTTAGATGCAATGGATATTAAAATAGTTTCTCTTATATAAAATGGCAAAATCAAGGTTTGCTTTTTGGAATTTGTATATTTTAAAAATATGTTCAAGCTGTGGATAAAGAATCTGTGGGTAGGGAGGGCTGACTGTAGTAGGAAAAGAGAAAGAGTGCATTCCAGATGGGTAGACTTAGTTGAGTAAGCCATGGCCCTGAGTCTTCAGACCAGAGCAGGGCTGTTGATAATTCAGGGTGACATGAAGGTCTCCCATTCATAGCATCACCATAAGTCAAAGTTGATTAAATGGCTGTTAACAACAACAGACAGAATAATGGTCAGCACTGCATTTCCAAGGACAAATACTAACATTTAAAAGTGCACCTGCCACTATGGGAATGCATCAGTATTGACCTGCTGCAGTAGCACATTATTAGTGTTGGTTTCTTGGCTTTGTATATTGTGATTGCACTCATGCTTCAGAATGGGGAAAGGGACAGAGTGTGATCTCATGCAGACCATAGAGTGGTTCTAGGGGCTAGACATGCCATGTAAGAGAAACGTGGGATAGACATTTGAAAGCTGACTGATGTTTCAGTCTTTCCACCATTCCCCAATATCCAGGTTGCTCTATCAGTCCACCCTAGGGCTATCCCAGGCCCTGAGATTTCAGAATGACCTACAGGTCCTGGTGGTGCCATTAAGCATTATGCATTAAGCAGCAACCAGAGTTGCTCACAGCTTGTCATTCAAACACAAACACACATACATAGAACATATTTTCAGGTATGGAAATTAAGAACGAAATCCTAATGAAAGTGGCTGTTCCCAGAGCAAAATGAAGTGAGGAGATTATGCCTTCTGATCTATATAATGAGAAAGGATAAAGAACATTTATTTTTATTGTAACAGAAAAAAAGCATACAATTTGCATCAAATCAAGATTGACATTTGGAAGCTGAAATCAATTAAAATTTGCAAATTGCAGAAAGCTGCATTGCCAGTTAGAAGAGGCTAGAACTCTCTCTCTCTCTCTCTCTCTCTCTCTCTCTATATATATATATATATATATATATATATATAGAGAGAGAGAGAGAGAGAGAGAGAGAGTTCTAAAAACAAAGAAAAGGGGAAGGAGGGAAATGTGACAGGTTCTAACGATCTGTGGTGATCCAAAAAGACAGAACAGGCATAGTGCTGATTTGTTACCTATCCAGCTGTCCAGCAGCCTTCTTATCTCAGATGGATTGCACCACCCATATTGAGGCTTTCTGGATGGGCCTTGCTTTAGGACTTCACAGCTGCTATGACCACCATGTGGCTGTTTTAATAAATTGCTGGTTCAGCACTTGTAGCAAGAATGTTGTTGATGATATGTGTCTTCAAGTCATGTCTGACTTATGGCAACCCTAAGGCAACCCTATCACAGGGTTTTCTTGGCAAGTTTCTTCAGAGAGTTTGCCATTACCATCCCCTGAGACTGAGAGAGTGACTTGCCAAAGGTCACCCAGTGAGTTTCAATGGCTGAGCAGGGATTTGAACTATGGTCTCCAGAGTCACAGTCCAGCACTCAAACCACAGTATGCTGGCTCTCATGGCAAGAATACTCTGGACTTTGTTTCGTTATTGGATAAAGAGAGGATGATGATTACAATTTTTGTGTTTATGGGAGGCAGGGTCCAATGTTCATTCCTTTGTAAAGCAACCTTCCTTGCACCATATTAACATGCCAGTTAAGATGATCTACTCCCACAGTCTGAAGGAATCTTACAGATTCCTCAATGAGGCAATTTTCCAGCTGAAAGGACTGATGATTCAATCATGGCCTTTGCCTCATAATGGAATGATCAGCTGGAATGGGCCATTGATACAATCATTCCAAAGCATTCACTGCTGGTGCTGTGGAGCTCATAATTCTTCTTTGTGTATGGAAGATCAATGGACAATTAAAATAGATGGACAACAGCTAGGTAGCACAATGATAGAAGGTTAGTGGGTCTGTTCATTGTGCCTATTGTTCAGCAGTGAGATTGACTAAAAATTCTGACTTTGCTTCTACCATTGGAGTGTATCACACATAAGAAATTTCTCTTAATTTTGAATGAAAAGAAAGTGGGGCCAGAACGCATTCATGTGAATTCGCTAGTTTAGCGAAATTACATGAATGCTCATTGCATTCAAACTGGCTCCTCATTGCCCAAAAATAGCATGCCATTGCCCAAATTTGCATGTGGTAGTCTATCACGCAATAACGTGAAACCCCATGAATGCGTTTGGACTAACTTCCCATTGCCCGAATTTGTGTGTAGTGGGTTATCATGCAATAACTTTAAACCCCATGATTGTATTCAGATTGCCATTGGATTATACTTCCAATTTCCCTTGTCTGATAAACTACATTGTATCATCTGTATTTCATCCATCAATATGTAATGAGATCATGTAGCACCTTTGAGACTAACTAAAAGAAAGAAGTTGGCAGTATGAGCTTTCGTAGACTTAAATCTACTTCCTCAGATGCATTTTTAAGTAGACCTAAGTCTATAAAAGCTCATGTTGCCAACCTCTTTCCTTTGGTTAGTCTCAAAGCTGCTACAAGATTTCTTACATACTGATTCTACAGACTAACCTGGCTATATCTTTGAATTCATCCATCATTGTAATTCTGGTTGCTTCTGCAATAGCATAAATGAATTGTGATCAACCTTAACACTCCCACAGTTGTGGTTCATTTGCGCCATTGAGAAGCCATTCACAGGATTTCCCCGTGGTTTGTTGCAGGAGCATACCAGGTTCTTCATGGGAGAAGTCCTGGATGAGTGCAATGTCAACTGAAAATCTTCAGCGCAATTACACAATTATACCAGGTTTATGTCTTTTACTCCTCCCCCCCCGTGTGAAAATCTCCAAAGAAAATGACATTCCTCCAAAGTTTAGTCCTGTTCTTTGGAACACTGGTTTTGCTCAACTGAACACATTTGAACACATCTTCTGTATGAATGACTTGACAAGAGTGTGCATGATAGCTGTGTGGGGGATCTTTGTGTTTGTACATTCAATTTTTTTTGTTTGTTTTACTGATTAAGTGCTTTGAGCATTGTAAAATGGATTGGGTAATAAAATTGAATGCGGGGGGGGGGGGGAATCATGATAGCCAAGACTTTATTCTTGAGAGGACTGTATAAAGAAGGCTACAGTGCTTTGTCCACTGTATGATGCAAAGTTCCCAAGTCAGAGCTGAAATATTTCAACAATGCCCTGTTTGAGGGAAAGAAAAGAAAGATAGTTGTCCACGTCAGGGTGCGTAGATACTAAATCCTCTTGCTTATCCTGAAGGTCTGGAGTTACCCAGCAACAGCCCCAAATGTCACTGGAGCTGGAAGACAAACATAAGCGAGGAAATGAGCCTACTGCCCAGTGCTCACCTTCTAAACCCCTTTTGCAAAGGCAAGCTGCAAAAGCCACGCTTACGCATTTGCACAGGGCTTGACCTTTTGCAAACGGGAGCAAGGGGGAAGAAGGAAAGAAAACAAGGCTACAGGACAGGGACCACAAACCATCCAGCTCTCTCTTTCTCCTTTCCTTTCTAGTCTTCTTTTTGTGTGCCTTCAAGGCTTTTCTGGATGTATCCACACTGCAGAAATAATCCAGTTTGGGACCGCTTTAACTACCCTGGTTCAGTGCTGGGGAATCCTGGGAATTGTAGTTGATTGTGGCACCAGACAGAGAAGGCTAAATGCCTCACAAAACTACAAAAGCATCTGAGGAAGTACTGTAGACTGAAGTCTTCTTTCAGCGAGTCTCAAAGGTACTACAAGATTTCTTTCTACCTATTGACTCCACAGAACTGCATGGCTATATCTTTGAATTCTATCACAGAATTACAGTTCTCAGAATTCCCTAGCATTTATTGAGAAAGGGCAGTTAATGCGGTCTCAAACAGAATTATTTCTGCTGTGTGTTTTGCACTATGGAATCCTGGGAATTGTAGTTCACTGCGGCACAACTTTGATGGCCATGGTTCCATGCTAGGGAGTTCTGCTGATTGTAGTTTGTGTTGTAATTTGTTGTGAGAATTATAGTTCATCATGGCAGCACTTTGGATAGTCTCAGCTGTGGAATCCTGGAAACTGGAGTTCAAACTGAAACTACAATTCCCAGATTCCCATAGCATGGAGTGGTGCCAAGATGGATTATTGCTGCAACTGTCATGGAGTTTTCTCGGCAAATAAGCAATAATAATAATAATAATAATATTTTATTGATACCCTGCCTCTCTAATTAGATTGAGGAGGCTGACAACATTAAAAGAACAATTCAAAAAGGATGTTGAAGAACTGGAGCGTGTCCAAAGGAGGGCGACCAAAATGGTGAAGGGTCTGGAATCCATGCCCTATGAGGAACGACTTAGGAAGCTGGGTATGCTTAGCCTGGAGAAGAGAAGGTTAAGAGGTGATATGATCGCCCTGTTTAAATATTTGAAAGGATGTCATATTGAGGAGGGAGCAAGCTTGTTTTCTGCTGCTCCAGAGAACAGGACCCGGAACAATGGATGCAAGCTCCAGGAAAAGAGATTCTAACTCAATATTAGGAGGAACTTCCTGACAGTAAGGGCTGTTCCACAGTGGAACACATTCCTTCTTCGGAGTGTAGTGGAGTCTCCTTCCTTGGAGGACTTTTAAACAGAGGCTGCTGGATGGACATCTGTCGGGGATGCTTTGAGAGTTTCTGCATGGCAGAATGCTGTTGGACTGGATGGTCCTTGCGCTCTCTTCCAACTCTATGATTCTATGAAATTATTAAAACAAATCTCTTCAGAGGCTGAGAGAGTGTGACTGTTTGTCTCCGTCCAGAGAGTATCTCCTGAGGGATCGGGAAGAGAAAGAAGAGACTGCTCCAGAGGAGAAGGCGAGGGAGGCTCCATGGCGCCGCACCTTCCCCATCTCCTTGGCCGCCTCCTTCTCCCCAACCATCCCAAGGGCTCAAGAGAGGGAAGGAGGGGGGGAGGGAGGGAGGGAGGGAAGGAGGGGGGAGACTTGGGCTTTGCCTTAAAAATCCACACACACTCCACATACATCCACCCTTTTTTACTTTGTGATCTCTCTTTCCCCCTCCTTCTCCCCGGAGGAGCATCAGATGACAGCTGAGAGAGAGCGAGAGAGAGAGAGAGAGAGAAGGCGAAAGGGAGGGAAAAGAGAGAAGCCAAGCGCCTTCGCCACTTGGAGCCCCAAAGAGGCGCTGAGGCGCTCTTCTTCCCCAGCGAGTCCATTCAGGGCTGGAAGGAGAAGGAGGAGGAGGAGGCTTTCCCAGTCTTGAGAGAGACTGCTTCCAAAGGCATTGCCTCCAACGGCGAGCCTTCCTCGGCTGCCCCTCCACTGGCCACCTGAGGAGAAGCCAAGGGCCGAGGCCGTAGCCCAGGGAGGTCCCCCGGAGAGACAGAAGGCAAGGCGGCCCAGCCCCCGCCTCAGAGGAGGATGCTGCTCCTGCTCCTGCTCCTGGCCTCTTTGGGGCTCCTGGCGGCGCCCCAGAAGTTCTCCGCCCTCACGGTAAGAAGGCGTCCGCATTCAGAAAATAAACCGGGTTCATGTCGCTTTGTACTTTTTCAGGTGTCAACCCAGGTCCTGGGCAGGCGGGGGTGAAAGGCAGGGCCGTCCCTGGAGAGAAGGAGGACCTCTGGTCGCCTCGACGACGACTGGACTAACTCAGGTTGCGTCCACATGGCAGAAATAACGCGGCTTGAGCCCATCTTGCCGCGGATCAAGGCTACGGGATTCTGGGGATGGTAGCTTGCTGTGGCGCCAGAGCCCCTCTGACAGAGGAGGCTGAACGTCTCTCAGAACTACAGCGCCCAGAATTCCCTAGCATGGCAGTCACAGCGGTGTCAAGCAATGTGGTTGTTGCCCTGAGGATGGAGCCTCTAAGAGCCTGCCTGCTGCCTGCCTTCCCAAGTGGCGCTCTCGCCGCCACCGTCGCGCAGGGGCAGCCAAGCGCCCTCAGGCTCCCCGCTCTTCCTCTCCTCCTCCTCCTCTTCTTCATCTCCTCCTCCTTCTCTTCTTCCTCCTCCTGTTTCTCCTCCTCCTCCTCCTCCTCTTCCTCTTTCTCTTCTTCTTCCTCCTCTTCTTCTTCCTTCTCCTCTTTTTCCTCCTCCTCTTCCTCCTTCTCCTCTTCTTCCTCCTCCTCCTCCTCCACCTCCTTATTCATCCTCCTCTTCATCCTCCTCTTCGTCCTTCTCTTCTTCTTCTTCTTCTTCTTCTTCTTCTTCTTCTTCTTCTTTTTTCTCCTCCTCTTCTTCCTCTTCCTCCTCTTCCTCTTCTTCTTCCTTCTCTTCCTCCTCCTCCTGTTCCTCCTCCTCCTCTTCTTCTTCTTCCTCCTCCTCTTCTTCATCTCCTCCTCCTCTTCTTCTTCTTCTTCTTGGCCCTGAGACCCTTCCTGTCTCTTCCCGACAACTTGCTAAGGGAGGCTGCCTTGAGGAGAAGAAGGCCCTCCCTTTCCTGGCTCTGGTGGAACTCGGGCCCCCCCTCAAGTCCTTCACTCGCACACACCCTTTCTCCCCTTTAATTCCCTTCTTCTAGCATCCTTTCCCCACATAATTCGACTCTTGTGAGAGCAGCAAGTCACGCAGCCTCTGCTCCCAGGGTGCATCTACACTGTGAGAACTAATGCGCCTTGACACCGCTTGTCGTTCTATCCCATGGAATCCTGGGATTTGTATTTTTGCAGGCTCTGTCACCTTCTCTGACACAGAGTCAGAGCGGCTGATATGCCTCCTTGTTGTTGTTGCTGTTTTGTGCCTTCAAGGTGTTTCTGACTTAATAATAATAATAATAGTAATGTGAAGTCGAAACCCACAAAAAACAATAATAGTAATAATTTTATTTCTTACCTGCCCCTCCCTCCTCATGGCTCAAGGCAAATTACAGCATAATTTGGGCAAAGTCATAATCACAAAGGAGGACAAGGCATTGGAAAATGGAGGACAACCTATAAGGGTGGCTTATACGGGGTGCATGTTACACTTTTTTAACTTTTGTATGTTTTTACCTTTCGAATAATAATAATAATAATAATAATAATAATAATAATAATAATAATAATAAATTTATTTGTATTTTCCCACATCTCCCAATGGATCGTTTTAAATCAATGATTTTCCTTGTTTCTACATTTTAATTGTCAATTTTTTGAGATATTTTTATCTTGTGAGCTGCCTTGGGTCCCTTCCTGGCAGAAAGGCAGCATAGAAATGAAATGAAATAAATAAATATTCAAAATAAAGTGTAGGAAACTACAAAACAAAAGATTTTTAAAAATCGCTCGTATAAATTTAAACTCATGCTTCTTAGTCCTGCTCAAAATGGAGGACGTTTTGGGGATTCTTCACAGGAAGAAGGTTGAAATGAAGGGCATCCCCTGGAAAAGAAGGGTGTCTGGTGACCTTGAACCTATGGCAACCTTAAGGTGAATCTTACCCAGTCTGCAGTGCCTCTCGTGTTCCTTGATTCTTGTTTGCACACTGCGATTGGTGGTCCCTATATAGACTTGTCTGCAGCTGCATGGTATGCGGTAAACACCTGCAGCTGTGAGAGGTCCTCTGGTCCTCTCTGGTCCTTGGCTCAGCAAACGCAGTATGCAAACAAGAATCAAGGAACACGAGATACACTGCAGACTGGTTCAGCCAAAAATCAGCAGTAGCAGAACATGTTATAAACCAGGGGTAGGCAACCTGTGGCCCGCGGGCCGGATGCGGCCCGGCAAGGCCTTGGGACCGGCCCCCGCCCGGTCCTGCCGCCAATTGCCGCCGGAGCCTTTGGCCTCTCGCATGAGGGCGTGGGGCCTTTGGCCTATCAGGAGGAGGCGGGCAAGGGGGGGCAAGCAGCGGGCAAGGGGGGCAATTGTCTATAGAAGCCTCCAAAACATGCATTTATATTAACATTTTTTAAAAAATCAAGCAATTTTTTTGCGTGTCCTCCATTTGAAAATTTTGTTCTATATTTGTCCCAGTTTATTTATTTATTTAATTTTTTAAAAAGTTATTTAATTATTGGTTTCGGCCCCCCCAGTTGTCTGAGGGACAGCAATCCGGCCCCCGGCTCAAAAAGCTTGCCTACCCCTGTTATAAACCATCCTGGGCGTAAAATACTGTTTGAAAACACTGAAATTCTGGACCATGCCAACCACTGCCATGTCAGGATGCACTGGGAAGCCATTGAAATCCACAAAACACCTGGACAATTTCAACAGGAAAGAGGAATCCCTTAAAGCAGGGGTCAGCAACCTCCGGCCCGTGGGCTGGATGCAGCCTGCGGAGGCCTTTCAGCCGGCCCCTGCTCACTCCTGCCGCCGCTGCCGCCGATTGCGGCATTTTGCCGCTCCGGGCGCCACCATTTTATTTCTCAAAATGGTGGCGAAGTTTCGCGCGACCTTTCACATGGTCGCGCGAGACTTCGCTGCCATTTTGAGAAACAAAATGGCGGCGGCCTAGAGGCGAAGTCTCACGCAACCACAGGGAAGGTCACGCGAGACTTTGCCGCCATTTGCGGCGGCCTCTAGGAGGCCCGATGCGGCCGCCAGAGTCCTCGAATAGGGTTCCGCCGGCGGCAGCAGCGGGCCTCTGGGAGGCCCATCGCCATTGCCGGGGCCCTCCAAGAGGGCCCTGGCAATGGCAAAGGGGCCGGCAAAGAGAGGGAGGCCTCCAGCGCTGGTCCGCCGGCTCTTTCCCGGCCTCTGACAGGGCCTGGGGCCCCGTTAGGGGCCGGCAAAGAGGAGGAGGCCTGGCCCCTGGAGGGTGGAAGCTCCGCCCCCGGCATACAGCTCTGCCACCAAAGGGTGGACGCTCCACCCCTGGCACGCGGCCCCGCCCCCAGGGGTGAAAGCTCCACCCCCCGGCTTCGGCCTCCCAGTTGTCTGAGGGACAGCAACCCGGCCCCCGGCTCAAAAAGGTTGCCTACCCTTGCCTTAAAGTGAACAAGGTTTGGCTACCAGTCCTGAAAGAGAGCAAGATGAAGACTCAGCAAATGCAAATGAGAAATCTCCCAGGGTCAGGAGTTTCGCAGCAGACAATGAGCACTAATCAAGCAGACACTAATCCTCCTTTGCAGACCCTCCCACCCTGAGGCCTGCCATTAGCAATGTCAGGAAGAAACTCTTCTAGAACATGGCCTGAAAACCCCACAAAAACCTATGGTTGCCGGCCATGAAAGCCTTCGACTCCACAACTCATACTTAACTTTATCTGGATTGTATCAGTGTTTCACTGCTATGACCTCTGTTTCACTGTGATACTCTTCAAAATCCTAAATAACAGGCATTTCATCTGGCTTTCTTGACTATTGAATCCAACCTTTGGCAGTCCCCTGATTTTTACTAGGACTGCAGAAGGAAGCCTCAATCCACTAATATGTTCCAATGATCCCAGTGAGATCTCCTTCTAAGGAGATGCTCCTCATAAGGAGGAGCAAAGCCTTAGTCCCGATCACTGCACTTTTCAGTGGCATTTTGGGTCCAGTTCCTCATGCTAGGAGGCAGAACTGTGTGGGCATCCAGCTGTGTAGTGAATGAAAGGAGACATACCAGCAGGAAAAGTCAGTAAAAGTGAAGGATATATTGTATTATTTGGGCTTCTGGCTGCATTGAACATGAATATGTAAGAAGAACCATGTTGGACAAAAGACTGTTGCCCAAGGGAAGTTCATCAATGTGGACTGAATGCAACTGCACCCTCTACTTCATACTCCCAAGCAATTGATACACAGAGACATACCACCTCTGGTTCACGAAGTGACTTACACACATCCTGACCATTGGTGGCCCTAGTGTTTATGAATTTATCCAATACCCTTCTAAAGTCATCTAAGTTGGCATCCAACTATTGCCACATTGTTGTATTTATTCATTTATTTACTGAATGTGTATCCCACCTGTCTCCCAAAATAGGATTCAAGGCATTGAGTTCCACAGTTTAAGCATGTGATGTAGGAAGAATGCTTCCTTTTATCTGCCCTAAATTTCCCACAGCTGCCAAGAACTAGGCATTACTCCTTCATACAGAAAATGTACAAGGGATTTGGAGAGGAATTAATTGGACTCCCCAAACTGCAATGTTCAGGACAACCACTTGAAAGCACTTAGGAGTTTTTCAGGTATTTGCCATGAACACTAAAACAAAAACAAAAACAAAAAACCCTCACTATCTGTTCCTTCCACACATTCCCCTACCCTACACAGTCCCCGGCCTCTGCTACTGATCTCTTCTTCTCCACCGAGGGAAAGAATGCTTTAAGATGGGGAAGAAGGAGAAAGCAATAGATGCAGAGTCATCACTATTTGGTGTCACCTGGTCCATTAACTCATGGTGTAACCCACCCCCATTGACCTCCTCCCAAACCATACCATACAGTATCCTTTGTAATGTTTTTTGTACTAATATTACTCATAAATTGCAATTCCTATATATCATATATTGTAATTCCATATATCATAAATCGTAATTCCCATACTGAAAGTAATGGGAATAGTTGTGACATAAACAGCTAGTAAAATTAAACCTTTAAATTACAATAATAGAATCACAGAATTGGAAGAGACCACAAGGGCCATCCAGTCCAACTCCCTGCCATGCAGGAACTCATAACGAATAGATGGTCATTCAACATGTGTTTAAAGACCTCCAAAGAAGGAGACTCCACCACCCTCCAAGGGAGCATGTTACACTGTCAAACAGCTCTGACCTTCAGATACCAGTTCCATCTCTAGATTTGGGTTTGTTCTATGAGCCATATTGCTAGGACAATTTATGTGAATGTTACTAAAGTAAAGTAAAGACCAACTGAAACAATGGTGGTAGTGGTTTTTATCAGCTTACCCATACACACATATTTAATGTTTTGTGGCTGAAAAGAGAGAACAAAGCCAAATTTAATAGATCTTCTTCAATCCTGCTATATCATGAGAATATTTCAATCTAGGTCTGCAGTGCTGTGAGCATTTTCTTGTTGTTGTGTGCCTCCAAGTCATTTGTGACATATGGAAACCCTAAGACAACCCTACCCTAGGGTTTTGTTGGCAGGTTTCTTCAGAGGGAGTTTGCCATTGCTATCCTCTGAACCTGAGAGAGTGTGACTTGCCCAAGTTCACCCAGTGGGTTTCATGATCCAGTGGGGAATCAAATCCTGGGCTCCGCAGTCATCATCTAACACTCAGACCTCTGTACCATGGTGGCATGTACCAGGGAGTAATTCCTGAGGAACTTAATGGGACTTTTGAGGAAACATTCATAGAATTGTACTGTACAATATTTTAAGTGTGGAAGATTATCTGGCTTGTGTGTCCCAGGCTGACTCATATTTCTTTTCCCACTGTGAAAAAGCCTGGGCTTTTGTTGGGAATGAATAAAAAATCCTAAACTGCCCACCTGATCTCATTCACCTCATAAATCATTTTACCATGGAAAGTGCATAGAAAAGTGACACTGGCTTGAATGGTGTGGCAGTATGTCTGTCCATGCATGAGTCAGACCTTCTTTAATTCTTTAATTTGATGTGGGCAGCTGCTAGGACAAGTTTCCCAAAACCTGCACCCCATTTAATTCCTAAAAGCCTTCTGTGTATGTTTTAAACTGAATAAAAGAGCTCTAATGGAGTTGACCAAAAGACTGACTAATGCCCAACTGCTTCTGCATACTTAGTAATCTTATGTCATTTAATCAACCTGGACAAGCAAATCATTTCATAGAATCATAGAATCGTAGAGTTGGAAGAGACCAGAAGGGCCATCCAGTCCAACCCCCTGCCATGCAGCAAATCTCAATCAAAGCATACCCAACAGATGGCCATCCAGCCTCTGCTTAAAGACCTCTAAGGAAGGAGACTCCACTATACTCCGAGGGAGTTGTTCCACTGTCAAACAGCCCTTACTGTCAGGAAGTTCCTCCTAATGTTGAGGCGGAATCTCTTTTCCTGCAGCTTGCATCCATTGTTCCGAGTCCTGTTCTCTGGAGCAGCAGAAAACAAGCTTGCTCCCTCCTCAATATGACATCCCTTCAAATATTTAAATAGGGCTGTCATATTATCACCTCTTAACCTTCTGTTCTCCAGGTTGAACATCCCCAGATCCCTATGTCGTTCCTCATAGGACATGGTTTCCAGACCCTTCACCATTTTAGTCACCCTCCTTTGGACACACTCCAGTTTCTCAGTGTCCTTTTTGAATTGTGGTGCCCAGAACTGGACACAATATTCCAGATGGGGCCTGACCAAAGCAGAGTACAGTGGCACTATTACTTCCCTTGATCTAGACACTATACTTTTATTGATGCAGACTAAAATTGCATTGGCCTTGTTAGCTGCCACATCACACTGTTGACTCATGTTCAACTTGTTGTCTACTTGGACTCCTAGATCCCTTTCACATGTAGTTTCATTCAGCCAGGTGTCCCCCATCCTATATCTGTGCATTTTATTTTTCTGCCCTAAGTGCAGTACCTTACATTTCTCCGTGTTGAATTT
>NC_056522.1:73633632-73639725 GCF_019175285.1 Sceloporus undulatus | reverse complement strand
CATTTTGTTAGCTTTGGCGCAGCTTTCTAGTCTAGTCAGGTCATTTTGAATTTTGATCCTGTCCTCTGGGGTATTAGCTATTCCTCCTAATTTGGTGTCATCTGCAAATCTGATGAGCATGCCCCCAGTTCTGTCATCTAAGTCATTGATAAAGACGTTGAATAACACTGGGCCCATGACAGAGCCCTGTGGGACCCCACTGGTCACTTCTTTCCAGGATGAAAAGGAGCCATTGTTGAGCACTCTTTGAGTTCGGCCGGTCAACCAATTACAATCCATGTAACAGTTACCTTGTCTAGCACACATTTTACAAGCTTGTTTGCAAGAATGTCATGGGAAATCTTGTCAAAGGCCTTACTGAAATCAAGATATACTATATCCACAGCATTCCCTTCATCTACCAAGCTGGTAATTTCATCAAAGAAAGAGATCAGATTTGCCTGGCATGACTTGTTTCTCAGAAACCCGTGTTGACTTTTTGTGATTATGGAATTGCCTTCTAAATGTTCACAGAGACTCTCTGTTTAATGATCTGCTCTAGAATCTTTCCTGCTATTTTGTTACTCTAGAGGTGCATGGTTCTTAATTCCTGGGATGTCCCTTTGTAATCTTTGGTCATTGCAGCAGAGATGGGTAACATCAGGCCCTCCAGAAGTTGATGGACTATAACTCCCAATATCCCTCACCACTGACTGTTTGGGCTAGGACTGGTGGTGGTTGTAGTCTAACAGCATCTGGAGGGCCACAAATTGTTCACTGCAGTGATGCAGAGATTAAAACAGGGGCAGCAGCAGGCAAAGTATAATGCATAATGGGTACATAATAAGCCAGGGCTGTGCACTGTCTTCCAGTCACTTGCTGAAATTTTCAGTGAGTATACAGAACTGGGCACAGAACTTTATGCCTGAAGGCATGTCTGGATGGCAGCTTCCCAAGTGTTGGCTGAATGTTGCAGTTGGCAGTACTGGGGATTTGTGGAGAAGGAAGATGTTTATCTGCAGGACAACTGTGTGGTTCTGACTGTGGGAAGACAGCCGTATAGACAGCATAGCCCTGCTGTGTTCCTTGCCAGGATGTGGGCTGGCAATCTGTATGCCCATCCACACATTTGGACAGAAGTGATCAAAAATTCTGGATCAGTGTCCATGGTTCTGTAAATGTGAGACATCTGGATATGCCATTTATAGAGGAACGAAAGGTCTGTTCTCTGGAGATTGCCACGATGCTGTCCTCCTTACCAGCTGGCAATCTCCTCCACCCAGGATCTTGCAAGCTGGAATTTAATAACTTGGCGAAATATACACAGCAACTGTATCCATCATCTAGCCTGTAAAGCAAGCACTAGATAGTGAGACAGGAAGGGGCATAATAGCATTTGTTTGCTTGTTTGCAATTACCTGGGGTAGAGGCAGAGCTTGGTTAAACACACACACAACTTTGGACTGCAGTTCCCAGAAATCTTGGGAAAGTTATGCTGTAGATGACAACAACAAAAACAACAATAATATTCATTTATATTCTGCTTAATCTCTTGGAATCCAAGTGGATTACAACAATAAAAGAGAATACAGTTAAAATTCTGAAAACCTCATCCCTCCCCCCCCAAAGTCAAACACCCAGTTGTTTGACTACCTCTCCAAATAAAGGGCATTATCTGGATTTTTGGAGTTTGGGGAGATGTTCCCTAGAACATGGCCATTCTGGCTGGGGGTTGTAATCCTAAACAACTAATGAAAAAGATGCAAACAACAGTGAAAGTGGTGGTAGGAAATTCAAAAACAAAAGTTGTCACTTAAAGTACCTGCAACTGTTTTGTCATGTAGCAAACACAAATACATCCTGACCCATCCAATCCTAAACATGCACTGATGGCTATTTTTTTGTTTTAAATCTTGTTGAAATACATGGAACTTTCATTCAAGCAGCATATTTAGTATCTGGGTGGTAACAGCAGGCTCTGGACAGGAGTTCACAAGCAAAACATCTGGGTCTTCTTTTAAAAGTCAGCATGGCATTGATGAACTGATTTCTTTGATTCAGAGACCACCTTCTTCCAAAATGCATCCATGGATGATTTTTTCTTTCTTTCACTGTCATTCACTTTTTCTTACGATTTCAATTTTGGTCTACACATCTGTACTTTTTAAACACACTGAGGGGAGCTGGGTTAGATCAGCTAATCTTATTTTCCCCTTTTCTCTCAGTTTTGCTGTTTACATATGCTCCCTAAGAGATCCTATAATAATAATAATTAATAATAATAATAATAATAATAATAATAATAAAATTTATTTGTATTCCGCCCCTCTGAGAACAATCGGGGTGGCTAACAAAGTTAAAAATACAAAACATATAAAATCCCTGGTACCCTCCCCTCCTTAAAAAAGTATTAAATCCAAGGCAATATTTAAAAAAACAGAACAAAAAACAACAAACAAACAAACATACAAGTTAAAAACTGACTAAAAGGTCAACAACATCATACCAACAAACAATCAGTGGAAGCAGCAGTATCTTTCCCAGACGCTTTTCTAAGGCCGGGTTCTCTTTTCTGGGAAGGCCTGCCGGAAGAGATCCGTCTTAACAGCCTTTTTAAAGCTGTCTAAGGATGTAAGTAGACGGATCTCATCTGGCAGGCCGTTCCACAGTCTGGGGGCGACGATGGAAAATGCCCTCTGTGGAAAATGCCCTCCTTGAGACAGCTGCTGTTTTCCTTATCTGTTGTATGCAAGTATGTACAGCTACAGTAGGATCAGTTGGAATAAAATCCAATTCTTTCCTTGCTCAAGCTTTGTTGCATTATTATTGCAGTCATGTCACTGAAAATCTCTGTTGTTCCAGTGCTCCCAGTGCGAGTGCTGTTAAAAACACACACACTACACATAGCTAGGCAGAGACCAAGGTAGAAAAGTTGAGATCAGCAAGTGTAAAAAGACTTTGTAAAAAGGAGCTTCTTTGTAAGGGGCTTTGTTAATTGAGATATGCCTATACAGTATGCTGGTTTGTTCATCATGTTTCTTTTTCCTGCTAGACAACTGAAAACTATAGGGAAAACTGTGCATTAATCATGTTATGTTTCCATAGTCCCCTGTCTTTGCCTGTTTGACTCTTCCCCTTTAAGTTCTTTCATTGCTTGGACTTATACCCATTATCAGTAAAGAACATGTAGCACCAATATTATGGAATATTTATTCAGACAAAGTCAGATAGATCTGGCTTTTGGTAAGGGCTGTTTAGCTATGCATTTTATCAGTGAGTTTTATATGCCCAAATCTGCTAGGCATACAATTTAGTAGGACATTATTTTAATTTATATGTATTTTTTGTGAATTGCATCAAGCTGGAAGAACAGCAGGATATAAATATTTCACAGGCAAAAAAAGTAGGTAACATACAAGCAATGATCCTCAGTTACATTCAATTGTTATGTATGATAGCCACAGTAGATAAATCAATTAATTTTGGACTATAATTCTGGACTACCCAATCCTTAAATCAGTTTGGCCACTGGGATTTGTAGTCCAAAAATAATGTTTGCCACCTCTGGGACACAGATTAAATGTTGTGTATTGGGGCAGCTAAGATCATTTGTTAGGAAAGCCATATAAGAAGGCTTTTTCTAGAGAACTTGTGCAAACTGGGAGGTTCAGCTCAGAAGTGATTTTTTTAAATGATACTGAGTTATTTGCAAATTGTAACTGAAGTACTCTTCAAGGATAAAAGCTGTGCTTAATGACAGGTTTAACCAATTGCTTAAACACTTCTAAAGCCCCTTGAAGATGGTTTTTTTTTTAAGTGTTTGAGGGGGGGGGGGAAAGGATTGTGCTCTTAGAAGAAACTTTTATTGCAGACATACAGTTTATGACAGCAGTAAAATGGAATATATTTATCTTAGCCTTTCAGTAAATGAGTGTTTCTACAGAACAGTAATTGATAATTTTGGTGGGGGTGAAAGTGAGAATGACTGGGTCACTCATACCTGAAATTCCTCAGAAGGGGTCCTGTTCCCCCTCAGTGTTAGCTTCCTGGAAATGATTTGATCATTAAAAGCTACTAATAGAAGACCTTAAAAGAAACCATTCATTTCAAGAACTTTATAAGGTGTGACTTTTGCAAGTGGATACCATGTTAAGTCAAGTGTATTTGTCAGTTTTCATCCCCAGGGTGAAATAACAGAACTTTTAAAAGCTCAGCTTAGTGACAGTCATTTTAATTTTGTTTGTGACACTTTTTAAAAAGTTATATTTTAGCAAGTCAAAGTTGTATCTCTCAATTATGTATATATTTTTGGAGTTATACCACAGAGAACATCTGTCTGCTGTATTATATGTCTAGACTTTTTTATATTAAAAATGTTTCATTGAGCTAGACTAGAAAGATATCCACCCATCAGCTGTTTCATAGAAAGTTTTCTTTCAGAGCTTGGAAAGTTAACTTTTAAAAAGTAATTAACTACCATTACTTATACTATTGCTTTTTACAATGTTGAAAAATAACTCATTGTACCAGCTTTAATTTTTCTTGCTTACATTTCCACTAGTTCTTATTATTATTTAAAGAGAACAAAACTATGATTGATCAATAGAATGGCATAAAATGTTGATAACGCTTGTCATAATGCCTCTAGAAATGTTCTCAAAAGTAGCTTTTGAAAGTAACTAAAAGCTGTTAGTGATGACAGGAAAATAGTTTCACTTTTATTATCACATTAATTTTGAAATTTAACTTTGGGCCATTCACATTACCTTTCAAACCAGTTTTGAAATCGATTCTTCCACGTGAAGTTCATATTGGGCCCGATACTGTCACAATCTATGTCGAGGCTTGCACAAGGAAATGTCCCTTACCCCGTGGTATCCAGAATTGGGCTAAAATCTGTCTTTTTTCAAAAGACCCGGGTTCCGCAAAATATGAACTTGCCCTCGATCATGATTGGGGCAAATTCAGGGAGGGATTAAGGTCAGAGGGTGGGCAGAGGTCAGAGAATTCCCTCCCCTCATCGGATGGGAGGGGGAGGAAGAGGAGGAGGAAAGAGCCGAAGGAAAAAGGGGAATCTGGAGGCAAAGGGTGAAGAGGATAAAAGGGGAAATCAGGGTGACTTTTGGGCTGCAAAGGGCTGTCAGAAGGAGGGTGGGGTGTGTGGAGAAAGTGATGATGATGGAGGAGGAGGAGGAGGAGGGAGTCCTGGGAAGAAGGGAGCAATGGAGGGCATCCTATAATGGAGCAGGAGGAGGAGGATGAAAGAGCCAGGGCAGCTCAGGGGGAGGTGAGGGTCGGAAGGAAGGAGGAGGAGGAGGAGGAGGAGGATTGCCCAGGGAAATAGGGCTGTGGGGCCAAGCTGGGGAATGTAGGGAAATGGATGCAGCAGAAGCAGCCTCTTTTGACAATTTATGTGCATGATTTTTTTGGGTGCTTGCTTGTTCTACTTTCATTTTCTCTTGCTCCTGGATTATTATTATTATTATTATTATTATTATTATTATTATTATTATTATTTGTGTTATATGTGGATGCTACAGTCAGAATGCCTGTGCTGCATTTCCCTTTTATTCCCAATTGATTCCACGGGCCAGTTGGAACTGACAGGTCACTCTCTCTCAGCCTCAGTGAGAATGGCAAAGCTCCTCTAACAGGAGGAAAAGGGTCAGGTCAGGTCAGGTCAGGTCACAAACGGATCTCCCATCAGGCACCTTCTCCACTTTTTTATTTTTTAAAATTATTTTTGACAAAATATGTGCATGTTTTTTTTTCTTGAGGCAGATACATAGATGCATAGAACATGGCTAGCTGCTTGTTCACTTTCCCTTCTATTTGCTGGCTTCCGGCAAAGGGGAAATGTTGCAAATGGGCTAGACTTTTTTTCCTTTGCGAATCAATCCTACAATTTGAATGTTACATTTGTTGTTCTTGTAAATTAGGCAATTGGCAAAACGATACATGCTTTTGCTACTGTCTCTTCAGGGGTAGCCCTTAATTGCTTTTAAAAGCAAAAAAGATTGCATGACAATCGCATCCTTTTCTGGCATTTCCGAGGTGAGGAATTTATTATTATTATTATTATTATTATTATTATTATTATTATTATTATTATTA
>NC_056522.1:73623270-73633622 GCF_019175285.1 Sceloporus undulatus | reverse complement strand
CATGTGTAAGAGGCATTCTGGGGTGGCAAGGAGTGGGGGATACAGGATGCATTAACTAGCATTTTGGGGTTGAAAATGGGGCCAAGGGCAGATCATAACCTGCACTGACCCAAATGCCCACAACACACACACACACACACACACACACACACACACACACACACAAGAGATTTTAAATTTTGACAAAATGTGTGCACTTTGGAGCATTTTGTGCATGGCTTTTTTAAAAAAAGGAGGGGGGGAAGCACACTTCTGATGCCCCTGCAAACATCACCTATGACGATCGCTTGGTTGACAGCAGGCACCTTCAAGTTAAACCCGATAAGGCATTCGGGTTAAAATGCCCCTCAAATCTAGTGGGCACTTGCTAACGGACAGATTCGGGGGAGGGGCATCTGGATCTATCCAGTTCCACCCACATTAACTGGGCCAGTAGGAATGGAGCCTTTGTTATTCCTGAATGTAACTTGTAACTTTTTCTTTCCAAATGGTCCTGCATTTCATGCCTAATTCTGTATACATGGCTGATATACAGCCACTTCTGAGGTGAGAGATGGCACGATAAGGATGGATGGATGCTGGGGAGCCTACATATTGGTCATGTTGGTCCATGGAACTCTTTATCTAGGCTTTTATTAACACCTGCATGTATCTTCATTACACATCACTACATCTCACTCTATGAGGCCATAGTGATATTACTGTACCATTGATGTGCATGCAGGTCTGTGGGATATGCTCTATGCCACCCATATGCTTTGCCTTTATCTGTGTTACAACAAAGTTAAAGGACTGTACCAGGGCAGTCACAAGTGGTGTTGGTGTAGAATTGTCCTGCTTTCTCATGCTGTTATGCCAAATGGATATCATTCATAGTATAGATTTGTAGGGATACATACTTGGTCCAACAAGGGACAGCAGATGCATGGCTCTGGCTTAATTCAGAGGTTATGGGTTGGGACTGTACATGTGGCCTCCCACATTATGATTTCAGTAGTCATACACATCTGATGTATGTGTCTGCAATCAATAGTGGCTCCAGCTTTTGGGACAAGATGTTTTCAGTGGGTCTGCCTCTGCACTGCTGTCACTGTTGTTCATTTACTGGCCTTTCCCCTCTGAGCTCACGCCACACCACTGCTCAAAATGACTTCTCTTCCTTTTTTCCTGATTGAACACACACTTCCCTTACAGCTAAAAAAAGCTCCCAATATCAATAAAAATGCAACGCAATCCCTGACCTCAGACTACAATCTTAAAACAACATATAACACAAAAGGAGGCATATGTTCTTAGCATATTGGAATGAATAGATGTTGGAGGATGAGGCAAAGCTCAGTACAGCTGGCTTCTCAGGAGGGCTGATGATAGCCCCTTTCCTTCTTTCCCTTCTCCTCAGCTTACAGAATAGTACTGGCATACTTGGAGAGGATAAGTGGATGGACATGTATGTATGTGTTGTAGGGAACTGTTATTGGTCACAGAGGTCTGGCATTGGTATCTGTTGGTCTATCCAACAGATACAAATAGTCACTTCAAGTGCAATGGCCTCTGTCACCTGCAAATACAGAGATGTGGGATGTACATTCTTAGGCTTCATCCTGGTGTGCTTGTACATCATTGTTACTCAGAGTAGTGATCTATGAGCCATTGGTCACTGGTTTGCTGTGAGCTTCTAGTAAAACTATATGGATGTCATAACAATATGGCACAAATATGATACTGGCCCCTAATACACCAAGAGGAAAAACTGCTTGGCTGCCACATCAGATAGCTTGAGAAGCAATGTTGTTCATTACAATGCATTCATTGCTTAGGGATGTGTACCCTCCATCCTTCTCTGCATTGTGTGGGTATGGATGTGAATATTACCTGTGAGAAAAAGGTGACAACATCAGATTTCTTATACAGGTATCTAAATGTGCACTTGCATGTTCAGTGCCCCATTGAACACGGGGAACAGAAACTGTTTTTTTTTTTCCTGTAATGGGACACGAATTTGCTATGCAAGAAATTGTAGTGAGTTACTTTAAAATTTAACTGGGTGTCATTCTTCAAGAAACAAATGTGCAGACACACTAGATGTGGGGAAAATATTTCCATTAAATATAAATCTTACTGCATCAAGGTCCCCCCCCCCCTCAGTTTGTGCCATGAAGTGCTTTGGCTTCATTTTGAACACATATCTTCTGTGTAAATGATATATGAGGTCAAGAAGGACCCTTATAATAGTTCATTATGTGCTCCTCTCCCTTATAGCTATTTTTCATAAAGGTCAGAGAGACTATTAGAATGATTTTTTATTGTTTTCTGTTGGTTTTCTGGGCTCTTTATTTATTCTTCCTCCTCAACTGACTAACTGCAGCAGCATATTCTTCCTACTGTTAATGGATGATTATTGCAGGTAGTAAAAACAAAACAAAACAAGGAAGATGTTGTGTCTATATGCATGAAAGGGTGGCAGAAATCACAGATTGTCTCTGATGTACTCTAATATTGGCTTGTCCACATATAGTTGTCCTACAGAATATGAACACCTTTCTGATACTAAGATATGCATCAAAGATTGAGGGCGCTTTCAAGCTACACAGTTATGGCACTATAACTGCCCTGACAATATCCTATGGAATCTCATAGTTTGTTGTGATGCTAAAGTTCTCTGGATGAGAACTCTTAATACCCTTCCCTAAATTGCATATCCAAAGATTCCACAGAATGGAACCATAGCAGTTGAAGTGGATTATAACTGGGTTGGGTGAAAGAACTCTTATTAAAATTGTAGATTATTGTTATCTTCTAATGTTGATTCATCTTACATTTGTTTTCCGTGCTCCAGATGACCACATTTCCAGCCTTAGTAATTATGAATAAACATGTGATTATTAATACACATTTTAAAAACAAAAAACAAATCCACTTCCATTCCTAGTTTGGAGAGCAGCCTTAAAATGAGGGGGATTGTTTTTTTGATTTTTATGAAAGGTGGGTAACAATTGCTGTACGTAAAATCTATATCTGCTGTCAGCATTCAGCACCAAGGGAAATTAATTCAATGAAGTTTCTGCTTGGACAACAAAAGTTTAAGGAGATTATCACACTGTTCTTAAATATTGGAATAGAAGCACGACTTTAAGTTTTAAGGATGGGATCCCTCTGCACAAACTCATGGTTGGGCGTAGATATCATGTAGTCAATCCACGCTTCTGCCGCTACTTTTTTTGAATGGGAAAATCCTGTGAATAGAGGCTAATTGTTCTGTTTACTCATTACTGAAGTATGTGTTAGGTCATTCCCAGGTAATTCATAAACTGATGATCCCACCATGGCACACATGGGCATTACTTCCTATTCTTCCCCTCCTTGTCCTGAAACATCCATAGACATTTTATTTCTGATGCTAAAAAGAGAAGGAAGTATTGGTTCCCTTCTCAAAACAGGTTTTTCTGTGCACACATGTGTGCATGAACCCACACACACATATCCCACTTGCCAAAGAGAGAATGACTGTTTACCTACAAAGAGGCAGTTATTACTTCTTTGGCAGGAGGGAGGGGGAGGAGCGGGGAGGGCATGGAGGTGGGTTTAAGAGAGAATGAGGAAAACAGCACATGGGGACCCTCAATGATGCAAAAAGGCCCATCACACTATTGAAGTGAAGTGCAGTATTAAAAGTTCCAAAACTGGTATATTTTCAGGGTTTTTTTTAACAATATGATTGGGGCAAGAGCGAGGTAGCAATGAGCCTCATGTGATAACATCCTAAGCCCCCCCCCACACACACACACACTGTAAAACTTTGGAGTGGGATATTTTGATAAGCTTTCTAAATTTGGATAAAGGGCATATAAATATGGACTACAAAACCTAAATCTCCAGAAAAGGTTCTGAATTGCTACATGCAAATTTAACATGTCTGGTGGATCAAATGTGGCATGACATTTTATTAGAGTTATATTCATTATCCTGTTTTATCTGTATTCCAAACTGTTGTTTGAAAACCATTTGTTCTGGTTTTCATGGCTGACCTGAAGCTCCAGTCTAATTTATGAACATGAAAGTCTTCTAAAAGAGAAGATGATTTAGATGGCTTTGTTAGAGCCAGGTTCTTGGCTGTAGCTGCAGTTTTAGAAGTGGTTATAGCTAAATGCTTTCCCTTTTTCACTTTCAGATGAAGTCTAATTACTTATTTTTCTGCTTTTTTATGGTATAGGATCAGCTTCTGCTAAAGTAGTCTGGCTTGTGGCTTTCTTTAATTATGGAGGGCAAATCAAGGATGATGGCTGTTTGGCCAGCTCTATATTGGACTCTATAAAAGGGACCCTTCCAAACCCCCACTCATGATGTTATCAAAAACTAATGGATACTGGGGGCTATTTCATGCACATTTGTTACATGAGATATAAGTTCAGTCACAGAAGCTGGGGAGAAATCGCAAAAAAAATGCTGTAATATTTGTATCAATTTCAAAGACACAATACATGTAGGGCAAGTATCCTGTTTACCAGGTTCACTCATATTTTCTTCAAAAGGCAGTCATGTGTACTGGAGCTGCATTATTACATTTTCACACCACTTCAAACATGCCTGCAACACCCCTTCCCAAGAATTCTTCCTTTATTTTTCAGAACAAACATGAAGTGTAAGAATCTTAGGCAGTGTGAGCAACAGATTATTTCAGGCGCTGATGCTTCAGCTTTTTATTTATGCATAAAGGAGCCAAATCAAGGTGATAAATTGGAAAACACTGACATTTAAAATGGACAACAGATAATTATTTCTCATGCCATTTAAAACCATGTCCAAGGAACCACAGTTTAGAAAAATATCCAAATTCATTCCCATTAATATTATCCCATCAATATAATGTGAATAAGTAAAGGTCTTCTCTCATGAGATGCTTACTCACAAGTCCCTTTGCTGATGGAGGAAGAATGGTATTACATGGTTTAGGATATTAACTTGGCTCCTTGCTCCTGATCTCTTGCATTGCCAGTGGAATTCCATCAACCAACAGTTTCTGATGTGCTAATTCAAGGAGACAGGAACAGAACTTGGGAACTGTACTTTTTGGGTTACAGTTTCCAGAATCTCCTAGCCAACCATATAGGATGTTGATCAGTACCTAGTGAGATTGTTTGTCCACTAATATTGGCTACACAGAAGCTGTCCTCAGCAGTCTTTCCTTTCAACAGCTACTTGGAATCTTCTGCATGCAAAGGAGATCCTCTGCTACTGAGCCATGATGCAAATAGTTATTTCCCATGATCCCAAAGGCTCCTCCTGCTCATGTTTGGAGTTTGGTAGTGAGCCCTGGGAAATGCTAGGTATCTTGTCATGATGCCCAGACTTCTGCATTCATATGCAAAATTACCCTGTATGGCCGCAATGATCCCATTGTGGTTTGAAGAGCTGAGCCCATGTGTACACAAAATGGTGAAAATTAGAGTCATCTGAGGTAGATGGTACACTACTCTGGTTCACATTATTCTGTACTCAGAACCATGGCTTCCATAAGGTGGAATGAGATAGTGCTGGATGTAAAGGGTTTGAGGCTTCATTAAAGATGGTGAATTACCACTTCATATTTATTTGTTACTGAAGGGGGAGTGTGTTTTTGCTGCTAAGATGTGTCTAAATGTCTTGGGCTCCCGTTAGCTTGTCTAACAGCCAAGAGTACTTGGTATCAGCTTCGGTTGATACGCCAACTGCGTCCCTACCTGGACTGAAAGGACCTTGAAGCAGTAGTACTTGCACTGGTAAACTCTCGGTTAGATTTCTGCAATGTGCTCTACTTGGGGCTACCCTTGTACCAAATTTGGAAGCTTCAATTGGTTCAAAATGCAGTAGCCAGATTGGTCACCGGAACATCTAGGTTTGACCATATAACATCAATACTGAAATCTCTTCACTGGCTGCCAATTAACTTCTGGCTGCAATACAAGGTGTTGGTTATCACCTTTAAAGCCCTACATGGCTCAGGTCCGAGTTACTTGCAGGAGCGCTTCTCCATACATAATCCGCCCCACACACTCAGAACATCTGGGAAGTTCTTACTAGAATATTATAATACCAGGTTAATGACAACTTCACATAAGGCATTTACTGCTGCGGCCCCAAGATTATGGAATGACCTACCGGAAGAGATCTGTCTCATTACTATCTTGGGCGGGTTACAAACCGCCATAAAGTACGCGCTCTGCACGTACTAGGGTTAGGAAGGGCCGTATTAGGGTTAGGAAGGTTCTTACCTTCCTGATAGCCCTTCTTCCCAGTACGCGCAGAGCGCGTACTTTTTTGCGGTGCCCATCCACATGGGCACCGCCATGTTGACGTATTGGACGCTGTGCGTCCAGACGTGTTGCGGCGGAAGTGACGTCGCGAGGACGCACTCCACCCCTCGCGGCGCCACTTCTGCGTTCCAAAAAGGAGCGGCATTTCGCCGCTCCTTTTTTGCTGCGCAGGGAAGCCTCGCGGTCTGGCAGCTGGGGCTTCCCTATGCAGCGAATGGCGGCGGCGGGAAAATGGCCCCTTGAGGGCCGTTTGTAACCCGCCTTAGAGGCCTTTAAGAAGGCACTCAAAACGGATCTCTTCTGGCGAGCTTATCCACTGAATTCTATGTAAAAAGGTTATGACGATTGCTCTTCCTTGACTCTGATTGTTGGATAATGGACGAATTGTAATTTTTAGAGAACTAATAGGAATTCTTGGTAAATTCAGTGTTAGTATTTTATTGTTGTATTGAGTGTAAATTGTACTAAGTGTCTTTTAAGGTTGTAATCCAGCCTCGATCAGTGGGAGAGGCGGGAGGTACAGTGGTACCTCGGGTTACGAAATTAATTCGTTCCGCGGCTAATTTCGTAACCCGAAAAACCTTCGTAAGCCGAATTGCCATAGGCGCTAATGGAAAAATAGCTCTCTGCTGCCCTCCGGTGGCGGAAAATAGCGCCGAGGTTTTTTCGTAACCCGAAGAAACCTTCGTAAGCCGAAACAATAAATCCCTATGGGATTTTTTCGTAACCCGAAAAATTCGTAACCTGGGTAATTCGTATCCCGGGGTACCACTGTATAAATAAACTATATTATTATTATTATTTAGAACAACAATCAATTTGCATTTGAGATTGAATATTTTTGATTGAAAAAAAAATACTGTTTATGACTTAGTTTTTTGGTCTGGTTTCCCCTACTACTGATTGGCATTGGCAGTGTTGGCAGAAAAGGGAAATTCTAGGTGTCTAAATGTCTTGGGCTGCTCTGTTAACTTGACTTCATATTCTACTTAAACTCTGGAACAGTGAGCAATTTGCACTTGAGATTGAATATTTTTGACTAAAAAAGAATACTGTTTATGACTTAGCTTTTTAGTCTGGTTTCACCTAATACTGATTGGCACTGGCAACGTTGGCAGAAAAGGGAAATTTTCTTCCACAGCTGAAGGAATTAACACAACCTTTTTCTGTTAGACATGTCTTCCACCAGATGTTGAATATTTTGGGGGCTTTTTTCATTTATTTTTCCCAGCACATACTTTGTTTGCCTTTAATACCCTGGATGGGTTCCACAGCACATACCAGTTAAGATGGACCACTGAGGTAGCTGAATAAGGGGAAACAAAACACAATCAAGGCTTTCCAACTTTAGGGACACATTTGGATGGCGCCTACAAACCCAAACATTTGGAAAAGTTACTTTAATTGTGATTCAAACCAAGACTGTAAATAAAGCTCTAACTGGCTCCAGATCTTAGCAGCAGTAGCAACAGCATTGTTAGAACAAATAGGTATTGGTATGACCAAGGGCACTTTGGCCTTGGAAATGAAACATTCTCAACAAAGTTTTGCTAAAATAAACTTCCTAGACAATTCTCATTTTGAAAATATTGGCAGGCTTGCTATTAAGGAAACCAGTGGTCCTTTCTACTGGAACTAAATAATTGGACCTAACGATGACAAATTGTACTGTGTACTACGATCATTTTCCTATGATAGGGAAGGTTAATAGAGTTAAGGGTTTATCCTCTGGGTTTTGAAATTGACAGCAGGGACAATATTCATCTTCAACTGCCTTAAAGATACAATCCCCTCTTTTATGTTTGGATGTAGAAACTGCTACATTATGGAAAGAAGACAGGAATTCAGCATCCTGCAAGATCATTCCTACTGTCATATTTCTCTCTCTACCCCTGCTCACAGTTCTTGCGCACTGCAACAGTGTCTGGTATTGGCAAAGACTTTCTCTTTATATAGTAATAAACAACTGTTTCTTCCATAACTTAAATTGCTTCTGCTTTATTAATGGAATAATGAGTTACAAGTACCATTGCAGCCTATAACGAGTTTTGGGATAATTAGAGTGTAACATTTTAAAGCAGTATAATCAGTAATTTTGTTGTTGTTGTTGTATGCCTTCAAGTCATTTCAGAGTTATGGTGACCTTATCACAGGGTTTTCTTGGCAAGTTGTTTTTAGAGGGGGGTTGCCATTGCCATCCCCTGAGGCTGAGAGAATGTGACTTGCCCAACATCATCCAGCGACCAAGGTGGGATTCAAATCCTTGTCTCCAGAGTCACAGACCTATGCTCACACCACTACATAATGCTGTAACAAAGTTAATTTATTCCTACCATGAGTAGTATTTCCTAGTTATGTTCAAAAGTTGTTTTTAAGGACATTTTGAGAGCAAATATTCAAGTCATTTGTTACTCTCTTACCAATCATAAGAACCCTCCCCCCCACCAAAGTGTTAGAAACTATTGGAAAGGTATCAAGCAATGCAACAAGTAATGTAATAAGTTAACTTTTTTCCATCATTGTAACGAGTAGCAGGAATGGGTAACTTTTTAAACACTTCAGTGAGTAATGGAACAAATTATTTTTGAAAAGTATCTTTCCAAGCTCTATGCTTATGAGCTGTATTTTATTCATCATCTAGAATGCATGAAAAATTACTGTGCCTTACCCCAAAAGAGAAATGCATTGTCAAAACAAGATAAATGAAGACAAAAATCTACCTAAATTTGGCATGTGCTAACCTATATGTACAGAAGCAAATTTAGAAATAATAGGCCCGTACAGACAGGCCAAAATAAAGCTGCTTTGGGTCATTTTGGAGGTATAATGTTTAAATGATGCATGTCTCTTAAGAGTCTGGAAGCCATGCCAAAGGCACACTCCAGTCCTTAAGACTGGAGCATGGCTTTGGCATGGCTTCCGGACTCTTAGGGGTCATGCATCATTTAAATAGCATACCTCCAAAGTGACCCGAAGCAGCTTTATTTTGGCCTGTCTGTATGGGACCCATGTCTGTAATTTAAATCAGGGGTATGAACCCTTTGGACTCCTTGTTGTTTTGAATTGCAACTCCCAGATGTCTAAGCCTATGTGACCAATAGTAAAATGTGAAAATGAGCATCGAAGTCAAAACCCTTCAGGGGCACAAAGGACCCCCTCTTTCTTATTTAAACAGAAATGCAAATACATTTGTCCCTAATGGGAAAGACTTAAGGCCAGGTGACTAGTGTGCCTGCTCAGTCTACTGTTCAAGTAGTGACAGTAAGTTACCGCTTTCTTAGCTCAAATTCCATTTTGCACAAACAATGTCACAGTGAATTTCCTTGAGATAAATTCATTGTATATATAATTTACTATGCCAAGTCTGAATTCAAGACATATTTTGAAGGATCAAGAAGGGTTGTCCCACAGTCTATACAAAAACCGAACTATTTAGAGGATTGCTTCAATATATTCCATTTTATGGGGAGGGGGGGAATCAACATCAGTTGACATTAATCATGGAACAGGATTTTGTGGATCATGAGGTCATAGTGCTTCTGCTGACATATGAGTCAGTAAATGCATGAGTGAGGTTAAGAAGAATTGTGTTTTTGAGTCATTTCATATCTCTTAAATTGCTATCTCAGATTATACTTCTGTCTTCCAACTATAGCAAAGCATGACATCGTGTACCATTTGCCTGGAACTTAGTTTGGGAGGACAGGTTCAGTCTGAAGGTTAGATGTTTGCTTAACCTTTATCTGAATTACACTGGTTTGGATGTCCTGATGGAAATCTCCCTAGGATCTGACAATGTGCTCATGTTCCCAGTATTCAGGCCAGACCAGAATTACCACAAAAACCACTACTTTCAGGATTTTAATTTTTCTACTTCCAGTTGTATCCAAGAACAAGAGTGCTGGCAAATCTAAATCCTACAAGAGGATTCAGCCAAAAAGTTTAGCTAGGATCAGTGAATTCTTATCTCTGCTTGTTCACACAGTCTTAATCATTACTTTTGCCTTGGAGCTTTCTTTCTTTCTTTCTTTCTTTCTTTCTTTCTTTCTTTCTTTCTTTCTT
>NC_056522.1:73609785-73623260 GCF_019175285.1 Sceloporus undulatus | reverse complement strand
CCCTTCCTTTTTTTAAACCTGCTGCAATAAAATTCACCTCCCAAACAGATGGAACTGATTATCTTTAAGGAAGGGCTTTCAGAACAACAAAACGGCTAATGGGATATTGACCTGATCTGCACTCATTTAGGTGTATTGAGTTTATTGGGGATGCAACAGCAAGTTGAGATAGCTTTGAGCAGATTCACACACAGCAGTAAATAGTTTTGACTGACACTTCATGGTGTGTAATGGTTGGGTTCTGGATGAGACTGTCTTCAAAAAGCTAGGCTGAGCCATCAGTGACTATCTATAAATTTCCTTCATTGTCTTTTTTGTATCTGTGTTGAAAGTGAAATAGGTATCTCACGTGGACAAATAATATGACCAGCATGTTGTAGTCATTTGAGAATTGGACTATGACTCTGGATACCAGGGTTCATATTTCCACTTGGCCATGGAAGCCCACTGAATGACCTTGGGCAAGTCACATTCTCTTAGCCTCTGAAGAAGATGAAGCAAACCCTCTCTGAACAAAATTTGCCAAGAAAACTTTGTGATAGGTTTGCCATAAATCAGAATCTTGAAGGCACACCACCACAACAGCAATAAGGAATATTCAGAACTTATTATGGAATCTCAAGTTTAAATATCCCAGTCCAGGTCAACAGTTTGCAATAAAAACAGAGCAAGTCTTTAGTACAATATCCTAAACCAGATGAATGCACTACAGTCTTAACAGGCTTCCACAAAATAGCCTTCAGGGGGATTTTAAAGTTCAGCATTGTGAACTTTAGTGGCACTGATATAAAACATGTCATTTGACGACAGTTAATTTAGAATTCTGGACTGCATATTGGTCCATGCAGCATACATTTAAAACACATTTCTCTTGTTCAGATGTAATGGTAAATATGTTTTAGGCTGCTGCCACACTGTAGAATCAATGGAGTTTGACACTGCTTTAATTGCCATGGCTCCATCCTATGGAATCTGGGATTTGTACTTGTGGCACCAGAGCACTCTGACAGAGAAGGCTAAAGAGCTTACAAAACTACAAATTCTAGAATTCCATTCAATTGAACCATGCAGTTAAAGTGGTCAGACTTCATTATTTCTGCAGTGCAGATGCAGCCTCAGTCTCATGTGCTCCCTACTTTCTTCCTGCACATGTGCAGGGAGGTCCATTTGCAGACAGATGCAAACTATAGTTTTCTGTTATGTCTGAATAAAGAAAAATGTGAGAAGCCTACAAATGTCAGAAATAAGCCACTGAGTATAATCTTGGTGCATTACTGACTCAGGTAAAATAAAATAAAATAAACTTCTATCCATTGGTAATCCAAGGACAGCTAGGATATAGAGAAGCATTTGAATAGGCCAAAGATACACTGCCCTCTATATACTTCACAGAGTATCACTGCTACAGATGGGTTGTTGTGACAGAACTACAGAGAGAGAGAGAGAGAGAGAGAGAGAGAGAGAGAGAGAGAGAGGGAGATGCTGAGAGTATGAAAAATGTATTATTAGGAGGTGAGCTGGCACTTTAAAGGAAGGGAGATGAAATATTTGTAGTACTATATTGAGCAATCAGTAATGAAATGCGTTACTTCATTATAGTTCATAATGTACAGCAGGGCATCACAAGGTTGTGTGGTCACACCAGGTGACACCCTAAAAGATGACACCACTGCTCCCCAAACATCTGCCTTTTGGCAGATATTTTTAAAATATTGTTGTTGTTTTTTCTTTTTAAATTTTCTTTAAAAACATCACATCTTACAAAATTTCACTTTAACCTCATCAAACTATGTACATGTAAATACATTTAGGCTGTGCATAAGATATTGTAATTTAAAGATATAATTTTAGTTTTGCTAATTGCTTATGTTACAGCTATTATCATAACATTCAGTGATATACAGGAATTATAATTTATGAGTAACATTAGTACAGAAATATTACTAAGGATTCTGTATGGTGTGGCGTGTGAGAAGGTCAGTGGGGAGTGACATCATGAGGTAATGCCACTAAAGCACTGTAAAAATAAATACACAATAAAATAATACATGAAGGCTGTTCCTCTATGACTACAGTTTCATGGGTCTAAAACAACTGCAGAAATAATATAGTTTGAGACCATTTTAACTGCTCTGGCTCAGTGCTAGGGAATCTTGGGAACTTTAGTTTAATGAAGGATTGAAATGAATCTTAGGGATAATGGTTTAAAGGCCATTCATTTACCTGGTTATTTTTATTTATTTACATGTTGTGTGTTTGTCTTTGGAGTTTAAATGCCAGAGAGAGCTATCTTTGGCCAGTATCCCTAAGCAATGTTTTTCAGTAGCTTTTCACATGGATAACACTGTGAAGCGGCTCAGTATTTGAAAGGGCATGAAGGTCATATTTTGTGTGAAACACATCTATGGCAGTTGCCTGAATCAGCCACTGGAGGGAGCCCATGAACAATATGATTTGCTAGTCATCAGTAGGGGGCTCAGCACATCTGCATCCCATTCTCAAATCACCCACCATCAAACCTGGCAAACCCTGGACTTTGAATTGAAGCTCAATGACCTAAGAATCTGAAATATGAAATATAGAATACAAAATACAAAAGACCATATCAGCTTTCTTCTTCAGAGCCAGAACCATGAAACAGATACTGCCAAGATTTAACTGAAGATACTGGAAAACCTCCAGCTGCGCAAAGGCTGATGGAAGATTCTTCAAGAGACTCATATAGGTGGTGTTTCATAGAACAATCACTTCCAAGACCCATATGGCATAATAAAGAATTCCCATGTGTACATGGCTGCACACAATATCAATGAGGTTTACTCAAAACATCACAGGCTTAGATTATTGCAAGGCATTATACATGGAAGGGGGTGCAGGTGGCTTTGGAAATGATCTGGAAATATCACATTAGCTCAGTACAGGATGACTAGACTGTGCATTGTGGTGGTCTCATATGCTATGACAAAATTTTCCCATCTGCCTGGCTGCCAGTTTATTTCCAGGTCCAATTCAAGCTGCTGGTTTTCACCCTTTAAAGCCCTGAAAAGTTTGGGATAGATTGCCTAAAGGAGGTTTTCTTCCATATTGATATCTGCCTACCTTGGGCTTGTCATCTGAGGCCTGTGGTCAGGTATTCTGCTGCATAAGGCAAAACAGGAGACCACTGAATGAAGTCAAAACATAGCAATTTTTTCTGTGATGGCACCTTATTTATGGTGCCACTAGAGAGGCTCAACTAAAACCTTTGATAGGGTCTTTGTGGCATCAGGTGAAAACCTTTCTAAAAATTCTCCTAGGCATATTATTATTATTGTTGTTGTTGTTGTTGTATTTAGTGCTCTTCTATTTTGCTGCTAGTCTTGTGTGCAGTAATATTTCAGCTATACCTAAATACCCGAAAGGCACCAGATCCTGTCTGATCTTAGAAGCTAAGCAAGGTCAGCCCTGTTTAGTACTTGGACATGAGACTGTCAACAAATACCAGGAGCTGTAGGCTATATTTCAGAGGAAGGAACTTGCAATACTACCCCTGAGGGCTCTTTACTTATTACTTATACTCCTCCTCCTAGTCATACTGTTCAACGCCATTTTCGTGATCTTCAATCTGTTGATTCTAACCATCTTGGTCTGACCCTGGATTCATCTCTCTCTTCCCTAAATCTCGGGGATTCTTCTGATTCAGCAATGTCTTTATTTAACTCCATTCTCTCCTCGACTCTTGACCATTTTGCCCTTGTCTCTGCACGTACTTCTTCCTCTAAGACTAGGCCTCAGCCCTGGCTTACCCCCATCATTAAGTTTCTCTGGTTCTGCTCTAGAGCGGCCGAACGTCTTTGGAGAAAGTCCAAACAGTGGGCTGATTTTATCCATTTCAAATTTGTTCTTTCTTCCTTCTCACGCGCCCTCTCTATGGCAAAACAGAATTATTACAAATCATTGATCTCCGCCAATGAGAGGCACCTGCAGCGTTTGTTCTCCACCTTCAACACATTGCTTAAACCTCCCTCTCCTCCTGTCTCTTCATCATTCTTTCCTAATGACTTTGCTAATTATTTCATCTCTAAGATTACCACTATTCGCTCTGAGATAGTCCCCCCAATTCTTCTTCTGCTCTTAATCTTCTATCGCCCTCGCCTAAAAATGTTCTGTGTTTCCTCCTGCCTCTTTGGATGAACTCTCTACACTTCTGAAATCTTCCAAACCTGCAACCTGTTCTCTTGATCCAATTCCTACTCGTCTTCTAATTTCTATAGCTCCCTCCTTTCTGCCCTCACTTCTCCATGGCGGGTTCTAGACCGCCGCTTTGAGGCGGTCTGCCGCTGCCTGCTCCGCGTGGGAGCTGCAGCAGCCATACCACGCGGCTCCCGCACGGAGCAAAAAAGAAGCTGCAAAATGGAGCTTCTTTCCGCGGCGCACTGATGACGTTGCGAAGCGCCACAGGCGCATTCATGACGTCATTAGCACCGCGCGACGTTCGGACGCTCAGCGTCCAATACGTCAATATGGTGCCGGCCATGTAGAAGGGCCGGCGCCATATTGTACGGACACAGTCCGTATTAGACTCAGGGGTGTCTAGAAGAGACGCCCCTTTTTTAAAATGGGACGTCCTGCGGACGCCCCAACTGCCGGTGTGTAACCGGCCCATATCTTCAATCTCTCTCTCTCTCTACAGGCTCCTTCCCGTCGGACTTCAAACATGCTCTCATTTCCCCAACTCTGAAAAAAAAAACCTTCTCTTGACCCCTCCTCTTTGTCTAGCTACCATCCGATTTCTCTTCTTCCCTTTCTTTCTAAGGTTTTGGAACAGGTTGTTTATTCGCACTGTCTTGAGTTTCTTGAAGCCAACTCCATCCTCGATCCCTTTCAGTCTGGTTTCCGCCCACGACATTCTACAGAGACAGCTCTCACTAAGATCTCGAATGACCTTTTACAGGCCAAGGCTAATGGCCTTTACTCTGTTCTCATTCTTCTCGATTTGTCTGCAGCCATTTGACACTGTTGATCACTGTCTCCTAATTGACATACTCTCTGACCTTGGGTTCTCAGACTCTGTTCTCGACTGGTTTAGATCTTACTTGTCTGGCAGATCTTTTGCAGTAGTTGCAGGGGGTCAGACTTCTTCTCCTGTTCCCTTATCTGTTGGAGTTCCCCAGGGCTCTGTTCTGGGTCTCCTTCTGTTTTCTCTCTACACACTGTCCTTAGGAAATCTCATTAGCTCTTTTGGTTTTTCCTACCATCTGTATGCCGATGACACCCAGTTGTATCTTTCCGCCCCTGACCTTTCTCCAAGGTTTGAACAGCAAGTTTCGTCTTGCCTCACAGCTGTCTCGCAGTGGATGCACCATCGGCGTTTGAAGCTCAGCATGTCCAAGATGGAGCTTCTTGTCTTTCCTCCTAAGCCCACCCTTCAACACTCCTTTTCTGTCTCTGTGGACAACATTTCTATTCAACCAGTCCAGCAAGCCCGCAGTCTTGGTTTTATCTTTGATTCTTCTCTGTCGTGTATCCCTCAGATCTAGACCACAGCCAAGGCTTGTAGATTCTTTTTGTACAATATTGCCAAAATCCGACCATATCTCTCTGCCTCTACTGCCAAGATCCTGGTCCATGCCCTAGTGATCTCACGACTTGATTACTGTAACGTCCTCCTGGCTGGGCTTCCTCTTTCTCACCTCTGTCCTTTAATCTCTGTCCAGCATTCAGCTGCACGCATTATCACTTCCACCCACCACTCTGACCACATCTCTCCTGTGTTGGCATCCCTTCACTGGCTCCCCCTCCCTTTCCGCATTCAGTATAAGCTCCTGCTGTCGACATTTAAAGCCCTCCATGGCCTGGTCCCTCCTTACTTATCAGACCTTCTTTCTCCTCACCTTCCCACTTGGGCCCTCCGTTCTGGTAGTCAAGGTCTGCTGTCTCAGCCCAGGATTTCCTCTGCCCCATCCCGGATTTGTCCCTTTTCACTTGCTGCCCCTCACTCCTGGAACCTTCTTCCCCCACAAGCAAGAGCCATCACTTCTTTAACCAGCTTCAAAACAGAGTTGAAAACCATCCTGTTCAGAGAAGCCTTCCCAGGCATTGCATAATTGTCGCTTACTATTTGATGTTCTTTTGGTGCCTGTTTATCAAACCATTTCCTGTATTGCTATGTACTGTATATGCATTATCCTACTTGTGAGTATGTATTTTCCCTGGAAGAAGATTAACCATCCATTATGAAGCCAAGCCCTCCCTCCAGTCCATCTGCCTTGGTCCAGGCCTCGGAGGTAGAGAGGAACTGCTGGACCTCTTACTCTTTCCCTCCACCACTCCCTTCTCCTTCTGTGTCATGTCTTTTTAGATTGTAAGCCCGAGGGCAGGGAACCGTCTAACTAAAAAGATTGCATGTACAGCGCTGTGTAAATTTACAGTGCTTCATAAATGAAGGTTAATAATAATAATAATAATAATAATAATAATAATAATAATAATTTACCTAAGAAGCCCCTATGAAATTCCTGGGGTAATCATAAGTCCCAGGGGACCGGAAGGCACATACTAACACAAAATATTTTAACTTCATTGCTGATTTTTATTTCTTTTTGCTTTATATGCTTTCTATACTCATTATTAAGTTACACACACAAACACACAGTTTTTTTTATATCCCCTAAAGAACTCTAGTTATGTGAGTGGGCATTCTACAACTCAATCACTTAGCTACAGAACTCTAAACATCCTCATTTTAGCCACATCCTCACTGTTACTCAATTTGAAAGGGAAGACACTAGAAATGTAGCAAACTCTGGTGATACGAAAACAGTGGAAAACTAAGGGTAGAAATTTGCCAAGATGTAGAAATGACTGAGAGATCAGAAAGAAAGAAGTAAAGCTAGACAATGAACAGCTAAAACCCAAGAAAGAGGAACATGTTTGGCAAAAGCCTAGGGAAAAATCTACTCCCTGGCTGACCTACCCAAACTATGCCAGGGCAGCATAACTGTGATCATGTTAAGCCTCAGCACAGTCTCTCCGTTCTGAACAGTGTGGAGTGTGGAGACAAGCTAATATTTCATAGCTTGAGAAAGAAAAAGCACATTGCAAAATACGAGGCACTCAAACAGCATAATGTCTCCAATGTTAGCAGCTATGGCTCTTTATTTTGTAAAAATTTCTTCCCCATCTTGATATCTTAACAGAAAGCCCAAGGTATTTAATATTCAAAGCTTTAAACAAACATGAGAACATTTAAAATTAATATCAGTTAAGCATTTTAAAACAAACCTCAGGGAAATAAGAGATTACTGGCAACAGGTAACAAGGCACCAGTTTACTAGGAAACATATTCAGAATAGCTAAGAAAAGACTTATCTTGGAGACACACTGGAAATACATCAGGGAAGTGTCTCACTGGATTTCTACAAAAAAGTAGCTCTACAACTTGGGTGCTACAAGATCTATTTGCATACTGATATCCCAGACAAACATGTCTATGTCTCTGAATTCATGGGAGTAGCTGCTTTCAAGTCTGTCAATCATTCTAATCAATTTGATCCAGGTGATTTGTGTTCTGCATAGAAAATCTGATTTTCTAATAGGATATTTCTCTTCATAAATCATCTTTCTAAAAGTCATGAGGTTCAAAGAAGAGTGTGCCTTTTGAATGTAGAACTACCTTCTGTGATTAAAAAAAAAAAGAACTACCTTCTGTGTACAAGGACTTGCATACCAGACCCAGCCCTACCATTAGGCAAAGTGAAGCGTCTGGTTCAGGGGGCAACAGTAACATTCCAGTCAACTTTTCCTCCTGATAGCTATAATTAATTCCCCCTTTTATAGGATAGAGCTGTTTATGCCATATGGTCTTAGCTGCCCCCATCCCAAATGAGCCTGCTGCCCTCATGGATAGCAGAGAGTACTGTGCCAACAGCACCACTGAAATATTATTCATCCAACAATCTAGCCAGCTTCTGTTCATGGAGCAGGAGAGGAAGCCATCTGGTCCTTTGTCTCAGGTTGAAAGTGCCTTGGAACAATCCTGTCATGTTCATAATCACATAGTATCACAGTATGACACAATCATGTAAAACACATTCAGGTGTCAAATGGTGTTGATCAAAAGCAAAGCTTACCAAGAATGAGAAGGCAGTATAAAAGAACTAAAGCAAGATTTTGTACAAATTCATTTCTACGTTTCCTCTCTTAAGTCCCAGTTTGTTTTGGCAACTTTGGCTGCAGGACTATAACATTAAGTAGAACTTGGAAGAGTTAATACTGTATTTTAGAGTTTTACTGTACTTCCAGAATTTCTCAACCATCTTGGCAACTAACTATGCTTGCTGGGAAATTCTGAGAGTTGTAGTCCAAAAAAGTAATATTTGCAAGCTCTACACTTAACAAGGCATCTATCTAATCAGACCAAGTGGGGCTTACTTCTGAGTAAAGACATCCAGGAATGCATTGTTAAGAAAATACGTTTCTAATCTTCAAAAGGGGTAGAGCTCTTTTTTTACTGAAAGGACCCCCCCACAAGACTTCTCTACAAACTCCCTCTACAAATTGAATACTTCTTATTTCTAGATGTAAGATTGTGGGCAAAAAAAAAATGTTGAATGTAGCTAGAGGCTTTATGAGGGCAGCAAACAGTAAAACTTATTACTGACTGCCATAATTATGGGACCATAATTTGCAGAAAGGATTATTATGTTCTTTATTCAAAGGGCAGGGACATCTGTGCTATTACTTTCTGCTGAGAATACAGGAGTTTAATCCTTTGGATTGTATTCTTACTTTATTATGCTTATTTTCAGACTTTTTTTTGGGAGGGGGCTGGTGATGGGGATATTCTTGTGACACTGGCAGCCTTTGGCAGAGATATAATTTGCTGGGTGAAGAGAAGCCATTGGTTTAACTTAACTGTTAAATATTCCATTATTTTTGTGCTATTATTTTTCACACAAGAATTCAGTTAAATAAAGATACTGGAATGAAACCTAGTAGATACACTTGTGGGTTGGGGTGGGTTGAGGTCTATATTTCAGGTTGAGATTGACCTCCACATCTATTGAGGGAAAACAGGAAAGCTGCAAAAACACAGCAATGCAACTTCTCGCTAGAGTGATGAGACACTGGAATGGCATTTGATCTATGCATTTAGGGAAAGGTTCTGCTCTTCGATGAGGAAGGGTCTCAGTACGACCCTGGCAACCATTTCCATGTTGGACAGCAAAGATGTAAAAGACAACACTGAAAACATTTCCTAGGAAGCCTCATGTCTTGATATTTTAAGTTATTAAACTTAATTTCTGTGTCATACTGTCTGTAAGAAAATATTGTAGCATTTTTTATTATATGGTATTAATTCAAGGTTGGGGGGTACCTCTAAACTATAACACTAAAGAGCAAAGTACAGTGGACCCTTGTTATACAATGGGGTTTGCTTCCAAGATCTCTGGTGAATAACAAAATCTGTGGATGCTCAAGGCCCATTAAATACAATGACATAGCAAAATGGTGTCCCTTTTAAAAAATGGAAAATCAAGGTTTGATATTTGAAATTTATACTTTTTTTTTTTTTGAACATTTTCAAACCCCAGATGCTTGAATCCGTGTATAAAAAATCAGTGTATAAGAAGGGCTGACTGTACATACCTTTAAGAGCAATTTACACAGTACTTGTTCTAATAATGTGGGCAATCCACATATATTGTACTATGTAAAATCTGCACTAAAATGGAGACGTGTGAGGTATAAACTGGAATAGTTTTTTGCAGCAATTAATTGCTACTGGTTGTATCTGTGATTGGCTGATATATGTCCTAGGAAGGTTGAAGCAGCTCATAATGTATTATGTGAATTGGCCCTGAGTGATTCATAGTAGACTATCAAGTTCTGGAATAATTTTGGGGGGGGGGGGCATGGAGCAAGCTTGTTCTATTTAACAGTTCCTGTCTTTAACAGAAATCATGCTTCATGTAGTATTCATTGTACTGGCAAAATAGTTGGAAATGTGAGTTGAGTGCTCTCTCAGATTACAAAAACAAGGAATCACAATTTAAGTCAACCTTCAGGTTTTTGGTATCGCCATATTTCCAGATGCTTAAGGGATGCAATATGTCATATACAGCATCTAAATTTTATTTAAACTATTTCCAGGGTTTAAGTGCAACCTAAGTGCAACATGAACTCGACTTTGCTCTCCTTACTGCTCCTGATGGAACTTCCTGATTACAGTGTTTGATTTTGCAGGCCTATCAGTGATCAGTATCTGTTTTCCCTCAGATAGTAGTTACTATTAAAAACATCTCTTTTTGTTTGCACATTACTTTAAAACAATGCAAGATGTGTTTTGTTATAGCCCATAGTAGTGAGCCAGATGCATTTTCTTTCCTTGCAAAGCACAGGGTCAAAACTGCGATTTAAACAATTGCTATGTAGAGCTCCAACCTTGTGTACTTTTGTGGGAGAAAAAGTGATAAAAGTAGCAGATGGCCATATTTGGGTACTAATATATTTAAAATAATTCCGCATGCCAAAACTGCAAAATTTGTCCAACTGATTGGGACATTTTTCTTAAAGAGAAGATTGTCTGGAAATCTCATTATCCTTCTCTCCAGGGTAGCCCAGATGGCTTACTTTCACTTAGGTCTAACTAAAATTGGAAAACATTTGCTGAGGAATAAATGTCAATGTCTCAGAGTGAAAAATGATATAATATACCAAATCGTATAACATGTTTTACTCCATAACTTATCTAGACATAGAGCAGAATCCTGAGGTAGCAGAATAAACCATATGACTTGTTCTTTTTATGAAACCATGAGCCTGGAAAGTTATAGTTAAAAATAATTAATTTATTTGTTTATTATTATTACTATTATTTATTCAAGGCATTTATTTATAGTCACTTAATTCACAAGGGCCCCTAAAACAATAAATAAAAAAGACTTTCCAAAACATTCCAAACTTTCCTGCCTCCCACACAGGTCCTCCTGAAGGACTGCTGCTGTGTTTGTTTTTGCCGGAGCGGCCCCCTTTGGACACCAGGTGTCGGAACTGCGCTGTTGCGCACCGGCCCAGGGGAAGCCGCCAACGGACTCCATCTCAGTGCTGCAGCAGCGCAACTGCGCAATTGCGCTGTGTTGCAGAGAGAACAGGGGCCTTTTTATTTTTTTGGCCAGGCCTGTAAGGAATAAGTCCCACATCATATACGATCTAATAGAGGATAAGAGCTGTGACCTGGCTTGCATTACTGAGACCTGGCTTGGGTCTGAGAGTGAAGCAGTGTGGGCACAGGCCCTCCCAGCCAGGTACTCAGTCAAGGACCAGACCAGGTTAGTTGGGCGGCGGCGGGGGGGGGTGTTGCCTTGATCTATAAGAACACCCTTTCCTTGACCAGGAACCATGTCCAACAAACTGACTATATCGAGTGTATTTACCTGACCCTGAAGGCCAGGGACAGTCTAGGGATTCTGTTGGTCTACCAGCCACCCCATGCACTAACAGACTCCCTGGCCGAGCTGACACAGCTGGTCTCGGAGCTGGTGCTGGAGTCCCCTAGGCTTCTTGTCCTGGGGAACCTCAACATCCGCTTCGAGGCCAGCCATGGTCCAACTGGTGTGGCTCGGGAGTTCATGGATACCATGACTGCCATGGGCCTGTCCCAGTTGGTCTCAGGGCCGACACATTCAGCTGGTAATACACTCAATGTTATCTTTTGTACGGACATGGAGACTCCGTGGGCAGAGATAACTAATATCTCTGCCCTGTCATGGACGGATCATTTTCTGGTCGAGGTTAAATTCAAAGCATCTACCCAAATCCCTCCCGGGGGTGGCAGACCCATTAGGATGGTCCACCCTCGAAGGCTGATGGAACCCAAAAGGTTCCAAGAAGCCCTAGAGGGGTATATGGTTGGAACTGACGGCGATTCTGTCGAGGCCCTGACTAACACCTGGGATACAGATCTCTCCAGGGCTATACACATTATTGCTCCCAAGCGTCCTTTCAGGCCTGCTTCCAAAAAACAACCCTGGTACACGGAAGATCTCAGGGAAAGGAAGCGGGTTCTGCAACGACTAGAGTGCAACTGGCGAAGACAAAAGCACTTAGCCGACAAGGCACTCCTAGACTCTCTTTTGAAGGCCCATGGAGTGGCAATAAGTGCAGCAAAGCATTCATTCTATGCTGCACGTATTGCGTCCACGGAGTCGCGTCCAGCAGCGCTGTTCAGGGTAGTGAGGGAGCTTACCCAACTGCCCCCCTCCCTGAACCCTATTTTAGAACCATCTAAAGCCTGCTGTGACGAGTTTAACAACTTCTTTGCTGATAAAATCTCTCGGATAAGGGCTGATCTCGACGCCAGTATTTCTTCAGAATCCAGAGTAGAGGCTTCCAGAGCTTCAGTGGACTCTGTTAAACTGGATCATTTTGAGTCTGTGAGTACTGAGGAAGTGGACAAGATTCTTGGAAGTGTTAGGAAGACGACATGCTCTCTTGATCCCTGTCCTTCATGGCTAGCAGCTCAGGGGGGGAACGGCTGTAACTATTATATTATTCCGTATAATTAATTCATCTTTCAGGGAAGGGCGGTTTCCATCAAGTCTAAAATTGGCCACTATAAAACCTTTGTTAAAAAAGCCCTCCCTAGACCCCCTGATTCGAAATAATTATCAGCCTGTCTCTCTGCTGCCTTTTTTAGGGAAGGTGATCGAGAGGGCGGTTGCCTTCTAGCTTCAAGCGATCTTGGATGAAACAGATTTTCTGGACCATTTCAAACTGGCTTCTGGGCAGGCTATGGAGTTGAGACTGCCATGGTTGCCCTAGTCAATGATCTCCGTCTAGGCATGGACAGGGGTAGCGTGTCCCTATTAGTGCTTTTGGACATCTCAGCGGCTTTCGATACCATCAACCATGGTATCCTTCTGGAACGCCTGAGGGAGTTGGGTATCGGGGGGCACTGCACTCCAGTGGTTCCGTTCCTACCTCTCGGGTAGATTCCAGATGGTGCAGCTGGGGCACTGTTGTTCCGATAAGAGGGCGCTTACATCTGGCGTCCCTCAAGGAGCAATTTTATCCCCCATGCTATTTAACATTTACATGAAACCGCTGGGAGAGATCATCCGGAGACACAGGGCGCGATGTTATCAGTACACTGATGACACCCAAATATGTTTCTCTGTGTCTCCAACTGATGCAGTGACTAGGGACGTCATCTCTCCTCTAAATGCCTGTCTGGAGTTGGTAATGGGCTGGATGAGGGAAAACAGACTCAGTCTGAATCCAGAGAAAACGGAAGTACTCGTGATAGGTTCTCCAGGCCCGGGAAAGGAGATTTGTCCACCTGTCCTGAACGGGGTCACGCTTCCCCTGAAGGATTCAGTTCGCAGTCTGGGGGTGCTTCTGGACTCATCGCTCCACCTTACATCTCAGGTGGATGCGACAGTCAGGAGCACCTGTTACCAGCTTCGGCTGATACGCCAGCTGCGACCCTACCA
>NC_056522.1:73579463-73609685 GCF_019175285.1 Sceloporus undulatus | reverse complement strand
AGGATGAGGGAAAACAGACTCAGTCTGAATCCAGAGAAAACGGAAGTACTCGTGATAGGTTCTCCAGGCCCGGGAAAGGAGATTTGTCCACCTGTCCTGAACGGGGTCACGCTTCCCCTGAAGGATTCAGTTCGCAGTCTGGGGGTGCTTCTGGACTCATCGCTCCACCTTACATCTCAGGTGGATGCGACAGTCAGGAGCACCTGTTACCAGCTTCGGCTGATACGCCAGCTGCGACCCTACCTGGGCCGGGAGGACCTTGAAATGGTGGAGCTCTGGTGACCTCTCGGCTGGATTTCTGTAATGCGCTCTACATGGGGCAACCCTTGTACCAAACCCAGAAGCTTCAACTAGTACAGAACATGGCAGCAAGGTTAGTCACTGGATGCTCCAGGACTAGCCATATAACACCTAATTTTTAAGATCTTCACTGGCTGCCCATTCGCTTCCGGGCGCAATACAAGGTGTTGGTTATTACCTATAAAGCCCTAAATGGCTTGGGCCCAGGGTACTTAGAGGACCGCATATCTCCATATAATCCGCCCCGCACTCTCAGGACGGTCGGGAAGCAATTGTTAACGGTTCCTAAAACGAGAGATACCTCATCTTCGTGAAGGGCATTTTCTGTCTCGGCCCCGCAGATTTGGAAATCTCTTCCCGACGAGCTCTGCTATGTTACCTTCCTTGACCTGTTTAGGAAGAAACTTAAGACCTATCTCTTCCAACAGGCTTTCCCCCATGTGTCTTGACATCTGTTCCCCATCATATATGCTGCTTCCAGCTAGTTTTGTTTTTTGGCAATGGTTTTATCGTTTGTGGTTTTATTGTGTTTTTAATTCTGGAATGTTTTTATGATGTTTATATACTGTTGTTCAAATTTCTATAATGTTTTATACCCTTGTTGTAACCCGCTTTGATATCCCTTGGAAAAGCGGGCTATAAATAAACATTATTATTATTATTATTATTATTATTATTATTATTATTATTATTATTATTATTATTATTATCTAAGTAACTTTAAATGAATAAAAACAGTCAAAATACCTCTTTAAACAGTTTTTAAAACAACCAGAGAAAACACCAATTAAACTCTTAAACCATTGCTATTCCGCTTTAACTGGTCTGGCTGCCTGCTATTGCAATCTGGAGTTTGTGGCCCGGTACAGATGGGCCTTTTGTGACACCCTCGTCATGTCCTAGAGTTGCCTGGGGGCAGAGCGCCCACACGCCCCGCAATCCTAACATGTGACGAGGGCGTGACAATGGCAGCACCCTGCATACATGGGTGCCACCATTGTTATATAAGTGCCATGTCCGCATGGCACTGTGCTGCGCTTACGTACCGAGTGCACCAGTGGTGCACTAATTACACTGACACTGCCGGTTAAAAAGAACCCACTTTTCATGTTTGGCGGCTGCAGCTTTCCTGCGGAGGAAAAACAGTTGCCAGTAGGCCTCCCTTTTTGGGAGATCTGTACCACACCTGTAGTTCAGAGGGACTTAAGAGCTCTCTGGCTGAATATTCTTTCTAAATGCCCTTCCCTAAACTGCAAATCACAGAATGCAACAGGAGGCAGCCAGAGCAGTTAAAGTGGAATAGCAACACTTTAAGAGTGTAGTGTGATAATCTTCACAGTCTTCATTGATCACCAGAAACTCAGAAGGATACAGCCAGTCTGGCCTCTTGTTGGAGGGAGTTCCATAATCAGAGTGTTGCTACAACTAAAGCCCTGTCTCATGGCAGGATACATAGCAGGGCCTGAGAGGATGATCTTCAATTTTGGGCAGGCTCAAATGGGAGGAGGCATTCTTTCAAATATACTGACCTCAAACAGTTTAGGGCTTTATAGATCAAGACTAGTGCTTTGAATTGGGCTTGGAAGCAAATTTAAAGGCAGTGCACGTGTTATAAAACCACTCTCTAAAAGGTACACCTGATAATAATGTGGCTGCTACAATTTGGACAACCTGTAGTTTCTGAATACTTTAAGTCCTAGATAGAGTGTATTTTGTTGTTGTTGCTGTTGTGTGCTTTCAAGTAATTTCTGATTTATGGCATAGGGTTTCTTGGCAAGTTTCTTCGGAGGGGGGTTTGCCATTGCAATCCTTTAAGACTGTAAGAGTCTCACTTGCTTAAGGTCACCCAGTGAGTTTCCATGGCCAAGCCAGGGTTCGAACCCTGGTCTCCCAGTATCCTAGTCCAACACTCAAACCACTCCACCACACTGGTAATTAAGGCAGAGACCATTGAGGCCTGAATTTGCTCCCCCTAGGAAAGGGTTCATCTGGCACATCAACTGAACCTAGGCAAAGAGACTCCTGGTCACAGCAGCCACCTGACTTTCCTGGAACTCTTCCAAGCTATGAACCTGATCTTTCAGAGGAAGTGTATCAATAACACTATAGTTCAGTGACATCATAGTTACTTTACTTTCCCCTTTTCAAAAGTGGCTGAAATAGTTACTTTTTATTACTTTTAAAAACCACTAGAAAGTAACACAAGTACTAACATGAGCTACCACTTCAAGCATGTAACATCCCCTCTACTATTTAGTGATGCCACCGTCCCATAAATGTAAAAGTAATAAAGTTACAGTAGCACTGCAAAAGCACTGAAGTTTATTCCTTATCAATTGCATAGAACTCAGTTTCCCCATTATTTGGGAAAGAATTAGTTACAAGTAATTTTCTAGAACTAGTTAAAAGTCATTTCTGCCCCACATGCTAACATATGTCACTACTACACCATTCCCTTCCTTGCTTCTAATGATATACTTGAGCCAAGAGAATGCCTCTCCTCAGTGCTGTCTCCTCACTCCTACCTATGCAGAGTACTTTTCAGAAAGCTGGAAATCAAAGGGTACTTCCCTCTGGGGATGACACCTCTTTCAGTGAAACATTTGCCTTGATTGTCCAGCCATCTCCACATATCAGTGGCTATTCTCCCCCCCTGGAAAATCCATTCAACTTCTGAGAAACTGCCTTGGGACACATTTCGTTCTATAAATATGCCCACCTAGGCACCTCAAAGTAGATCCAGTTGGAATCAGGCCGATTCAGAAACAGTGTCACATTCAAACTTCTTCCCTCGTTACTACTGGCTGCATCCCAAAGCGGAGTACTGAGCCCCATTTGACACAGTCTTGCCCCAGACTGGAGCCTCACTTCTGGAATTGGTAAAGTATCACCTGTTGTAGTCCTTTAATTCTATCTTAGTTCTTGTGTGTGAGAGTGTGAGAGAGAGTTTTGTGTGTGTGTTGATTCCCCTTTTAATCAATAAATTAAACTAATTTAGATCCTGCCTCTGGAGTGCTTGGGTCTAAACCATTATACACAGACTAGATTCCAGCTTATAAAGAGTTACCCAAAGCTCAGTTGCTGTTTCCTATTGAGATAAATTAATTCCCCCACTGAATACAATTGTGGGTGCTCTCCCAGGCATTATGGGTTACATTCCCCACATCTTTCATCTCCTCCTCCTAAAATATCAACTAGACCTAATTTTAGTCTTTCTTAGAACACATCCACTGAAGGTAATGGGCCTTAGTCCTTACTAAAGTACCGTATTTTCCGGTCTATAAGACGACTTTTTAGCCCAAGAAAATCATTCCCAAACTCGGGGGTCGTCTTGTATGCCGGGAAAAAAAAGGCCAAGCCAGCCGGCTGGGTCCTAAAGAGAGCCTAGGGCGGCAAAGCCTTCTTCCAAGGCGGAGGACACACCGCGCGGTTCCTTTGCCTTCGGGAGAAGGCTTTGCCGCTGAGGGCTCTCTCTAGGACCCAGCCGGCTGGCTTAGCCTTCTCCCAAAGGCAGAGGAGCTGCGCGGCATGTTCTCGGCCTCGGAGAAGGCCAAGCCAGCCGGCTGGGTCCTAAAGAGAGCCTGCGTCTGTCCCTCCCTCCCCTCCCCTCCCCTCCCCTCCTTCCTTCCTTCCCCTCCCCTCTCCCTTCCTTCCCTTCCCTTCCCTCCCTCCCTCCCTCCTTCCTTCCTTCTCTTTCCTCCCTTCTTCCTTTCCTTCCCTTCCTAGGTTTCTTTCTCTTTCTCCACTACTTTTCCTTTCCTTCCTTCCCTTTCCCCCCTTCCTTCCTTCCTTCCCTCCCTCCCTCCCTCCCTCCCTCCTTCCTTCTTTCCCTCCCCTTTTTCTTCCTTTTCTTCACTTCCTTCCTTCCTTGTGCCCTCCTCTCCCTTCCCCTCCTGTCCTCCTTTTCCCGGGCACCCAGGGGGAAAGTGGTGGCATTCCTCTCTGGGGAGGTCTTTCTACCTTCCCTCCTGAGGCTCAGTCCTTCCCAAGAGAAGGAGCAGAGGGTTTCCCGCACTCTGCCTCTGCCTCTCCTCTTCCCTTCTCTTGTGAAAGATGGAGCCTTGTTGGGGGAAAGAGAGAGCTCCCCAGTCAGTTGGGAAGGAGGAAGCAAGGACCCGCTTTTTGTTGCCAGGCTGGAGACTATAGTCCAAAACACACTGCAGCAATAATCCAGTCTGAGACTGCTTTAACTGCTCTGGCTCAGTGCTAGGAAATTCTGGGAAATGTAGTTTTGTGAGAGATTGAGCCTTCTCTGTCAGAGAGCTCTGGTGCCACAATAAACTCCAGTTCCCAGGGTTCCCTAGCACTGGGCCAGGGCAGTTAAAGTCCTCTCAAAATGGACTATTGCTGCCCTGTGTTTTGGACCTTTGTTTCTTTTCTTTGGCTAACTGGAGAGAAAAAGAAAAACAACTCCTCTTGGCGCGCAGAGAAAACAGCCAGGCTGCTCCTTAGGAGTCTGTCTGGAGGCTTTTTTCCAGGCTTCCCGCTTTCTTTCTTTCTTTCTTTCTTTCTTTCTTTCTTTCTTTCTCACATGCCTCTCACGGTGTATCTACATTGTAGAAGTAGAATGTGCCATCCACTTTAATTGTCATGGCTCCATCCACACAGAAGCATAGGATTTGTAGTTTTTATAAGTTTTATAAAACTACAAATCCTATGATTCCAATAGGAGCCACTTGAACTGCCACGGCTCCATCCATACAGAATCCCTGGGATTTGTAGTTTGGAGCAGCCCCCCCCGCATTCTTTGGGCAGAGAAGGCAAAAGACCTTATAAAACTACAAATCCTAGGATTCCAATAGGATGGAGCAGCGGCTCTTAAAGTGGCTTCAAACTGCATTAATTCTACAGTGTAGATGCACCAAGAGGAAGGGCGGGAAGAGTTGTCGAGGCAAGTGAAATAATGTTGTGTATGCTATTTCAGAAGTGGAACACACTCTTTCCTCGGAATGTACTGGAGTCTCCTTCTTTGGAGGTCGTTAAGCAGAGGCTGGATGGCCATCTGTTGGGAATGCTTTGATTGTGATTTGCTGCATGGCAGAATGGGGTTGGACTAGATGGCCCTTGGGTTCTCTTCCAACTCTAGGGACATTATCAGAAGGCCAAGGCAGCTGGTTGGGTCCTAAAGAGAGCCCATGGTTGCAAGGCCTTCTCCGAGGCGGAGGACATGCCTCGCGGCTCCCCTGCCTCGGGAGAAGGCAGCCAGCTAGCTGGGCCCTTCATCTTTCTCCTCCTCTTCCCCTCTTCTTTTTCTTCTTCTTCTCCTCCCCTTCTTCTTTTTCTTCCCCTCTTCCTCTTCTTCTTCTTTCTCCTCCTCCTCCTCTTCTCCCCCTCTTCCTCCTCCGCTTCTTCTTTTCCTCTTCCTCTTCCTCTTCCTCCTTTTCTTTTTATCCTCTTTTTCCTATTCTTCTTTCTCCTCCTTTTCTTCTTTCTCCTTCTTCTTTTTTCTCCTCCCCCCTCTTTCTTTTCTGCCACCGCCGCCGCTGTTGTTGTTGTCGTGTGCCTTCAGCTCCTTTCTGACTTATCGTGGAACAGAGGGGTGGTCTTATATGGTGAGTATATCCCAAATACTCTATTTTAAGTTGTAAAGTTGGGGGTCGTCTTATACGCCCGGTCGTCTTATATGCCGGAATATACGGTATGTAACATTTATTTCAAAGGGGTCTAAAATTCAATTTAGGGCACAATAAGATTAAAATTTGATTTAGTGCACAGTGGGAAGCTTGAAGTTCTTCAGAAGATGAAGAATAAGTCCTCTTTCACTTATCTGGGCATACTTTTGAGTAGACATGTAAAACACAGAGTTTAAGATAGGGTGACATTTAAAAATTTCAAAAAGCATAGTTAAACAAGAAAGTTTTTGTCTGACAGTGGGGGGAAAAACTTTGTATTGGATGGAGAGGACATTCCACAGCCAAGATGTTATTGCCAAGAAAGCCCTTGTTGACACAAACCTCATCTCTGATGGTGGTGTTTGGAGAAGGGAATTGGTCAGTGATCTTAATGAGTAGGCAGGTTAGTGTGGGAGGAGATACTCCTTCAAGTCCTCAGGTCCCAAGCCATTTGAGTCATTAAAGGTAAGTATTAACACTCTGAAATGAGCCTAGATGTGGATAGGCAGTCAGTGAAGTTCTCCCGGTGAGATATGGTCTGTGGAACCTGTGCCAGTCAAAACTCTGACTGCCAAATTCAGTGCTAATGGAAGCTTCTGAATGGGTTTCAAAGGCAGCCCATACCTCACACACTGTTGGTAATTTAACTAGGCTTTCATTTTGTATTCGGTTTGTACTAATAGTAAATTATATTTTATACTTGCTTTAGAGAAAGTTCAATGTTGTCTTAATATAATAATTTTTAAAATTCTGCTTGAAAACCACAATTTTACTTTTGAATTTAAATTGTGCCTAGCAGTATTTAGTTTTTATTTTCATACAGTTTCTGTCATTCAAAGCTGTTACAATTTCGGGGTGAGAATTGGTCAGGAAGTGGATTGGGAAGATGAGGAGAAGCTCCCTCCTCTAAAAACAGAAAACTAGTTGCTTCCATAAATGATTTCAGAATCATTATCCTGATTCATCATTATTGCATTGTCGAGGGGGAAGAAATTAAATATGGGGATAACTGTTACATGTGTCTTATAAAATACACTGGAATTCAATATTTGCTGCTTACAAGTGATGTGGTGGAAAACTATTTAAGTATCTTTACACATGTTTCTGAAATTATATTTATATAATTCTTACTGTGTGCCTTCAAGGCATTTCTGAATTATGGCAACCCTAAGGTGGCCCTATCATAGGGTTTTCTTACCAAGGTTTGTCTGAGAAACCCATATGAAATTCATGGGATTACCATAAATAATCTTATGGTGACTTTAAGACATATACACATGCATACCCAATAATATCCAAACAATGCTACAGTACCTTTATTCGACCAACTAAAATGCACAATTGCATGTTGTAAGCTTTCCAAATCACAATGACTTCTTCATCAGGCAAACAGGAGAAAGAAACTGAAGATGTTAGTCATAGGACTGCATTTTCTGTTTCTGGTCTTAGTTCAGATGGTAGGGAGGGCTATCTGCAGATTGGCACCTCCTCCTTTGGCCATGTCGTCACTGGTAGTTTGGCCATGTGGTCACTAGTAGTCACAGCTACCTCTAGATGTTTTTTAGATTTCAAGATACTGCATTTTAGCCATCACAGGGTCATCCTATGGAAAGAGCCAGTGCATGTTATCAAGTATTTTGCCTCTGTAGTGGTCTGCAAGGTGACTTCAAGCCTTCTCATATGAGATTATTTAGGCTTTAGGAATTAGTGGAGAGAGGTTCATAGGCCAAGGGGAATAAAGGACACCTCCCAACCGTATTCTTTGCTTTTCACATGTTGGCTGTATTCAAAATGGATGATGTGTGAGACATCTGCAATGGTTTGGTGTGCAGAGCATTGCATTTTCTGCATGCCAAATTCTCTGTGGTCTGAAGATTCTGTTTTAGTAATGATATATTGGTAAGTATCACTAGGCAAACTATGCTTTGTTATTTTGTTTCTGTTCTAGTATAATTTTAATGAAGGTTCTTATTTGTGAATAGCTATCCATTTCCCTTCACCTTTTAAAAATAAATCAATCTATTCCTGACTGGTACAGAATTTTTCATTCTGGAAGCTCCCTTGATACTAAATCTATTTCTTTTAATTGCTTGCATGCTACTGGTTCATGTTTTGTTTCTATGGTTGTACAACAGTGGGTGATATTTAGATCTTGTTTCTAGAATCTTAGATGGGACTTACTTCTGAGTTGTCCCTGGTTTAAGCAGAGTGAACAAATCAGAGTGGAAGTCTACCATTGGACTTCTATGGGTCCTCGATGTGAGCATGGCATACCATGACAGCAATTCACTGTTTTCTTATACAAAATCTGTGTTTTGCAATACATTAGTGCTGACTTTTTCTCAAGAATTCAGTATTTGGATAGGATTTGTAACTAAATGTACCTACTGATGCACAGGGCTGACTCTGTGTTGCATTACTCTACTTACATTTAAAATTCTGTATAGATAACAAGTTTACAATAATAGTGGTAGAACAGAGTAGTTTTCTGTAGTCAGATTTGAGTAAGCAATGAATGAATTATTGAGGAGTTGTCCATATCATATATCTAAACATGTGGCCATGTATCATTGTGACATCAATACATTCACTGTGTGATCCCTTATGTCTGGAATGAATTCAAAGAAGAGAGAAGAAAACCTAACTAGGGAAAATTTATAGCAGTAGAGAAAACAAAGACATTGAATAGTTTCACAGAAGTGAAAGAGATAAGTTTTAAAAGCAGAGTCCTTTCACATTGCAGCCCTAGGTGCTTGAGAAAATGTGTACATGGGCTAGCACAGCCAGATGAAAAGGAGAAAGTGCAGAGAAGATGGAATTTTGACAGGTGAAATTTGGAATGAGGAAAAATACCTTTGCTGACATTTTTGTCTACACAACTATTAAAGGTAAAAGGTACTTGGCTTTATTTGCAGCTGAAGAGACAAATAGTGAAGAGCACACAACAAACTCCACAATAAAAAAGGGGGAAGATACATTTCTAAGGGCTCTCTGTAGATGCTCTTTTTAAACATTATTTTGGAGCAAGTTTTTTTTGGTCAGGCCAGCAAATGGAATTAGTTTTCAATTCCAGAAATTTCTGCTGTTATTTTCATATATTACCCATGAAAAAGGCCTGAAGATGGTCATTGAAATAATTGCATAGGTCAAAATGCATTAGGCTTGCTTCAAAATATATAAAATAATAAAGACCATATACAGACTACTTGGAGATGTATCTCCCCATTTTTTTCTTGTTGATCTCATTTGCACCTGATCAGCCAACTTATGTTAAATATTTATGATTTATAGGATCTTGCAATTTGTCCTTAACATAGGGTTGCCATAAGTCAGGACCTCCAAACCGGGAGAAATGGAGGACAAATGGAGGACAGCATTTTCAAATGTAGGACACATTTTTTAAAAATGGAGGACATGCAAAAAATTGACTTTTTTTTAAAAAATGTTAATATAAATGCATGTTTCGTAGGCATGATCAAAATGGAGGACATTTTGGCATTATTCTAGACAGATGGCAGAAATGTGCTTCTGGCCAAACACCCCCCCCCTTCCAAAACACACACGAAGCACATTTGGGCATTTCACATGGCTTTATTTAACATGGCCTCTTGCACATTTCAGAGGCTTATTGCATAACCAGACCCTTTGGGTTTAACACTTAACATGGTTTAACATTTAACATGGCTATTATTAACATAGCCTCTTACATACTGCAGTTGCTTCCATAACCAAACCCTTTGGGTTTAACACTTAACATGGTTTAACATGGGCATGCATATTTAACATATCAAGGTGGTTTAACAAGAAGTGGATGTGGACGGGCCCTCAGTTCCAGGTTTCTTGCACCAAGTGTACTTCTCAGAAGTGTGTACTTTCGCAAGATACTTTGATTTTTCTTCGCTGCTCATTAGTTTGTAAAAATCAGAGCAACTTACGTTGGCCATATTGTACTGTATGTCCAGAATGGCCCGAACAGATGGCAAAGCTAATCTATTCCTCTCTTCAGTCCACTGGGCATTCATCAGTGAGAAAACTCTCTCTACATTGGCATTATGCCCTGGAAGAGAGAAGTAAAACTGCACTACCTTCAGAAGCTCAGAATATTGTTCTTCTGAAACACAGCTTTTAAAAAATAAAACCCACTTCTTGTGTGCCAAAGTATCCAAGTCAGAATCTGTTTGAGTCTCAGACAGAAAAGCCTTCAGTTTTGTCAGCTGATCAAACAACCTGCCTTCATCAATCGTACAACAACTATTTTTCTCTAGCCACAAAAAAGTACAATCTGCCTCTTCCCATGAAACTGATGACTTCAGAAGTAGCCAATCAAAATGTTTGAGTTCAGAGAGAGACTCACTCCATTTTGACAGATACTTCACACTTTCTTCATAAAATGACATAAATTCTTTTCTGATTGTTACAGATCTTGTTTCAGGTAGATCACTTAACAGAGTCTTTACCTTTGCGGACAGGAAAGCTTGACTATGCCTTTCATTCAAAGTTTTAATTACTTCCTCTAAAAGCAATCTCACTTCATTCACTGAAATGTCTTTTTTCTCAATTTTGCACATTGCCATTTGAAAGAGGCTCATCTGTGAATGTACAAACCAAAAATAGACCTCCCCAGCTTCATCAGAGAAAAAAGATGTAATCTGAACTGTGCATGTATCGGGGACAGACAAAAAATAGGACTTCAGTGGTTCAAACATCAGCAAGAACCTCTCAATTGCTGGAAAGAGACTTAACCACCTAGTTTTTACACTATTCAAGAGATCGTGGTATGTTGCATTCACAAACTCACAATATTCCTTAAGTGATGCAACCCTAACAGTGAATATCAAAATATGATTATACACCCTCTCTATAGTAGCGTGAATATCGACAGAGAGATACCGAACCCCGGCTTGTATGGAGTTGTGCAAAATATGGGCAGGACACCCAACTCCAACAACTGTTCTGCCCAGCTTAGACTGCAGTTTGGTAAACACATTGTTTGTCCCTTTCCTTGACAAACCTCCAAAATTGGTGTTTGTATTGTCTCCCCCAAATGAGCTAATTTTCCCATCAATTCCTTGACGTACAACAACACTGTGAAGGTATTCTGAAACAGTGTCAGAAGTTTCATTCTGCAATTCCACCAATTCTAAAAGCTTTGACTGAACACCCTCTTCTTTGTCAAAGTACTGAACAATCGCTGGGAATATTTTATGGTAATTGTGGTTGCTAGCATCTGTACTAACACCAATAAAACCACATTTGTCAAGGCTTTTCTTTAACTCAGCCTGAATTAAAGGTGAAATTACATCGTTGACCACCGCCTCAGTTTTTGTCTTTGAACTTGAAAAGGTTTTAGCTATTTTAGAGTCCCCAAAAATTTCAGACATCAACTTGCTCGTGCATACTGTTGAATTGTATGATTGGTGATGTTTAACAGTGTGGAAGGCAAATGTTACCTCTGCTAAAGCAACCTTTTTTGCTTCAGATTTGCCTGGTGCAAAAAATGATGTTAACTGCTTGGAGGCTGAAGCACATTTAGCAGCATTCATATGCTTCGTGGTTGCAAGGTGACAGGTGATGTCATTTTTCCCACCATGCGATATGGAAAAATAAGAGCTGTGAAAATGGGAGGAAAAATGATGTTACATAAGTAACATTTAGGGATGGGGCAATGTTTAATAATTTTCCTTTCTATTTAGTTTACAATATGAGCTTACTTGCACAGAACACATGTCGCTTCGAATTCCGTGCGACCCCGCTTTATGGATGGGAACTCTTTTGTATATTCCTCCTGAAACTTTGTCCTCTTGGGTTTGGTAGCCATGCCTTCAAATATGAAGATTCTAGCAAAAACCACAAGGGCATATTTCAGTTGTCTGTTCATAGCTTGGATTGTTGGGATTATGTAACACTGAGCCATGATGGCTAGTGGTGCAAAACAAGAATGGCCAGAGGTGGTGACATTAATGTTGATTAAGGTGCAGCAGGACCTCAATCCTCCCCCCTGCCAGACAGGCCTGATAATATCATCATCATCACCACCACCTCCACCGCTACAGCGTGAGAGAGCCACTGAGGCCGAGAGAGTGCGCCTTTCCAACCCAAAGTGTATTTCTATGCTTTTCAGGATTCTGTTAGCCTGAAAAGCCTAAAAAATACACTTTGGACTGGAAAATCACTCTCTCTCGGCCTCAGAACCCTTTGGATTACTGTGAAAAGATTTCCCCAAATGTCCCCTGCAGTGTTGATTTCAAATGTCTCAAACGTACACAACAGTAACACTGAAATGCTAGGGTACATAAAGATTATTATACAATACTCACACAGCTAGGCCTTTGGATGATGATGATGATGATGATGATGATGATGATGATGATAATAATAATAATAATAAACGTGAAAGGTCCCTTTGCAAACTCACTCACACTCACACAGCTAGGCTTTTGGATAGTGATGATGATGATGATGATAAAAAACGTGAAAGGTCCCTTTGCAAACTCACTCACACTCACACAGCTAGGCTTTTGGATGGTGATGATGATGATGATGATAATAAATGTGAAAGGTCCCTTTGCAAACTCACTCACACTCACACAGCTAGGCTTTTGGATGGTGATGATGATGATGATGATGATGATGATGATGATGATGATGATGATAATAAACGTGAAAAGTCCCTTTGCAAACTCACTCACACTCACACAGCTAGGCTTTTGGATGGTGATGATGATGATGATGATAATAAACGTGAAAGGTCCCTTTGCAAACTCACTCACACTCACACAGCTAGGCTTTTGGATGGTGATGATGATGATAAAAACACCCCCCCCCCACCCGGAGAGGCCTACCTTTGGTCCTCTCCTTTCCCTTTTGCTGTTGCTGCTGCTGCTGCTGCTACCGCTTTTGTTGCGGCTGGGGCTGCCCTCCGCTCCAGTCCTTTGCCGGCCCAGGAAGTAAACAGAGGAGAGCTCCTCCTCTTTAAGCTGGGTGGCCAATGGGGCAGAGAGCTGGTACAGCCCCGCCCCCTGCCAGCAGTAATAGACTACTGAAGCAGGGGGCGGGCTGTTCCGCTATTGGCCAGCCAGGCCCAGCCTGCCAGCCAATAGAAGGTGGTCCTCCAGTGCGCCCGGGAAGATTTGTGAGTGTGGGCGCGCGGAGGCGCAGGGCTCAGCACAGGCAGCAGGCCCGGCTTGTGGAGTTCAACCGCGGCGGCAGCTAAGGCTGTGGCGGCGGCGGCCAGAGGAGCAGCCACAGCAGCAGGCCACACAGCGACGGCTGCAATGGTGGTGGCGGCGGTGGCGGCCACAAGAGCAGCCAAAGGCGCCGCCATAGTGGCGCAATAAAAAAGCCTGGGGGCGGGGGCAAACCCTGTGGCGGGGGTGAAACCGTACCGTGACCGTGCAGACGGTCCAAAAGCGGGAAATTCCCGCCCCCCGCCGGGTTATGGCAACCCTACCTTAACAGCATGTCAGCATAGAGAAAATTAAACATAGATAGGAAAATCTTCTCCTGCTGTGTCTTGCATACAGATATATAGTCAGTAGTCATAATGTCATATTGCTACTATTCACAGACATTGCAATGTTTTTATCCTCAGCCACTCCTTGATGCTGCTTTCTCTTAGTAGTGTTTCATCCACATAGAAATCCTTCCTGGTTGTGAAGGAAGATCTAACATTATACTACACCCTTTACTACAAACTGTGGCATCATGATCATGTAGCCTCCAAATCATTCTGTCTTAAGAGTTTGGGCTCTCTGACTTCACCCATCACATCTTTTGTCACATATCTAATAAAAATTGCACATGTGCTACAGATGTGGACAAGGGTAAGGAAATGTGTTCCTGTACCATAAGTTACATCCCAGCTGGTTGTAATTGATTGTTTTATTTTATATTGTTTCTAACATCTTGGAACCCAAAACTGAAACAGCGTTCTCCCCACAGCCTTGCCTTAGCCAGAGGATCCAAAGTTCTTCACTGCTTGGCTTGAATGTGGAGTTTTTTGTGGCATTGGATCTTGCATCTGCATATAAGGTGGTTTATTATTCCACTGCCAGTAATAGTGGTTAGAGAACATTAATCACAAACTTTAGGAAACTCACACAGTTGGTTATAGCTTGATTAGGGTCCAGGTATTTTAAAAATCAGACTAGGAAAAGAATATTATTTTCATTTAAATATATGTGTTTGAAGGGATCTTTTGAAATAATGCTGACTTTAATTTGATAGGTAATCCTATCCATTGAAAAATAGGGCATATCTACTTCAGGTTTTTCTTCTTTCAATGTAAACCTTCAGTTCCAATTACACACAGCTAGCATGGTCATGCTGAATAGGGGTGATAGGAGCTGTAATTGAACACTTCTGGTGAGTACAGGGATCCCATACAGCCTTCACAGAGCTCCCGGGGTGGTTGACAACATTAAAAATCAGTACTGCAGAAATGTGCAAAAATGTTCTAGCACTTAAATTAGAACATAATTTAAATAAGTACAGGAGCCTGTGCAAGAGCTTTAATGAGATATAACTATGGCCCTGTCCAGACGGGCGTGATAGGATGCCCTTGTCACATGCAAGGGGTGGCACTTCTAGACGCCCCTTGCCCCTGGCACGTGATGAGAGCATCAAAATGGCAGCGCCCTATACAGATGGGTGCCACCATCATTACGTGACAGATGCAGCAACCAAACCCACACTCTCTAAGCAGGATGGTTTTGCTGAACTCCTCCTTGAAGAAGCAGGTAGTGTGACCTAGGCTGTATTTGCACTGCAGAAATAATGCAGTTTGACACTGTCTTAACTGCCACAGTGTGTGCTATGGAATTTTGTGATTTGTAGTTTTGTGAGGTATTAGTGTTCTCAGTCAGAAAGCTCTGGTGCCACAACAAACTACAAACCCCAGAATTCCATGGCAGTAAGTGTTGTCAAAATGCATTTCTGCAGTGCGGATGCAGCCCTAAGAAAAGCATGAATCTTGCTGCATTTTAGGCTGTTCATTTTAGCCAAGAGCATTTGGCATGTATAGGATTAATATAATAAAACTACAGGAGATTGTCCAAAAGATATGCAACGCCTACTACACTGGGGGTAGGGGGAGTGGATTAGTCAGGTCAGATAAAGAAGTGAATATGAATGAAATAATGTACACAGGGGCGGGGTACAGACCGCCGCTTTGCGGCGGTCTGCCGCTGCCGCCAGAAGGTCCGCGGGGGTAATGTACCACTAATAATACAGACATTCTGCATCATCAACAGTTACTATCACATAAACAATATATCTGAAGTACAATTTATTAATATAACATACAATTATTTGGTAAACCTAAATGAACTTGTGAATAATAATGCAGTAATATTCTGCATGTATAGGATTGTCATATTCCCAGTCTGCCTTCCAGGCAGTTTCAATTTACATTATGCAATTTAATTTGAGAATGTAAATAGTAGTTTAGTACATTGTACATATTTGGAAATTAGGCACATTATTACTGCATCATTTAACCACTGTGTTTAAGGTTTCACAATAAGTATTTTTTGTAAGCACTGGAACATAATATATAGAAAGTACTGGAATAGGCAGACCCACGTTCGATTTCTACTTGTCACCAAGCTTGGTGGCTGACTTAAAGTCATTATTACCTGTCAACCAAATCTTCCTTATTCCAATTTTTGCAGGGCTAAATTGGAACGGGATAATCATATAAAGCAGTCCTGTTTATTGCTGTGTGTACAGATTACTAGCATTAAAATAATCACAGTTTTATACAATGCTGTTATCTGTGATACACAGGAGTTGGTTGTCATACAATGGTATCATTTTTTAAAAAAAAACTAAAAGAGATATGCACCTTGGATGTTGTTTTAAAGTAAGGAATCAGATCCAGAGCAGATTTACAGTGAAATTAGAGCTACCAGTTGTCTTCTGTAGAGGTTGATTTAATAATTTGCAAGAGGCTCCCTGTACATCATTCCATCCTTTTGGCCAAAAACAGACAGCCCCAAATGAGGAGCTCTATGCCACCCTTTGCTTGCGCGATTGGGCAACTACATGCCGCAGCCCAAATCCGGTGTTTGTTTTTCCAGCCCCAAAAGAAGCGGCAAATGCCCGCTCCTATTTGGAGCAGAAAAAAGCCGCCCTTGCTGCTGTTGCGGTGGCTTTTCCATGTTTCTTTGGCACAGCATGTGTAAATCCTTTGCCGCAGAAATATCTTGACAAACACTTGCCATCTGGTCAGTGTGGGTGGTCGTTGGTCTCCATGCCTCTTTCTTGCCGGTCTGTATGCCCCCTGCATCTGCTTTGTTTTCCCTTCTTTGACAGAGTCTGAATCAAAAATCCCATCCACCCTCCATCACTCTATTTCAGCTTCCCTTAGTTGTCTCTGCACCTTCCTTCTCTCTCCATGAAGTTTAGGCCTTTATAAAATTTTGGCCATGGTCACCCCTCCACTTCCCTAAAAAAAAATGGTTAAAAGACTGGTGGCACCAATGGCCTGTCATGTCATAAGTTTAATACACACACATGAAGAATGCTTTGGAAGGTTGTTATCCAATCTTGCAGTTCTGGAATTACATTCCCTGCTCCATTCAAGACTATTCTTCACCCACATCCATTGTTTTACTAGATGTTCTTACTGTCTTAGAGTGGGATATCCAGTCCTATAAGATGAGGTTAAAAACCATCCCCAGAATATTTAGGTAGTTATCTGAATGAGCCATAAGAAAAAAGGCCTGAAATAGCGTTGTGGACCTTAACATGTGCTTTTATTGTTTATTAAAAATTATGTGCCATGCATGCACCATAAGTGCTTTGGTCTCCGATGTGGAGTCGTCTAGAAGGGGGATTATTGCAATGTTTACGCTTTTCACTGGACTTGAAGAAAGGCTGAGGTCAGTGACTGGGTTGTGTAGGCCACCAAACATTACCAGATGACAGATTTTTAGAGATTGGCAACAGACAATGTGAGGATGCTTTGAAGGGAAAGACCCTTGTTTTTTAAGTTACTAAACTTGTTGATGATGTGATCAAAGGATATCTAACCTTTATTTTGCATATTTACTCTAATTGCTTGCATTTATTTTGTCATACAAAAGAAAGGGTTCTTCCTCTGATAGGTGTGTGCATCTGGATGGTGTTGTCATAGGGGACCCAGTCTTGATTTTCATATGCACTCTAATTACTTACATTTATGTAGTATACAATATTAGGAGTTGGTCTCTCATATATGTGTGTATCTATATGTGCACATATATGCATATGCACCACACAAAAAATATGCCAGCCAAAATCCAACTCACCTGATCTCTTCCATATGCCAGAAGTTCGCTTACATTGCAGAAAGCCTTGTGACACAATACATGTGTTCCTCTTAAGCACTAAAGGCTTTTTTTGTTGGTGTGTTGTGATCTAGCAATAGCAAAGAAAAGTTCCAGCATCTGGCAGGTGAAGCTGTACTGTAATAACACCAAGATAGTTTAGCAAGTAATGTGGCTCGCACGGGTCCATTTTATGTCCTGTTTGTTTGACTGCACCACTCTCAGAGATGGTCCAACCCATTGCTTGGTATGGGTTTGTCGTAATATACAGCTGTGCATTTTTTATGGATGGTTGAATGACTGGGATGAACTGAAGTGCAAATTGCTTCATTGGCATTCTTCACCCTTGGTATTTGAGTACGTAAGGCTTGTCTATGGAGGGCTCAGTGTGTTTTTTTCGATTACCTTATGTTAGTAAAATTATCTGCCTCTAAAACTAGCTACTTCTTGGCAGGCTGTCCAAATGAGCTTTCAGGAGTGGGACACATACCCTACAAGGAAACTGTTTAGCTTTTATGGAGTACTATCTTGATTATAAATTCTTTTCTCAATGGTTCACTGTCCTACTGCTATTTTCTGCTTTCCAGTGCTGTAGTGTTAATGTGAAGTGCAGACAACCATCACAGGCATTTCACAGAGTCCACAATATGACAAGCTAGTTACAGCACATTTTCATCTCCAACAAGAAGAGTTCTTTTGTAACGTTAATGGTTCTAACTTCCCATTCAAGAACAGACTATCCCCGGGGAAAAAGATCGCATTAACAGGAGTAGCTAATAGTAATATTGTATCACTTGGTGAAAAATCTGTTCCCTCCAGCTGTTGCAGATAAACTCTTGAGAGGATAGGGGGGCTTGAAGAAGGTTGGCAGATGATGCCAACATCCCTGCTAATTAAAAGTCCTAGTGCTTCAACCATGGAAATTTCAAAATGTAAGTACCACTGCTGCTTTCCTGTAGCCACAGTTCAATGCTTGGTTATATTGCATATGGCTAAGTATGCAAGTACATGCATACCAACCAAGTCCAGTTACTGATTATAGCTGCTATGAATACCATGTTGTTGTGTTTGGATTAATACCTCTTGTTCTAGTCCTAACCAGGAAAAATAATCTAGGTGATATCTGATAGTCTCATTATATTTTTATTATAAAACAATGGCCATGTATTTCTCACTATATGACTGTTTCTTTAAACTTAACTGTTCTGAAACATTCTGACACTGTGTCAGTCCGCTTGACTGTGAAATCCTTGTGCCCTAAATTACTGCTAGTGAATCATTTCCATCCCTCATCGTATTTGCCCAACTTCTACAGATTCCCCATTATGGGAGACGACTGGTCATTCTCAAAATCTCCCAGCTGTTTCAACTATTTATGAATACAAAACGTTGTTAACAAAATCAAGAGAGCATTAGTTTACATATTGGCAAATAAAGAACATTTTCATCTGCAGTAGTGTACTGGATTTTTCCCACTTTGTTCCCTTTGTTTTTGTACACAATTTAGAGCTCAAAATACTTAAATTGGGGGACTACACTTCTAGAATTCCCTAGTTAGAATAGGTACGAAGAGACTCAGGGAGTTGTAGCCCCAAAAGGAATCGTTCATCATGAACATAGCTGTAACAGTGGCTGATGAACACATTAGGTTTGATTCTGCTCAGTTTCACTTTTCATTCCATCTCATTTTCTGCATCAGCTGGCATTTCACTCTTAAAATGAAATTGTATGCCTGTTTTTATGTGCCTTTCTTCTAGTCAACACCATTTTTATTCACTTGTTTCTAATTTAAGATATTTTTGAGTAACTTCCCCAATGTAATGTGCTTTTTTTTCCACTCATTTCCCTTCTATGCACACTTTCTTTATTTTCCCACCTATTTATTTGTTTGAAAAATGCTCACCACATTGTAAAAAGTAAGATATTGCTGTATTGTGTTTCACTTATGGGTAGATTGGGGAAGTATGAATTAGTAAATTTGGGTTAAAATGAGAAAAAAAATCATTCTAGCATGGATTGTTGTTTTTCTTTGATTTGTCCTTATTGCTGTGATTACAATATACCCAACTCCTTGAAAAGGGGGATTGTTATTTTAGCAGGTTTATACAATCGAAGAGTGAATGGGCCACTTTAGTTGTTGATTATTCATTGCAGTAATCTATCAGCCATGATCTGAAATATTAAATACCCTCTCTTAGCCACAGTTTCACTCTCCATGGTTTCAGTTACCCATGGTTAATCATGGTCCAAAAATATTACTGTTATAGGGTTCGGTACTCATCTGTAATTCAGACATCTACTAGGGTCTTAGAAAGACCCTTGCAGATAAGGTGGATACTATATTAGAAATATAGTGAACAAATGACAACTCTATTATATGCTGACATCCTTTTTTTAGCTAAACGCAATAATGTAGTTATATTGCATTTTTATTTTACATGACAGTTCTATTTTTTTTTTCCTCCTGCTCCAGACAAACACAGAGTTTTCCTCTTTCCACCATTTTATCATCAGAGCAACAAACCTATAGGTAGCTCTGGATGAGGGCAGCGAGATAATTCTTTACTAATTTCATCCCCAAAGAAGTCATTACTTTCAGCAATTTTCTTTCTACCTCAGAATTCTTCGACTTCCACCAATTTTGGCTTATATTAGCTAAAAATTGCGAATTTTTAAAAATGATTTAATGAATTTGTAGAAATCAATATTTCTGTGCAAGAATGCTGATTTCTGCATCAAAAATAACTCACATGTGTTTGTGCAGAATAAATTGTAGACTTTGAATGCTCTCTTTCATCCAGGGTTCTCCTTACAGGGTGTCCTCCTGTGCTAGAGATGCATGTTTTGCTATTTTCCACACATATTGAATTTTTTTTCCTAGCTGAAGGAGATCATGCTCAAGGTCAACCCTTATGTTTCCCAGCTCAAGGAGAAAACAACAGCCCAACCTTTCCCATCTTGTGTCTTACAGGCTGTTCTTTTGGGTCTGGCCAGAAGGGATCACATGTTGTGGGCCAATCTTAATTGCTCTGCCTCAAGCAGCCAAGCATGTTTTGAGCCACACTCATGATGCTTGCAGCACATCATTAAGTTGGAATGGACCCAAACATTTCATCTAGTCCAATGTCCTTCTCTCTAGTATCAGAATCCACCACCTAAAACATCCCTGGCAGTTGGCCCATAAACACACTTTGTTTAAAACAAAAAACCTCCAATTCAAGGGGAGTTGGAGCAGTCCCCACCACCTTCCAAGTTAGGCTGTTACACTGTGGCAACAGCTCTTCCCACCAGGAACACTATCACAAAATATATTTAGTGCACGTCTTTCTCAAACCCTGGTACCCTCCATATGTCATGGACTGCAACTGACATCAACTTCCACTGACAGCATTGGCCATTTCTGACTGGGGAATAATGCGGACGCTGTACTTTTGACACTCTGTACAACCACAAGACCACAAGGGAGGAAAGTTTCATTGCCACCACACTGGCCAGCACAGCATGGTTTCTACACATGCCAGGAGACGGGCAATGAGACGAAATAGATTTTCTTGTACTGTGGCACTGTTTCCCCCACCCCACCCCCCAATTATATTGTCTCTGAACCAGAGACATTTCCACTTTTTTTAAGACACTGCCAACTTGGAAAACGTTATACCTTTGCTCTACTTTGCCACGTTTAGTTGTAGATACATAGCCACATGGACAGATCTTTATCGTTGCATGCGATTTGTGCTAATCTCCACTTTAAAGTTCTGTTTGTGGACACTTAAGATACTTTCTGTTAATAATGATGTCATTTTGCACTTTTATCGAATCTCAAGAAAAAAGGAATTCTTCCCCCCTCCCTTTTTTTTTTTAATTCCACATTTTTCTGGTTAGGGTACCATGCATCCTGTATATATTTACTTTAGGACCGCCACTGAGTCAAAAATCAAAAGGAAAACTAGAAAAGCAATAAAAGACCAGAATCGTCAGTCATGGAAGTCCACTTTTGGTTTTTGACACAACCCCCCTCCATGTTTTTTTAAAACAGATTCAAAACAGTTGCACAGAGAGGCCTCTGCAAAACCTATTTAAAAAATGAATTGCCCACTTTCATGGGACCTTACAGCAAGCAAAACAGTGTATCAATTACCCAGCGCTATAGAACAATAAAGTTTACTACAATCATAAATAACTAATAATAACAGTTTCATGCTTTTTCCAGTAGGAACAGTCTTGGTGAGACCTGAGGGTTCAAAAAACACTTTGGGGGTTGCACTTGGTCAACCCAGACCTTAGAGCGTAATAAATTCCAGTTTGAACACAGTGGGACTTACTCTTACAGTAAACTATTTGGGCTAGGTCTGTGCTGCTTTAATTTTACCTGAAAGAAAACTTAATCATCTGCTTGCTGACAGAATAACATGGAGACACAACAAAACATTCTCAGCCACACACACATTGACAAACTCATTGATATTGTGGTGTTGTGAAAAGCCCAAAATAATCAGACTTTTGAGAAACTTGTGTTGAGAACTTTTTCCACTTGTCAAAACTTGATAGTATATGGATGGTTAGTTACAGGGTTGTGGAGTACTCCCAGTGTTATGTAGAGATATTTTTCCCGTTAGAGTCTCTTTAAGAGATTGCTATTGAGATATGCAACCAACACCTTCCTGACCATCTTCTGATTTTTATCAGTGCTTTGATTACTCAAACTAGATGATGAACATTTTCTGATCATCAGCTCCACATGCTTTATCAGTTCTGTGTGTGAGATTGATAGTGGCACTATTCTCTTCCACTTAGTTTGAGCTGTTATGCAATTACGGAACACAGTCCCATAAAATTTTAAATAGCATCTACGATCTGCCAATCGACCACGTTAAACAAAGGTCAGCAGTTAATCAAAAAAAACATAGAACGAAACCTCACACAATGAATACTTTGTGAGATTAAAAAATACAATGACTATCTGTTATTTTTTAAAACAACAAAATTCAATCACAAATGATGCTTGCTGTTTAAAGTCCTAAATTGGGAACAGTCTATAGCCAGTTACAAACCGGCCACTTTACAAAACGGTGCGTCTCTTCTAAGACGCCCCTGGGCTGTATTTCAATACTGGACTCTGTCCGCTTACACATATGGCGCCGGCCGTTCCACCACGGCCGTCCGCCCATCTTTACATCATTATCTCGTGTGATGACTGGTCCTCCAGTCACCTGAGGAACTTCTCCTGAAACTACAAAGGGTTAATCTGGGAGGAGGTATGGTACCCATGCTAACTGAGATGATGACATAACCACCTGCTAACTGAGCTGTGGCATCATAGCTGATGTAAGGTCTAAACTGACCCCAATCCAGAGAGTAGGGACCGTGAGAGCTTCCAAGAACTTTTCTATGGCGAACTCTTTTAAAAGGCCCTTTGCGGCCCATGCGTGGTTGGTTCTTTGTTCTCTCCCTTTGTCCTCTCCTAGGGGGGAACCAGATGGTGTCTCTTGGAGGTCTGGGAGACACAGATCTCAGGGGAACTGCAGGTCAGAGGCATCAGGGCCCTTCCCTGCAATCCAGGAACTCAAAACGTGACTACAAAATCCCATTCACTTTGTGCAGTAAGTTAAATACCGTTGTTTCGCTTAGTGCGTTTTTTTATGCCTTTTTTGTTATTTTCAACAATGGCTCTGTGTGAACAATGAACTCTTTGCCAATTATGCTTTCTAGACCCTGCATCAGCAAGGTGGCTCTGCACGCCTGAATATCTTTCTCATTCTATGCTATTTCTTTAAAATAAAAAACTCCCATTTCTTTAAAAGTATAACATCTGTCTCTCTCTTGCCTCCTGTTACACGTGCCTAGGATCCTCTGGATACTGATTGCTCTTGGGTTAGTACAGAAGAAAACTAGATCTCTCTCTATCCTCTCACAAGTCCCAAATGTGTGTGGGGGAGTGGTTTGTATGCGGTGGAGTTACGTACTAAACTATAGGTATAGTCACTTTCACTGGGTGGTGGCACGCGAAAAAGTTCTTTTTTTAAAGGAGATCCCCCTGACGTTTAGGATAGTCATGCACAGGGCTTTGCGCTGTTTGCGTACCAAGAACGTGTGTCACGGCGCCTGTGAACGTCGCGAATTGCGCCCCTGGCGCTCTCGACGGACGTCACACGAGGCGCCGCAGACGAACGAAAGAAAGCAGCTCCATTTTGGAGCTTCTTTTTGCTCCGTAAGGGAGCCGCGTGGTGTGGCTTGAACCCCGGCTCCCTTGTGGAGCAAACAGTGCGGCCGGCCACAGACCTGCCTCAAAGCGGTTGGGGTCTATAACAACCAGCCTCTGGTAACAACATAATTGCCATCCATACTTTGTATCCCATTCCATTGGGCCAAAGTTTGGAGGAGAAAGTTTGAGAAATACTTGTTTCCTTTTCTTTGTTTATCTCTCCCATTCTTACGAATGATTTACTCATTTTGAAACTGGAATGATAACCCTTAGTGAGCTTACAGACATGCCCCTAAGTTGGGTGTGTTGGAGGTTTCGCCCCTTTCACTGCTTGCATCGGGTCGCGGCCGCGGCCCATCCTCACACTGCAACCTCCCATCTGACTTCTGGAAGTGCAAAAAGGAGCCTCAACAAATCGGCTCCTTTTTTGCGCCGGGGCCGCCCTCCAAAGGGTTGACTATAGCTGCAGTAGCCACAGCTTTATGGATGACAGTGCTGCAGGAACACACCATTATGTCAATTGTGCTGTCTGGAACTGCCCGTCGCGGCCATCATGGACTCCCTGCGGGGTGTTATGTCGTCAGGTTGTGTCCATCATTCCAGGATATGCTGCCGCCCTGACTCCGCCCACAGGCCGGCCTTTTGGGCCCATCTGTATTAGCGTGCCTATTAGAGGTATATCTGTTCCAAACCTTCCTGGTCCAATTCTCAATTCTTCATGTACAAGTATGCAGTTAACAGCAACCCTGCCAGAAACCTGGCCCAGCTTCACGTTAAAAAACCCTTCAGTTGAAGGAAAGCCTATTTTGATTTCCACTGTTTGAAACAGCTCTAACAATTAAGATTGTTTCTCCTAATGTTTAAGGCAAAACTCCTGCTTTCCCTGCACACCAACTAAAAAACACACATTTTCCTGTTGGACATTATTTAGGTATTGTGGCCACTTAACTGCTTTTCAACAACCTAGACTGATTGACTATACCTAGTACATCCAATGTGTTGTCTATATTGCCTTTCAGTGCAGCCCATCTCTGAACAACTGACACATCAAGAGTACAGACAAAAAATTAATAATTTCTGTTTATCGTGAGTGACGGCGATCTCTGCCTCCCCTGGTCTCTGATCCCTCACGGATTTCCATTGCTGCACTGGCACTGCCATCACATGGTCATTTCATTTTCTTTTTTTTTCTCCTTTTTTCTTTTTTTTTTTTTTTTTTTTCCTTTCATTGATGGAAGGGATCAGTATAAGTGTCTGGCTATGGGAAATGATACGCCAGACACTTTTCTTATTCCCTCCACTCTTTAAACAATCTATCTCAATAGCCATAGGACAGTGCTAGCACAGTGCCCTAAAATCTGGGAATCTGGGTTGCAGGATCGTGGGTCATTGCACGAGTGGCTGGAAAGAACTGCTGAAATCAACACACACACCCGCACTGCACGCATCGCACGACGAACGCCCAATACTAAGATTGATTTGTATGTCACTACAACAGAACTGACACACCCATTTACATTAGTGTTGAATTCCCTACTCTATGGCATTATTATTAATAGGAGTGTTGTGTGCTGTGTGTGCCTGTGTGTCGTGTGTGTGATGTTGTTTTGTGTGACCCTAAGGTGAACCTATTCATGGGGTTTTCTGGACGCTCAGAGTGTGTTGCATGGTCCCATGAGTTCACTTCAGTGATTTTTCATACTTGCAGTAGGGAATCAAAACTCTGATTTACCCCAGAGTCATCATCAGTCCAGTACTCAACGCCACTACAGTAATGCTGGCACCAGACACATAGATACTCATTGAAAGTGAACATATTTGATGTCATTCAGAAATTGGAACGTTCAGTCAGTTGTCATTACCACTATGAGTATACTTTTTTGGAGGCATAGAAGAGGATTGGGTCTTTCAATAAACAATAATATTGAATGGGGGAAGCTGGTAGTAACAAATTATGCGTCATTATTCATTCCTTGGTACAAGATGAGAAGAAGCTTGGCCTTTGCCTTAATGATCTATCCAGCTGGTAATGGTGTAAAGAGGAATTTTGTCTCTTTTTTTTAAATGTTTTAAATGGGTTTCTTTGTTTTGCACGCAAACCGCTTCTTAGAACCCACTTCTTGCTGTTTCATGTCCAAAAACATCACTCAGCAGCAAGCAGCCAGCCATGCACAGAAGAGCCACCACAGCTTGCTTGCCATCCATTCTTCTTCATGGAGAGTTCCCAGAGAATCATTTCACTTAGCCCAGTCCACTAAATGTGGAATTTTCCATTTCTCAGGGAAATTTATTCTTCTACCCCACTTTCATTCTGTTAATTCATTCTGGCTTCCTAAGCAGACAGAGCCTTCTATCCCAGGGAAACCTACATACCTCTACTGCTTCCTCAAGATGCTGATGAGACCCATGTGTAGTTTAAAAATAAAGAAGTTGGCAAGACACGATTTTTGGCAGTCAAGCTTATGATTGGTGATAACACCCATTTTAATAATACGTCTTGTCTGTGCCCTTGCTTTTATTTTATTTTTTGCCATTTGGGCCTCTGATTTTTTTAACTTTAATTTAATTTAATTTTTGTCATGTTACTGTTTGTTTGCTCGGCCTCTGCGGTTAAACGGAATACAGGGCATCTGTATCCCCTTATCTAACATTTTCTTGGGACTAAAAGTCTTTTGGATTTCAGAGTTTTTTAGATTTTGCGACATATATGCATATGAATACGTGAAGATACCATTTGCTTTTGACCCAAAAGTCTAAACATAAATTTCAATTATTTGTTTATGTTTCATATATACCTTCTATACACTTAGCCTGAAACCCAATTTTATTACACAACACTATTTTATTGAGGTTATAAACAAAGTTCTGTGTCCCATTTTGAACACTTCAGGAAAGCAACAGTTGTTACTGTTTGTCACCTCATGTAGACAAATTTGGTCTTTGAACCGTATTTCAGAAGGAAAATACTTTGTCCCAATTTATTTAAAGGCCCAGTTGGACATAGTAGTGGGTGTTTTTCATGGGATGATGGAGTTAACTATAAACGGATCTACTTTATTCTGCCTATATACAGCTCCAAAACACCTCTCCAACACACACTCCAAAAACAAACACAATACTCTTTACTCCTCACACATCCACTAACTTACTACCCACTCTACAACCCACCCAAATACACTTGGACTGATGCATTAGTCATTCATCTTCTGGTCACATGCATTGTACCACCCCACTGTTGTCTGGTTTCCACCCAAGTAGGCGTGTACATTTCCATCTTCTCATTGGTTCTCTTGGTTCATCCTTACAATTAAGGTATTCATCATCTCCGCCTTGACCACTATAACAATTGTCATTCCTCTCTGTCCTGTGTCCCAATTATCCACTTTACATTTCTTGTCCTTGGCACTTCAGGGACTTGTTCATATTGTATTACCATTTACCAACCTGTGTGGTTCTCAAAATTGGCTTCTGTGCTGAGTCACCCTGACCTCTCAACATACATGTTTTATTTCCATTTACTGTATTATCCCACTGTTGCTTTTTTTCTTGACCACGGTGGTTTTTCTTTCTACAAATACAAGTGGGTGGAGCACACCCGGGTTCTCTTAGGAGGCACCAGACCCGTCTAAGCGTTACACTGTTGTTTTGTTGTACACTGTTGTTTTGTTAGTACTCTGAACAAATCTGATAAGACTCCTTGAAGAAGACGTCCCTCATCAGAGATTTTTAATTTTTTTAAATGTACATTTATTTGCAATGGACTGGCTTTGAAGCCTACTCAGTAAATTGGACTTTCCCCATATAACATGAGCTTGGGACAGACATGCTGTAAACAAGATTCAGTCTGCTATACAGAGCTTTGCACTGCCCAATAAGAGGGAACTATTAAGGTCTAATCCTGTTTTTCATTACCCAGTTGCAGAGAATGGTCATGAGAACGCAAGTTCAACACTGATTTACCAGGGGGACCCACCAAACGCTATGATAAACAATCAACAGAAAACATTTGATGCCTATTGTTTTTTCTTTTTATGGCTTCCAGAGAAAAATGAGACCCCACAGAGATTTGAAACACAAGCACTGACTGGATTAAGTATCCTAATGATAAGGAAGCAACCAGGCAAAACCAAAACTTTCTATTTGATCCTAAACTTATTTAATACGCCATTTACAACCTTTCTTGGGGTGCTTGACAGATTGTCCAAAAAAGCAAACCTGGAGCCGCCACCTTTTTGCTGTTGAGGGGACAATGCACTCAGCCAAACCCATGCGTGTGTCCCTCCCCTACGTATACCAAGAACCTGCAAAAAGCAAGTTCTTTTTTACAGCCGCATAGTACCGATGCCATTGGGTATTGTGCCATTGGCACCAACTGTTGTGTTTGTCCATGACATACAGCACAAACAATGCCAATTGTCTGGACGCTTTTGCCATTGCTTGCATCATCATGGTGGCCCCCTTGTGGATGAAATAGGCCACACATGATGGCGCCCATCCTTATAGGACTATCGGGTTCGCTTGGGCAGCATGTAAGTCACTGCCACATTCCGAAACCCTAATTTTGACCCGCGAGGTACGGTTGGCTTTCCGCTCATCTGTACGGCTGTGGTTCCTTTTAGTACACCCATTTGGTAAATACCAGTGTTTAAATGCGCTGCTAGGAAAATCAAAAAACTCTGCTCCAGAAGCTTTTCCAGATGGACACTTTGAACCAGGTATCTGAAGGTTAAAGAAGTGATATTGAAAGTCCTGTTTAAAATCATTTGAAGGGTTCATCATATTGGTGATTGAGCAACGATTGTCTTTCTGCTGTTTCTCATAGAGTAGCGACCTGGAGCAATGGATGAAAAACATACAGGAAAAGAGATTCCACCTGAGAACACTAGGAAGTGCTTTTTTTTCCTGACCAGTAAGAGCTGTTCAACACGTGGAACACTCACTCTCAGAGTGCACCAGTAGTCCTTCTTCTTTGGAGACTTTTTAAACAGAGACTGGTGGCACCATCTGTCAGAGGTTGTTTTGTGTTGTGAACTTGCATTGTTAGGGGTTAGACTACGGATGGCCATTGTGATCTCTTCCAACTCTATGCATTCTGTTATTCTTTAACAGAGCATTCCCAACAAGAAGCCAGTACCACACTGCCAACAAATGAGGAAAATACTTACTTTGTCTCAGGCAAACGGTTGCTCTTCAGTTTTCTGTGATATCAAGAATGGTTTTTGGCACTCCAAAGTTTTAGACTTCAGCTATCAGGTTGTCAGGACCTGAGCCAAATTCAGCAAACTAATGTTGCTTCAACAACCTTTGTCCACAGGTTCCATGAACCCAAAGAAAAATTCTTTATTGAATCACACCACAGGCAATAACGAAACTTCAACCAAAGTCACGTGTTTAAGCCAGAACTAACCCCCCCTACCCACGACCAAACACAGTATAATTTTTTTTTTTAAAAGCCACCCAAACAATCCAAATTCCACCCAAAATTCAGAAGCACAAAAACCTACCACACACTTCCAATTCACCACAGAACCAAAACCCCTCTGCCTCCCACTCCTCTCACCAGCACTTATCTTCCTCAGCCACAAACACATTCCACCACTCTGCCCACCCCTCTTCTAGTACCAGGACAACTTGCTAAAATCCGAGACACAACAGTACATTCTAAACAACCCCATGTTTTTACAAGCTATTCTTACCAGCTGTCACTCCTCTGCCCATCCCCCATTAACAGCTAACACCCAAAACTATAAACCAATTATTATCCCATGCTATACTATTATCTGAAATTAAACTACTTATATTATCCTCCTCCATATTTTCCACACCACCAACTAATATCCTCTGTATAAAACCCATGGTTCTGTATACAAAGCCACCACCATGATTAATAACAACCTCTTATAAAGATTATTCTCTTTTTTTAAACAAACATATTTTATGTCTGCCACGCCCTTTCTTTCTCCATTCTGTGTTTAGCTAAGAGGTGGTTGTTGTTTTTTTTAAAAGCAGCATCCGTTATGGTTACAGTTAGTGTGTCTACAGTGTCAGGTTACAGTTAGTTTGTCTTAGCAACTAAAACAAAAGCCATAGGACAATTAGCATAGGAAGTGGGATTCTATTGTCTATCTGATCCTAGTGCAGCTGTGTGTGCCTGCCTACAACAGGAAAGGCAACAACAGCAGCTGACTCTAAAATCCTCTTTACTGAGCATATGGAAAGCAAAACCAAAGAGAACAAGTGAAGAGCAGATTAAAAGTTGCTTCACCCCAGCTGTGCCTCCAGCACATCCAAATACAAATCAGCTCAATACATATTGGTCGCTAAAATGAATAATTCATATGAAAATGTCGGAGAGTGGTGGTGCAAATATGCATTTTTTTAAAGAAGCTTTCCAGTCGGTCTCATAGAAGGTTCATAACTGTTTTCCTGTTACTTCATGCAAGGTCTCTACCTGACTGATGAGATTCATTTCACCATGTACATGTTGTTTGGCTCTTTATTAGAAACAAAAAAAGTCTTCTCTGAAACCACTGGTTTTCACAAACTGCCCCTCTTACATCTTTTGGTTTGTAGGAAAAACCTTCCCCTCTTTTCAAGTTATTTCTACCTCTGGCTACCAAAATTTTATGTTGAATAAGTAATATTCCAGTAAGAGATGTTCCAACTTAATTAACAAAGGTACACCCGTTCATGATTTACCTTTCCACACACAATTTTGCGGACGATTTACTGCCTGTTTAAATCATGCTAATGTGGGTTGACTCTGCTCCTGAAGCTTTCCCAGTGTCCCCTGCTTTTC
>NC_056522.1:73564514-73579438 GCF_019175285.1 Sceloporus undulatus | reverse complement strand
TGTAGAAAGGCCGGCGCCATCTTGTACGGACAGAGTCCGTAATAGGCACAGGGGCGTCTATAAGAGACGCCCCTTTTTTAAAATGGGACGTCCGGAGGACGTCCCAAAAGGCCGTTTAGAAAGCCCCTAAGTAACAGAATTCTTGATCATCAAAGTTAATAAATAAACAATATATCTGAAGTAAATGTATAATATAACATACAATTATGTGGTAAACCTAAATGAAACTTGTTGAATAATAATGCATGTAATATTCTGCATGTATAGGATTGTCATATTCCAGTCTGCCAATTCCAGGCAGTTCAATTTACATATTATGCAAATTTAATTTGAGAATGTAAATTAGTAGTTTAGTACATTGTACATAATTTGGAAATTAGGCACATTAATTACTGCATCATTTTAACCACTGTGTTTAAGGTTTCACAATAAGTATTTTTTGTAAGCACTGGAACATAATATATAGAAAGTACTGGAATAGGCAGACCCACGTTCAGATTTCTACTTAGTCACAAAGCTTGGTGGCTGACTTAAAGTCAGTTATTACCTGTCAACCAAATCTTCCTTATTCCAATTTTTGCAGGGCTAAATTGGAACGGGATAATGATATAAAGCAGTCCTGTTTATTGCTAGTGTAGTACAGATTACTAGCATTAGAAATAATCACAGTTATAATACAATGCTGTTATTCTGTGATACACAGGAGTTGGTGTCATACAATGGTATCATTTTTTAAAAAACAAACTAAAAGAGATATAGCACCTTGGATAGTTGTTTTAAAGTAAGGAATCAGATCCAGAGCAGATTTACAGTGAAATTAGAGCTACCAGTTGTCTTCTGTAGAGGTTGATTTAATAATTTGCAAGAGGCTCCCTGTACATCATTCCATCCTTTTTGGCCAAAAACAGACAGCCCAAAATGAGGAGCTCTATGCCACCCCTTTGCTTGCCGGATTGGGCAACTACATGCCGCAGCCCAAATCCGGTGTTTTTCCAGCCCCAAAAGAAGCGGCAAAATGCCGCTCCTATGTGTAGCAGAAAAAAGCCGCCCTTGCTGCTGTTGTGGTGGCTTTTCCATGTTTCTTTGGCACAGCATGTGTAAATCCTTTGCCGCAGAAATATCTTGACAACACTTGCCATCTGGTCAGGTGGGTGGCTGGTGGTCTCCATGCCTCTTTCTTGCCGGTCTGTATGCCCCCTGCATCTGCCTTTGTTTTCCCTTCTTTGACAGAGTTCTGAATCAAAATCCCATCCACCCTCCATCACTCTATTTCAGCTTCCCTTAGTTGTCTCTGCACCTTCCTTCTCTTCTCCATGAAGTTTAGGCCTTTTATAAATTTTGGCCCTGGGTTCCCCACTCCATTTTAAAAAAAATGGTAAAAAGACTGGTGGCACCAATGGCCTGTCATGTCATAAGTTTAATACACACACATGAAAGAATGCTTTGGAAGGTATGTTATCCAATCTTGCAGTTCTGGAATTACATTTCCCTGCTCCATTCAAGACTATTCTTCACCCACATCCATTGTTTTACTAGATGTCATCTTACTGTCTTAGAGTGGGATATCCAGTCCTAATAAGCTGAGGTTAAAAACCATCCCCAGAATATGTAGATTAGTTATCTGAATGAGCCATAAGAAAAAAGGCCTGAAATAGGCTGTTGTGACCCTTAACATGTGCTTTTCATTGTTTATTAAAATTAATGTGCCATGCATGCACCATAAGTGCTTTGGTCTCAGATGTGACGTCTAGAAGGGGGATTATTTGCAATGTTTACGCTTATTCACTGGAACTTGAAGAAAGGCTGAGGTCAGTGACTGGGTTGTGTAGGCCACCAAACAATTACCAGATGACAGATTTTTAGAGATTGGCAACAGACAATGTGAGGATGCTTTGAAGGGAAAGACCCTTGTTTTTTAAGTTACTAAAACAAAATCATTTTGTTGTTGATGATGATGATCAAAGGATATCTAACCTTTATTTTGCATATGTACTCTAATTGCTTGCATTTATTTTGTCATACAAAAGAAAGGGGTTCTTCCTCTGATATGTGTGTGCATCTGGATGTTGTTGTTCATAGGGTACCCAGTCTTGATTTTCATATGCACTCTAATTACTTGCATTTATGTAGTTATACAATATTAAGGAGTTGGTCCTCTCATATATGTGTGTATCTATATGTGCACATATATGCATATGCACCAACACAGAAAAATATGCCAGCCAAAATCCAAATCACCTGATCTCTTCCATATGCCAGAAAGTGCGCTTACATTGCAGAAAGCCTTGTGACACAATACATGTGTTCCTTCTTAAGACACTAAAGGCTTTTTTTGTGTGTGTGTGTGATCTAGCATTAGCAAAAGAAAAGTTCTCCAGCATCTGGCAGGTGAAGCTGTACTGTACATAACACCAAGATAGTTTTAGCAAGTAATGTGGCTCGCACGGGTCCATTTGATGTCCTATTTGTTTGACTGCACCACTGTCAGAGATGGTCCAACCCACTTGCTTGGTATGGGTTGTCTGTAATATACAGCTGTGCATTTTTTATAGGAATGGTGGAATGACTGGGATGAACTGAAGTGCAAATTGCTTCATTGGCATTCTTACCCTTGGATATTTGAGTACGTAAGGCTTGATCTATGAGAGGGCTCAGTGTGTGTTTTTCTCGATTACCTTATGTTAGTAAAATTATCTGCCTCTAAAAACTAGCTACTTCTTGGCAGGCTGTCCAAATGAGCTTTCAGGAGTGGAGACACATACCCTACAAGGAAACTGTTTAGCTTTTATGGCAGTATATCTTGATTATAAATTCTTTTCCAATGGTTCACTGTCCTACTGCTATTTTCTGCTTTCCAGTGCTGTAGTGTTGAATGTGAAAGTGCAGACAACCATCACAGCATTTCACAGAGTCCACAAATATGACAAGCTAGTTACAGCAATTTTCATCTCCAACAAGAAGAGTTCTTTTGTAACGTTAATGGTTCTAACTTCCCATTCAAGAACAGACTATCACAGGGGGAAAAGATCGCATTATAACAGGAGTAGCTAATAGTAATATGTAGTCACTTGGTGAAAAATCTGTTCTCCTCCAGCTGTTGCAGATAAACTCTTGAGAGGATAGGGGGGCTTGAAGAAGGTTGGCAGATGATGCCAACATCCCTGCTAATTAAAAAGTCCTAGTGCTTCAACCATGGAAATTTCAAAATGTAAGTACCACTGCTGCTTTCCTGTAGCCACAGTTCAATGCTTGGTTATATGCATATGGCTAAGTATGCAAGTACATGCATACCAACAAGTCCAGTTAACTGATTATAGCTGCTATGAATACCATGTGTTGTGTTTGGACTTTAATACCTCTTGTTCTAGTCCTAACCAGGAAAAATAATCTAGTGGAATATCTGATCGTCTCATTATATTTTTATTATAAAACAATGGCCATGTATTTCTCACTATATGACTGTTTCTTTAAACTTAAGCTGTTCTGAACATTCTGACACTGTGTCAGTCAGCTTGACTGTGAAATATCCTTGTGCCCTCAAATTACTGCTAGTGAATCATTTCCATCCCTCATGTATTTGCCCAACTTCTAACAGATTCCCCATTATGGGAGAAGGCTGGGTCATTCTCAAAATCTCCCAAGCTGTTTCAACTATTTATGAATACAAAACGTTTGTTAACAAAATCAAGAGAGCATTAGTTACATATTGGCAAATAAAGAACATTTTCAATCTGCAGTAGTGTACTTGGATTTTTCCCACTTTGTTCCTTTGTTTGTACACAATTTAGAGCTCAAAATACTTAATTTGGGGGACTACACTTCTCAGAATTCCCTAGTTAGAATAGGTACAGAAAGACTCAGGGAGTTGTAGCCCCAAAAAGGAATCAGTTCATCATGAACATAGCTGTAACAGTGGCTGATGAACACATTAGGTTTGATTCTGCTCAGTTTAACATTTTCATTCCATCTCATTTTCTGCATCAGCTGGCATTTCACTCTTAAAATGAAAATATGTATGCATGTTTTTATGTGCATTTCTTCTAGTCAACACATTTTTATTCACTTGTTTCTAAATTTAAGAATATTTTTGAGTAACATTCCCCAATGTAATGTGCTTTTGTCCACTCATTTCCCTTCTATGCACACTTTCCTTTATTATTCCCACCTATTTATTTGTTTTGAAAAATGCTTCACAACATTGTAAAAAGTAAAGATATTGCTGTATTGTGTTTCACTTATGGGTAGATTTGGGAAGTATGAAATTAGTAAATTTGGGTTAAAATGAGAAAAAAAATCATTCTAGCACGGGATTGTTTGTTTTATCTTTGATTTGTCATTTATGCTGTGATTACAATATACCAAATCCCTTGAAAAGGGGATTGTTATTTTAGCAATGGTTATACAAATCAGAAGAGTGAATGGCCACTTAGTTGTATGATTATTCATTGCAGTAATCTATCAGCCATGATCTGAAAATATTAAATAGCCCCTCTTCTTAGCCACAGTTTCACTCTCCATGGTTTCAGTTACCCATGGTTAATCATGGTCCAAAAATATTACTGTTATAGGGTTCGGTACTATCTGTAATTTCAGACATCTACTATGGGTCTTAGAAAGTATCCCTTGCAGATAAGGTGGATTACTATATTAGAATTATATAGTGAACAAATGACAACTCTATTAATATGCTGACATCCTTTTTTTAGCTAACAGCAATAATAGTAGTTATATTGCATTTTATTTTTACATGACAGTTCTATTTTTTTCCTCCTGCTCCAGACAACACAGAGTTTTCCTCCTTTCCACCATTTTATCATCAGAGCAACAAACCTATAAGGTAGCTCTGGATGAGGGCAGCGAGATAATTCTTTACTAATTTCATCCCCAAAAGAAGGAATCATTACTTTCAGCAATTTTCTTTCTACCTCAAGAAATTCTTCGACTATCCACAATTTTGGGCTTATATTAGCTAAAAATTGCAGAATTTTTAAAAAATGATTTTAATGAATGTTTTGTAGAAATAATATTTCTGTGCAAGAAATGCTGATTTCTGCATCAAAAATAACTCACATGTGAATTTGTGCAGAATAAATTGTAGACTGTGAATGCTCTCTTCAATCCAGGGTTCTCCTTATCAGGGTGTCCTCCTGTGCTAGAGAAATGCATGTTTTGCTATTTTCCACACATATTTGAATATTTTTTTCCTAGCTGAAGGAGATCATGCTCAAGGTCAACCCTTATGTTTCCCAGCTCAATGGGAAACAACAGCCCAACATTTCCATCCTTGTGTCTTACAGGCTGTCTTGTCTGGCAGAAGGGATCAATGTTGTGGGCCAATCTTAATGCTCTGCCTCAAGCAGCAAGATGTTTTGAGCCAACCATGATGCTGCAGAATCATTAAGTTGGAATGGACCCAAACATTCATCTAGTCCAATGTCCTTCTAGTATCAGAATCCACCACTAAAACATCCCTGGCAGTTGGCCATAAAACACTTTGTTTAAAAACCTCCAACAAGGGAGAGTCCACCACCTTCCAAGTTAGGCTGTTACACTGTGCAACAGCTCTTCCCACCAGGAACTACACAAATATATTTAGTGCAGTCTTTCTCAACCTGGTACCCTCCATATGTCATGGACTGCAACTGACATCATTCCATGACAGCATGGCCATTTCTGACTGGGAATAATGGGAGCTGTACTTTTGCACATCTGTAAACCACAAGACCAAGGAAAGTTCATTGCCAACAATGGCCAGCCAGATGGTTCTAGCAATGCCAGGAGAAGGGCATGAGAGAAATAGATTTTCGTATGTGACTGTTTCCCCCCACCCCACCCCCAATTATATTGTCTCTGAACAGAGACATTTCACTTTTAAGAACTGGCAACTTGGAAAAGTTACTATTTTGCTCTACTTTGCCAAGTTGTAGATAATAGCCAATGACAGATCTATCGTTCATGCATTTGTCTAATCTCCATTTAAAGTCTGTTGGTGGAACTAATATACTTCTGTAATAATGATGTCATTTGCACTTTTCTGAATCTCAGAAAAAGGAATTCTTCCCCCCTCCCTTTTTTTTTAATTCACTTTTCTGGTAGGGTAAATGATCCTGTATATATTTACTTTAGGACCGCACTGAGTCAAAAATAAAAGAAAATAGAAAAGAATAAAAGACCAGAAGTCACTGGAAGTCCACTTTTGGTTTTGAACAACCCCCCTCCATGTTTTAAAAAGATCAAAACAGTGCAGAGAGGCCTTGCAACCTATTTAAAAAATGAATTGCCACTTCTGGGACCTTCCAGCAGAAACAGTTCATGCTTTTTGCCAGTAGGACAGTCTTGGGGAACTGAGGGTCAAAAACACTTTGGGGGTTGCACTTGGTCAACCCAGCATTAGAGGTAAATCCAGTTGAACACAGTGGGACTTACTCTTAAGTAAATATTTGGCTAGGTCTGTGCTGTTTAATTTTACCTGAAAGAAAATTAGTCATCTGCTTGCTGACAGATAAATTGGAGAACACAAAACATTTCAGCCAAACACATGACAAACTATTGATATTGTGGTGAAAAGCCCAAAATAATCAAGACTTTTGAAACTGTGTTGAGAACTTTCACTGTCAAAACTTGATAGTATATGGATGGTTAGTTACAGGGTTGTGGAGTATCCAGTGTATGTAGAGAATATTTTCCCGTAGAGTCTCTTTAAGAGATTGCTATGAGATATGAACACATTCCTGACCACTTCTGATTTTATAGTGTTTTGATTACTCAAATAGATGAAATTTTCTTGGATCTGCTCCACATGCTTTATAGTTCTTGTGTGAGATGTAGTGGGCATATTTCTCTTCCACTTAGTTTGAGTGTTTATGCAGTAAGGAACAGTCCCATAAATTTAATAGCATCTAGACTTGCCAACTGACCAGTAAACAAGGTCAGCAGTTTAATAGGAAGAAACCTCAAAATGAAACTTTGTGAGATTAAAAATACAATGAATTCTGTTATTTTTTAAAAAACAAATTCAATCAAAATGATGCTGCTGTTAAAGTCCTGGGAACAGTCTATGGCCAGTTACAAACCGGCACTTTTAAAAAAGGGGCGTCTCTTCTAGACGCCCCTGGGTATAATACGGACTCTGTCCGTACAGTATGGCGCCGCCCGTTCCACACGGCCGGCGCCATCTTTACATATTAGTGTGATGACTGGTCCTCCAGTCACCTGAGGACTTCTCCTGAACTACAAAGGGTTAATCTGGGAGGAGGTACATGCTAATGAGAGATGACATCACATGCTAATGAGCTGTGGCATCATAGCTGATGTAAGGTCTAACTGACCAATCAGAGAGTAGGACCGCAAGATTCAAGAACTTTCTATGGGAAATCTTTAAAAGGCCCTTTGCGGCCATGCGGTTCTTTGTCTCTCCCTTTGTCCTCTCCTGGGGGGAACCAGATGGTGTCTCTTGGAGTCTGGGAGACACAGACTCAGGGGAATGCAGGTCGAGAGGCAAGGGGCCCTCCCTGCATCCAGGAACTCAAAAGGACTACAAATCCCATCACTTTGTGAGTAGTTAAGAACGTGTTAGCTTAGTGCGTTTAGGCCTTTTTGTTATTTTCAACAATGGCTTGTGTGAAATGAACTCTTTGCAATTATGCTTTTCTAGACCTGCATAGCAAGGTGGCTCTGCACGAATGATATCTTTCTATTCTATGCTATTTCTTTAAAATAAACTCCTTTCTTTTAAAAGTATCAGCTGTCTCTCTCTTGCTCCTGTACACGTGCCTAGACTCGGCTACTGATTGCTCTGGGTTAGTACAGAAGGAAACTAGATCTCTCTCTATCCCTCACAAGTCCCAATGTGTGTGGGGGAGGTGTAGCGGTGGAGCTACGTATAAATATAGGTATAGTTCATTCACTGGGTGGTGGCAGCGAAAAGTTCTTTTTTTTAAAGGGATCCCCTGAGAGTAATAGTCACGCACAGGGCTTTGCGCTGTGCGTCCGAACGTGTCACGGCGCCTGTGATGTCGCGAATGCGCCCCTGGCGCCTCGCGACGTCACAGAGGCGCCGCAGAAAGAAGCTCCATTTTGGAGCTTCTTTTTTGCTCCGTGAGGGAGCCGCGCGGTGTGGCTGCCACGGCTCCCTTGTGGAGCAAACGGTGGCGGCGGCAGACCGCCTCAAAGCGGTGGTCTATAACCCGCCCTGGTAAAAATAATTGCCAGCCATACTTTGTATCCATCATTGGGCAAGTTGGAGGGAAAGTTTGAGAAATACTGTTTCTTTTCTTGTTATCTCTCCCATTCTTAGAATGATTTAATCATTGAACTGGAAGGAACCTTAGGGACTCTACAGACTGCCCCTAAGGGGTGGTGGGAGGTTGCCCCTTTCCTGGCTGCATCGGGGCCGCGGCCACCTCACACTGCAACCTCCATCTGACTTCTGGAAGGTGCAAAAAGGAGCCTCAAAAATCGGCTCCTTTTTGCGCCGCCCTCCAAAGGGTGCTATAGCTGCAGTAGCACAGCTTTATGGATGCAGTGCTGCAGGCACACCATGATGCCATGTGCTGTCTGGAATGCCATGCGGCATCATGACTCCCTGGGGGTGTAGTCAGGGTGTCCATCATCAGGATGCTGCGCCCTGACTCCGCCCACAGGCCGGCCTTTTGGGCCCATCTGTATAGGGCCTTAGAGGATATCTGTTCCAACCTCCTGGTCAATTCTCATTCTTCAGTACAGTATGCAGTTAACAGCAACCCTGCCAGAAACCTGCCCAGCTTCAGCTTAAAAACCTTCAGTGAAGGAAAGCCTATTTGATGTTCCACTGTTGAACAGCTCTAACAATTAAGATGTTTCTCCTAATGTTTAAGCAAAACTCTGCTTCCCTGCACACAACTAAAAAACACATTTCCTGTTGGAATTATTTAGGTATTGGGGCACTTAACTGTTTTCAACATGACTGATGATATACAGTACAACCAATGTGTTGTATTATTGCCTTTCAGTGCAGCATCTCTGAACTGACATCAAGAGTACAGCAAAAAATAATAATTCTGTTATGGGTGAGATCCTCTGCCTCCCCTGTCCTTATCCTCAGGATTCATTGCTGCACTGCAATGCCCTCACATGGTCATTTCATTGATGGAAGGGATCAGATAAGTGTCTGGCTATGGGAAGATAGCCAGACACTTTTCTTATTCCCTCCACTCTTTAACAACTATATAATAGCCATAGGAAGTGCTAGCACAGTGCAATAGGAAATCTGGGTGAGGATGTGGGTCATTGCAGAGGGTGGAAAGAATGCTGAAATCACACACACGCATGCACGCACGCACGCGAAGCCATATAGAGTGATGTATGTCACTAACAGAATGACAACCATTACATTAAGTGTGGAATTCCCTACTATGGCATTATTATTAATAGGAGTGTGTGTGTGTGTGTGTGTGTGTGTGTGTGTGTGTGTGTGATGTTGTTTTGTGCCTTCAAGTTGTTTCTGGTGACCCTAAGGTGAACCTATCATGGGGTTTTCTGGAGCTCAGAGTGTGTGGCATGTCCATGGTCACTCAGTGATTTTTCATACTGAGTAGGGAATCAAACTCTGATATCCAGAGTCATAGTCCAGTACTCAAACCACTACAGTAAGCTGGCACAGACACATAGATACTCATTGAAAGTGAACATATTTGATGTCATCAGAAATTGGAAGTTCAGGTAGTTGTCATTACCCACTATGAGTTACTTTTTGGAGGCATAGAAGAGATTGGGTCTTTAAAAACAATAATATTGAATGGGGGAAGCAGGGAGTAACAAATTATGGTCATTATTCATTCCTTGGGACAAGATGAGAGAAGCTGGCCTTCGCCTTAATGATCTATCAGATGGTAAGAGGAATTTTGTCTTTTTTTTTTTTAATGTAAATGGGTTTTGTTTTGCAGAACAGCTTAGAACACTTCTTGCTGTTTCAGTCAAAAAATAATCAGCAGCAGAGCAGCATGACAGAAGACACACAGTGGCTGCCATCCATTCTTCCTGGAGAGTGCCCAGAGAATCATTTCACTTAGCCAGTACTAAATGGGAATTTCCATTTCTCAGGGAATTTATCTTCTACCCCACTTTCATCTGTTAATTCATTCTGGCTTCCTAAGCAGACAGATTCTTACAGGGAACATATCCTCTACTGCTTCCTCAAGATGCTGATGAGACCATGTGTAGTTTAAAGAAGTTGGCAAGATTTGGCAGTCAAGCTTATGAGTGGGATAACCCATTTTAATAATAGTCTTTGTCTGTCCCTGCTTTTATTTTATTTTTTGCATGCCTCTGATTTTTTTAATTTAATTTAATTTAATTTTGGTATGTTACTGTTTGTTTGCTGCCTCTGGTTAAGAATACAGGGCATGTATCCCTTATCTAACATTCTTGGGACTAAAAGTCTTTTGGATTTCAGAGTTTTTTAGATTTTGGAATATATGCATATGAATAGTGAGATACATTTGCGTTTGGACACAAGTCTAAACATAAATTTCATTTATGTTTATGTTTCATATATACCTTATACACTTAGCCTGAAACCAATTTTATACACCACATTTTTATTGAGGTATAAACAAAGTTTGTGTCCATTGAACCTTCAGAAAGCAAAGGTGTTACTGTTTGTCACTCATGTAGACAAATTTGGGTTTTGAAGTATTTCAGAAGGAATACTTTGTCCCATTTATAAAGGCCAGTTGGACTAGTAGTGGGTGTCAGGGATGATGGGAGTTAAATAAAAGATCTACTTTATTCTGCTATATACAGCTCCAAAACTATCCAACACAACTCCAAAACAACAATACTCTACTCCTCACAATCCACTACTACTACCCACTCTACAACCCACAAAATACATTGGGATGCATAGTCATTATTATAGTCAATGCATGGTACCACCCACTGTTGTCTGTTTCCACCCAGTAGGCGTGTACATCATTCTCATTGGTTCTCTTGGTTCATCCTACAATTAATGATTTCATCATCTCAGCCTTGACCACTTAACAATTGTCAGGTGTGTCCAATTATCCACTTTACATTTCTTGTCCTTGGCATTCAGGACTTGTTAATTGTATTACCATTTACACCTGTGTGGTTCTCAATTGGCTTCTGCTGAGTCACCCTGACTCTCACATACATGTTTGATTTCATTTACTGTATATCCCATGTTGCTTTTTTCTTGACAGTGGGTTCTTTCTACAATACAAGTGGGGGGAACACCAGGTTCGCTTAGGAGGCACAGAGCAAGTCGTGGGGTACACTGTTGTTTTGTTAGTATCTGAAAATCTGTAAAGAATCCTTGAAGAGAAGGCCTCATCAGAGATTTTTAATTTTTTTAAATGTAATTTATTTGCAATGGAGGGCTTGAAGCCTCTCAGTAAATTGGATTTCCATATACAGAGCTTGGGACAGACATGTAAACAAGTATTCAGTCTGTATACAGAGCTTGCAATGCCCAATAAAGAGGAGAATATGAAGGTAATCCTGTTTTATTACCCAGTTGCAGAGAATGGCTGAGAAGCAAGTTCAACACTGATTACAGGGGGACCCCAAAACGCTGAAACAATCAACAGAAACATTTGATGCCTATTGTGGCTTCAAGAAAAATGAGACCCCACAGAGATTGAAACAAGCACTGACTGGATAAGTAGCCTAATGATAAGGAAGCCAACAGGCAAACCAAAACTTTCTATTGATCCTAAATTATTTAATAGCCATTTAAACCTTTCTTGGGGGGCTTGACAGATTGTCCCAAAAAAGCAACCTGGAGCCACCCATTTTTGCTGTTGAGGGACAATGCAGCAGCCAAACCATGCGGTGTCCCTCCACAGTAAAAAGAACCTGCAAAAAGCAAGTTTTTACAGCGCAGTACCGATGCCATGGGTGTGCCATTGGCACACTGTTGTGTGTCCATGACATAAGCACAACAATGCAATGTCTGGACGCTGTGCCATGCTTGCATCATCATGGTGGCCCCCTTGTGGATGAAAGGCCACAATGATGGCGCCATCCTTATAGACTAGGGTTCGGGAGCGTGTAGTCACTGTGCATTCCCGAACCCTAATTTTGACCCGAGGACAGTACTTTCCGCTCATCTGTACCGGGCTGTGGTTACTTTTAGTACACCATTTGGTAAATACCAGTGTTTAAATGCGCTAATAGGAATCAACTCTGCTCCAGAAGCTTTCCAGTGGAAGTTGAACCAGGTACTAGAAGGTTAAGAAGTGATATGAAAGTCCTGTTTAAATATTTGAAGGGTTATCATATTGGGGATGGAGCAAGATTGTTTTCTGCTGTTTCAGAGAGTAGGACCTGGAGCAATGGATGAAAACTACAGGAAAAGAGATTCCACCTGAACACTAGGAAGTGCTTCCTGACAGTAAGAGCTGTTCAGCAGTGGAACACTCACTCTCAGAGTGCACCGGAGTCTTCTTCTTTGGAGATTTTTAAACAGAGACTGGGTGGCAATCTGTCAGAGGTGTTTTGTGTGTGACTGCATGTTAGGGGGTTAGACTGGATGGCCATTGTGATCTCTTCCAACTCTATGATTCTGTTATTCTAAAAGAGCATTCAAAAGAAGCCAGTACCCACTGCCAACAAATGAGGAAATATTACTTTGTCTCAGGCAAAGGTGCTTTCAGTTTGTGATATCAAGAATGGTTTTTGGCACTCCAAGTTAGATTCAGCTACAGGTTGTCAGACTTGAGCAAATTCAGAACTAATGTGCATCAACCTGTCCAAGGTTCCATGAACCAAGAAAATCTTTATTGAAGACACACAGGCAGAAATTCACCAGTCAGTGTTTAAGCCAGAACTACCCCCCCTACCACAACCAAACAGTATATTAAAGCCACCCAAATCCAAATTCCACCCAAACTTCAGAAGGCACAAAACCTTACACACACTTCCAATTCCCACAGAACCAAACCCCTCTGCCTCCCCTCCTTCTCACCAGCATTATCTTCCTCAGCCACAAACAATTCCACCATCTGCCCACCTGCTCTTAGTACCAGACACTGCTAAATCCGAGACACAACAGTACATTCTAAACCCCATGTTTTTAAAGCTATTCTTACCAGCTGTACTCTGCCCATCCCCCATTAACAGCTAACCCCAACTATAACCAATATTATCCCCAGCTATACTATTATCTGAAATTAAAATACTATATTATCCTCCTCCATATTTTCCACACCACCAATAATATTCCTGATAAAACCATGGTTCTGATACAAGCACACCATGATTAATAAAACCTCTTATAAAGATATTCCTTTTTTTAAAAAAAATATTTTGTCTGCCCGCCTTCTTTCTCATTCTGTGTTTAGCTAAGAGGTGTTGTTTTTTTTAAAGCAGCATCAGTATTGGTTACAGTAGTGTGTCTACAGTGTCAGGTTACAGTAGTGTGTCTGCAATAAACAAAGCAATAGACAATAGCTAGGAAGTGGGATTCTATTCTATCTGATCCTAGTGCAGCTGTGTGTGCCTGCCTACAACAGGAAAGGCAAACAGCAGCTGACTCTAAAATCCTTTACTGAGCATATGGAAAGCAAACCAAAGAGAAAAGTGAAGAGCAGATAAAGTTGCTTCACCAGCTGTGCTCAGCACATCAAATAAAAATAGATCAATACATTTGGTCGCTAAAATGAATTTCATATGAAAAGTGGAGGTGGGTGAAATATGCATTTTTAAAGAAGCTTTCCAGTGGTCTCTAGAAGGTTCATAATGTTTCTGTTTACTTATGCAAGGCTTACCTGACTGATGAGATTCATTTCACATGTACATGTTGTTGGCTTTAGAAAAAAAAAGTTTTCTGAAACACGTTAAACTGCTCTTCATCTTTTGGTGTAGGAACCTTCCCCTTTTCAAGTTATTTCTACCTCTGGTACCAAATTTTATGTTGAAGAAGTAATATTCAGGAAGATGTCAACTTAATTAACAAAGGTACACCCGTTCATGATTACCTTTAGCACACAATTTGGGAGATACTGCTGTTTAAATATGCTAATGGGGGTTGACTCTGCTCCTGAAGCTTTCCAGTGTCCCATAGCTTTTCAAGAATAGGAAAATCTCATTCTTGAAAAGCTGTGGGATAAGCCTGGGTTGCATACAGCCCAACAAGGGAGAGTGCGGTAAGATCCATAATTGATGGTTAAATGCCTGCCTATCTCATCGGGGATAGTCACATGTGATAATCTCCTTACTGAACACACCCATACTCATTTTATTCAACTGAAGCGCTCTCTCTCAGTGTGTGGCCCTACTATTAGGAAGAATGAGCCAGCCTCTCAAATGGAAGATTTTCTATGTTGTAAAAAGGCAGCAAATGGTTAGCTATTAATCATTATTATTGAAATGAAATGAAATTTTATTTATATACCGCCGTTCCTATGATCACGGCGGTTTACAGCAAAGTAAAACACAATACAATACAAATTACAATCAGCATAAAAAGCATATACTACAATACAGCAATCAAATAATAAAACAATCTAAAATTACATTAAATAGTGTACAGCAGCGACAAAAAAAAAGACAGGGCATGTCCCCAACCAATCCCTAGTAAGAAAAAAAAATAACTAAGCCCCTCTCTATCTCCCTCCCTCTAACGAGTCCCCAACAGCGGGACCAGGCAACAGTCCTTGGCTCTCCGCCCTGGTGGTATAGGCAGCAGGTAGAGTCCCCTGAGCCGCTCCTGCCCAGATGGAAAAGGGCGACAGCGGCGTCCTCTTCGGGGGGGAGCCGGCGGGCCGGCTTTTGTAGGGGCCGCTCCCACCGTCCCCGTCCCCCTGGAGAAACGCCGTGGCGGCGGCGGAGAAAGTTCCCTGGGCCGCTCCTGCCCAGGTGGAAAGGGTGACGGCAGCGTCCTCTTCGGGGGGGAGCCGGCGGGCCGGCTTTTGTAGGGGCCG
>NC_056522.1:73535114-73564504 GCF_019175285.1 Sceloporus undulatus | reverse complement strand
CTCCCACCGGCCCCGCCCCCCCGGAGAAACGCCGCGGCGGCGGCAGAGAAAGTTCCCTGGGCCACTTCTGCCCAGGTGGAAAGGGCGACGGCGGTGCATTGCATTTTTACTCCCAATGGGGTACTTTGCACCTTGAATTGAGAGTGAGTATGGCACTATTATGTGATCAAAATGTTTGGGGCCAGCATATTGTGGACATAAAAAACATTTCTTCTCCACTCTTAGTTTTTCCTCTCTACATCTGTGGACTGTGTAGATTATCTCAACAAGAACCAATAAAGTGTGTGTATAAGCAGTGTATGGCCAGGGATGTAGCTGGGGGGGGGTGTTCTTGGGGTCCGGACCCCTCCTTCCGTTAGATAAAACGAATGGTGCATGCTGCCACGCCACTACACTCAGGCCCCATTATAATGGTGGCACTTAGTCTGCACCCCCCCCCCTTCCCAAAATCCTGGCTACGTCCCTGGTATGGCCTTAACACCATGTTTCCACAAAACCTGGCAAGATCTTTATAACAATAACAAGCTGCCTTGAGTCCCTGTATTGGGAGGAAGGCGGGATATAAATAAACATACTACGACTACTACTACTAATAATAATAATAATGTGATGCTGTTTTAATTTAAAAACAAACAAGGGAACAAACTATTCTAGCCAGCAAGTAGAAAACTTCAGAAACTAGAACCCTTTCTTTCTTTTTGCATGTGCATTTCCTGTCTCCCTTTATCTCCCCTCCCTTTACCTTGTGCTCATCGCTATGCTCACATCTGGTCTTTGGTAGGTTGTGATGTTCATTTCCTCAGCCACAAGCCACATTCCACCCCATTAGAAACATTTTCCAATGTCTCAAATACAGTCATGAAATTATTACCTGGCTGTACTATTATTACAGTCATCAGCAAAGATTACTGTTTATAGAAACTCACTGGACATGCCCAGCGTGTCATAATTTGTATGACTTGACACACATCTTATGTTTTCCTTATTTGAGCTGAGATCTTTATATCCATCTGAGACCACAATCTCTAAACCACTTATTTTTGAGTTGTCCCATTGAAACACTTATAGCCCTAATTAAGGGATATAAGACTCATCAAACATAATTGGTTTGGCTCCTGTAGACAAGCACAAGACCACATCCTGCCTCTGACACTGCCTCCTTCTTAAACGATCCAGCTTCCTCAAATAAGGTCAGTTTACTGAACATGAGAGGCACTAGCATAGAATTGCTTCTATTAAGGAAAATTTCAGCAGTTCTTAATGTAACGAGAAATTGGTCTTAATGAATTTCATGGGAGGATACATAGCTGAAGTTCAGGACTCAAGACATTTGTATTTACCATGGTTTAACATAGAAGAGTGGTAACAAAAAGATAGCACCTCTAGGTTGTTGAATAGAATATCAGGTGCAGAATATCTGAGCTAGCCCAAGACATTTTGCTACTTGAGGCAAAGGATAAGATGGTGGCCAGTTCCTTTTTATCTACAGAAGCAAGATGGCCTAGCCACTGAATCTTACTTCAGCACTGTCAATGGAGTCAGGTTCTGTCACATCTGAAGGTAGCAGGTTAGTTTATGGGCTTCTAAACAAGTGCTCACAGATTTTGTGCTTGAAAACTGGGAAAAGAAAGGGGACTCAGGAGGAACAGCTGGCCTGCTTTACTGTAGGCAATATCTTCCATCTGAGTTGCCACCTTCTCACTAATGTTGACCCCAGCATTTCTGATCTGGGATTATTGCTTCTCTCTGACTAAAATGCCAAATATCCGTCTTATTTTTTCACATTATTTCGAACCTAGCATATACCCAGGATACTATTGCAAATTAAAATAGCAACTAGGCCTATCTGCTTGGCACTGCTTGGAGCATAAGAGCATTTAAAAAAAGAAGTAAAAAGAAGCTGTGAACAGGTTCAGTGATGGTTCATGCTGGATAAACTGGGGTCCTAAAAGCTGTCCAAGGATGTCTGTTGCTTGTGCTGGAGTTGGACACACTTTAGGCAAAAAGTAACTCTAGGATTGGCAAACACAATTCTCATTTTGGTAGAATTCAAGTACATAGCTGTGTTTGTCTAGAATATCAGTACACAAAGGGATCTTGTAGCACCTGTGAGCCTATCTGAGAGAAATAAGCTTTTGTGATTGAAGCTTACATTACAGTTTCTTTCTCTCAGTCTCAAAAGATGTTACAAGATCCTTTCCCATTCTGTTTGTTTGTTTTTGCCACTCTTCTAATGTAACTGCATGATTAAGCTCCATTATAAATGAACTACACTTATAGCTGCTTTTAGGACTGCTTATACATTCAGTCAATTCATGAAGGATTGCACCAGTTAGGTCTATCCTCACAAAAAATGGTAACCCATTTTGAACTAGATTTGGCTGAATAGCCACTTTCATCTTCATTTTTGGGCCCCAGGGGTACCCCTAACCTTAGAGAGCACAAGGCTATAATTACTGGAAGCTTGCAAAAACAGGAAATAAAAAGATTTACCAGTGTAAGCGTTTTATGGGGTGCGGGAATCAGGGAACCTCTTGAAAGGTTGATATGGTGCCAGAAGAGCCTGTTTTTGGTCTATCTGGATGTTCCAAACAGAGAAGGTGTCTTACACTATATGCAGATCTTAGTTTACTGTTTGTTGTTGTAGTGTGCCTTCAAGTTGTTTCCAACTTTTGGTGAACCTATCATGGGGTTTTCTTTGGCATGTTTCTTCAGAGTGGGTTTGCCACTGTAGTCTTCTGAAGTTGAGAGAGTCTGACTTGCCCGAAGTCACCTGGTGGGTTTCCATCGTTGAACCAGGATTCAAACCATCGTCTCCAGAGTCATATCACATGTGAAACTGGAACTCCAATCTGGAGCCCTTCCATAACCCTTCTGGAGCGAGGGGGAAGCAGGGTCACTTCGAATCCAAAGCAATTCACATGATGAATTATCACACATGAAGAACAAAATTGTGGTCGTTCCTGAGTCAAAGCAGAGTGAGTGCACATTAAATTACCACACCAGTACATACCATGCGGATTCACCAATGCGAATTCAGACCCTTGCATATGCTCAGTGGGGCTCTGAACACATCGAGAACCTTTGCACTTCTGGGGTGAAGAAGGGGGCCACTTCCTGGTTCCAGTTTCATGTGAATGCTAGCCTCACATGAATGACAGCTTCACGTTTCTTCTTCCCTTCTATTTTATTCTATTTTTTACTCTATTTATTCTATTTCAACAATTTAGCAATGCCTGCAACTCTAGCCATGTGTGGTCTCCAGTATACATACCGCCACATCCAAACGTGTCCTCCCTATCAGATTTCCCTACATCCCCCCACCTGCTTCCTGCAAATGTATCCTGATATCCCTGTCAGATTTCCCTACATCCCTAGTCCAACAGTCAAATCACTACACCATAGGTGTATATCTAAAGGCTCTCTTGTGATCTGGAAGCCTTCACAGTATCACTTCTACTTAGTTCCTATTCCTTCCTATGCTGAGTTTGGAAAAGTGGTGATGCTCCCTGGGAGACTCTAGCAAGCTCCAAAACATAACTTTCCCGGGCTCTGTACAGATATATACATGTTGAAATTTCCCTGCAGATGTTTGAACTGTGCACATGGATGCCAGAGGGTAATATTGGTCACTGTAACCCTGCTTCCCCTTCACATCATATGAGCCATTCTTCTGATTTGGCTGTAGAACCAGCTGCAATACAGACTTTTCTCGGAGTTAGTGTTCAAGGTCACATCCAAGCTTCCTGCCAATTAGAACTTTATTTTGCTTTTTTCCTTTCAGCTTGGTTACTTTCTTCTGGAGCTGAAAATGTGTTAAAAGTAAAGGAGAGAGCATAGTAAAGTGATTGTTGAATATGACTCTGTTTTGACTGATATGTTTTACTTTGCTGTGTTATCTTTTAGAAGGTTTATTGCTTTAACTGGATTTTACTTAAACATACTGTGTTATTCCATAATGATGGATACATGACTAATCTAAACATCAGTGAATATATTTCCTTGCTTTCTGTTCTGCAACACTGGATGGGTGGGTGGGGGAGATACCATTTTCCCCATCCCACTCCCAAATAGCAAGGATTTGGATTTTTCTCACTCTTTTTTAATGGATGCAGGTAAATGGAAGCAGCCATAATGGATGCTACCTTTTCTCATCTGCTGCAAGGGGGGGGGGGGATACTTTCTTGTTAATCTTGTCTCTGCTTCATATATTTTGGGAGGAGTCTTGCTGTGGTTTTTAATTTTTTTGCTGATTTTTTAAAAAGTCTGGCGTTAAACTCCCTCCCCCCAATTTAAGGGTGAAGCACTATTAACATTTTTAACATGCAAAGAACAAAATCCATTCTTTAATGTCAATCTCATTTTCAGAGTACAGATTGAATCTCCCTTATCCAAACTTCTTGTTGTGGATTTGGATTGTGGAATATTTGCCTATACATAATGAGATATCTAGGAGATGGGACTGAAGTTTAAGCATTTATTTCATTTATGTTTTGTATGCACCTTATATTTAAAACCTGAATATACTTTTATACATGATTTTTAAAATGATTTTGTGCATGACACAAAGTTTGTGCATATTTAGGGTTGCCATTCATCAGGACCTCCAAACCGGGACAAATGTAGGACACTTTTTTGTGTCCTACATTTGAATAGGAGCCTCCGAGGCTTTCCCTCTGGGCCTGGGCCACGCCCTCAGAGGGGGCGGAGCCCAAGCGGAGAGGGACTCCTGCCCTTCAAGGAGGCTTTCCCTCTGGGCCTGGGCCCCGCCCTCGGAGGGGGCGGAGCCCAAGCGGAGAGGGACTCCTGCCCTTCAGGGAGGCTTTCCCTCTGGGCCTGGGCCCCGCCCTCGGAGGGGGCAGAGCCCAAGCGGAGAGGGACTCCTCCCCTTCAGGGAGGCTTTCCTTCTGGGCCTGGGCCCCGCCCTTGGAGGGGGCGGAGCCCAGGCAGAGAGGGACTCCTCCCCTTCAGGGAGGCTTTCCCTGCAGGCCTGAGCCAAAGCGGCAAGGGAAAGCCTCCCTCAGCTTGCTATATCTCGCCGGGGAGCAGGGGCAATCCCGGGGGCGGGGCCAAACCAGGCCGTGACCGTGTGGCCCTGCCCCAAACCGGGAAAATCCCGCCCCCAGGCAGGATATGGCAAGCCTAAGCATATTAAACTTTCAGAAAGCAAAGGTGTCACTATCTCAGCCACCCATGTGGAAGATTTTAGAAGATTTCAGATTTTGGAATTCTGGATAAGGGAGAATTAATCTGTACTAGTTCTTGTGTAGCCAAAACAACATTGTCTGTGCATGTACACATACACATAGAGGGGTTAGGGGTGCTTTAAAACAGTGCACTGAGAGCTTAAATCCAACAATCTGCTGGCACTGCCCTGGAAACTTTGTCCCTTCCCCACTGAGTACCACTGAAACACTAGGTCCTGAAGGTTTCCCAGCTCTCAGTGCAGATTTTTTTAGTTGCTTAGGGCTAGGAATAGGAAATAACTCCCCTTTTGATTTGACTGGCTTCTGTTGTTTGTCCAGAACTTGAGCTGTCTTGTCTGTTTGCTCAGAAGCCACAGAATGCGGAGTCTCTGTCATGAGAAATGAAATGAAAAGTCTTGGTAAAGGGCATGGATGGTTACAGATTGAACCCTGAACAAGCACACTCCATATTATAACTTTTTATTGATGATTCCATTTCTCAAATACTAATATCTAATGATAATGGATTCATAACACAATTTAATCTATTGTGAGCACACCTTTCTGAACCTGGCAATAACAGTACCAAAAAACAAACACATGTGCTGTGCAGAGGACAAACTGAAATCGATATCACACTACACTTTTAGAGCATTATTATTCCACTTTAACTGCTATAGTTGCCTCCTGTGGATTTCTGGGGTTTGTAGCTTAGTGTGAGCTAAAAGTTCTTTGGCTGAGAACTTTAAATGTCTGTCTCTAAACTGCAAACCCTAGGATTCCACAGGAAGCTGCAATAGCAGTTAAAGTGGAATAACAGCACAATAACAGTGTAGTGTGATATACATCTGAGTCACAGGAAAATGTGAATTACTTATTCTCAAATATTTGGTTTGATGAACCTGGGCAAATCTGTCAGCACCTATTTCCACAAGTAATGAAAATATTGTGGGGAAAATTGAGACTCCTTTGTGTAACATTACATTCATATTAATTTATCTGTTTAAAGGGTAGCATGAGATCACAAATGGGGAAAAATATAAAATAGGTTTTCACCATAACTGCAGGCAGAAACAACTCTAAAAAAAAATAGGATCTTGCTCACCAGTTGTTTAATCACAAATTCTTTTAAAATCTTCTTAAAGGCAAACCAGTCTGTGTTAAAAGTGAACCTGTAAATGTTCAAAATAATATGTTAGCTTCAGTTTCCCAAACAGCAGTAATTTTATGGGTGAAAATCATCTGTGTATTTTTTGTCTCCCTTCAAAATATATGAATTGTTTGAGTGCTTTAGAAAGCAAACTATATCCAGATTTTAAAAAAATAGATTAAGCTGATCTGGGTGTGTTTTGATAGACTCTCTGAAGACTTGGGACATAACACCTAACAGAACTCGATTATACTGGTATAATGCAACACAGTCATAGAAATGTGTGAATAGAGAATAGAAGCCAAATCTTATCAGTAGAAGATCCAACTTTAAAATAATAACTAGCAAGGGATGTTTCAAGGTTGGTGGGCTGAGGACTGGAAAACATTAGGTATTTCAGCCCTTTCCTCATTCCATTGCCTGACTTCTTCTGCCTCACCAGCAATTTCCTGATTACGGTTGTTGTCTTACAGCAAAGCAAGAGATGGGGACAGGGCTGCTTTTTCATATCTTTCCTTTCTTGAGTTGTCAAGGTTCAGACAATTGGCTGACATCTCAGGGATCTGCTGTGCTTCTCTGGGTCTCTTTAGGAAAGATAATTGTTGGGCATGGGTGGGGGAGAATTGATTTTCTAGGTGAGGTAGCATGAAAGCCTGTGCACCTCTCTCCACCCAATTCCTAGCCAGTAACAGGTGAGTGTGTGTGCATGTTTGTGTGTATGTGTGAAACTTTCATTGAACACAAGACACACAACTCCCTCCCCAGACACACTGATGGCTGTCTGGAAACAGTATTTTTTGCGCAAACCTGCATAATTCTCCTGCAAAAATAAATAAATACATTTGTTGTTGTTATCCACCCTCGAATGGATCTCGACCCATGCAATCCTATAGATGAGACATGCATAAGTCAACACTTATGTAAGGTCCACTGATTCAGTGGATTTCTTCCAGTTGGAGCTGACAATCAGATTTAGACCTTGCTCTTGTGTGACCACATTTCTTGATATGGATCAATACATTTGCCTGTTTGTTGTTGTTTTTAAACTCTCCTTAAAAACATGGCTGTGAGGAGTATAAACAGCTGCAATCCAAAAAATTACTACACCGCTGCATTTGTGTATCCAGGGGCAGTGGCCTTCAAGGCAGATTGGTAGATACATTTTCAATATACATTTACTGTACAAAATTATGGTGATGTAATTGGTATTATACATAACAATGTTTACCACCATCTATTATAGACTGGGATGTTTGTTAAAATTTAGGGTCAGTAGAGTTCAGGTGTTTGTCAAGGAAAAAGCATTGTCTCAGACACTATGAGATTGTCCCAGTTACTTTAATTTGAATCAAATTTGTAAATTTTAACATAACATTTTAAATTCTATATGAAATGTTTGAATTGGGTTGAAGAGTATTGGAGTGTTTGCTTTTATACATTTTTTGTTGAGTCACAGAGTCACACTGTGTGTCTGGAGTGAGATGTTTTCATGCACACAGCAAATTATTATGTAACCAAGTTGTTAGTAAATGCCTAGAACAGGATCTTAACCAGGAAGTGTTGGCTTTGATAGGAAGTAGGAGATGCAGCCAAGGTTAAAATTAATGACAAAGGGTTTCAATCTAAATAAGACCGATCGGGTTCCTAATACATTTTACAGTTTTGTTCTTCTTATGAAGAGCTATTCTTTTTTATTGTAACAAGCAAATTATGACAAATGTGGCTGGAGTTGTTTGCCAAGATATTGCTTTCTGGTAGCCAGATGTGAAGTCCAAATCCACTGTGATACTGCCAGCATGATTGAGATGATTTGTGCACTGACTGGACTTTATGGTGAGAGCTATTTTAATACATTTTTAAAGAAAATATACAACACTTGGCACCGTGGATTGCTTTTTTAAAACTAATATTGGAGAAGGAACAGACAATGTGGGACCATTGGAAGCTGCTTGAAACTCAAAAGAACAAAACTCAGGCTGGTTGTGAGTCACTGTGGCTTACCCTGGAACCTTGCTAAAGTCTTCCATATGCTGTTCCATATGGTTGTTTGTCCATCTAATCCAGAACAATAAAGAGAGAATAGCAAAGTGTCCCAACACTATTTATCTCACAGTACATGTACTAAAAACTAATGAAGATACTAGAAAAACCTTTATATATCAAAATATATTAATATGTGTTAACACCAACATCTAATAATAGACTGTGAAATATTTAATCAGCATACATATAACTACCAATGAATCAAGCTACTAATCAGCTTTGATGTGGTCTCCTTGTTCACCAAAGTCCTCATAATGAACACTATGCTCAGCCAGACTGAAGACTCAGAGGATGAGGAGGATGAGTTATAGCTCCAGGTAGAAGTTGAGCCTGAAGGTGAGCCGGGCCCTAGCTCTGCTCTGCCAGTTGCAGCAGAGTGTGTATCATGACAAGAGCCTCAGCTGCCCGCCTCCCACCACCACAGATTCCAGGCACAGAAGATATGGAAGAATAGGACACCGAGATACCTACCTTTAGCCAGCAAAGGTCTGAAAGGGAGTGCCTTTACCAGTCACGGAGACTTTATGAGAAACGCTCAGCAATCAGGAAGCACCAGTGATCGTGAACTGGGAAATATAATCAGGTGCAGGACGCTGAGCTCCTTTGTCAGAGATTACCTGAGCTTCCTGGCGAAAGTAAGTTTCTCTGATTCCCCTTGTCTTCTTAACCTGAAACCTTGACTCTTGGGCTGCTGACTGATCTGGACTCCCTGGAACCCTTTTCTTTAGAACTATCTTGCTAAACCTGCCTTGCCAGAACCCTTGACCCTCAGACTGCCTGAACCTTCTCTATTGGATACTGACTTGGTACTTTGGGAGCTGTGTTTTATTTCTCCTGTTTGCAAAGACCATTTGTTTTGTTATAAATCTCTGCCAGTTTGTGTGAGCCATTATCAACATATTTGGCAGGTTTCCAGGACACAGTCATCCGTAAACCGAACCAACAGTTGGGCAACATGGTATACAGAAAACCCCCACACATGGACAGATACCTACACAAGAACTCCAAACATCACCCAGGACAAAAAAAGCACAATAAAACACTGGTAGACTGGTCCAAAAGGATCTGTGAACCCCACTTTCTGTAAGATGAATTGAAGCACCTAGACTAGGCTCTATAGGTTACTCCAGCTTAGACATCAGAAGAGCTGCCAGGCCCAGAAATACCCATAGAAATGAAGACTAACAACCACCCAAAGGAAAGATATTTTTTACCATACTTCAGAGGAGTCACAGACAGAATAGGGAAAGTGGTGATTAATCACAACCTCCAAATGGTCTACAAACCAACCAAGAAAATCCAACAAATACTTCACTCAGCGAAGAACAGGAGAGATCCTTTCACAGCTGCAGGAGTTTACTGCATACCGTGCAGCTGCAGACAAGTTTACATTGGGACCACCAAATGTAGTGTTCCAACATGAATCAAGGAACACGGGAGACACTGTAAACTGGGTGAGCCAGAAAAATCAGCAGTAGCAGAACACATTATAAACCATCCTGGGTATAAAATGCTGTTTGAAAACACTGAAATAATGAACCATGTCAATAACTATCAGGTCAGAATGCACAGGGAAACCATTGAAATTTACCAAATTCACAAAAATCAGGAGTCACTTTGGATTGACCGTGGATCCCATAGAAAGCAATCACGTGAGATAATACATCACATTTTATTGTGAATTTGCATGGTTGGACCCACAGTGGCTTTGGATCAGAGCTGCAAAACCCTCCGTGTGATAAGGACCTTGGTCTCCAGAATCATAGTCCAGAGATCAGACCACTACACCATGCAGCCACTCAATGGAAGGTGTGGTAATTCTAAAGTTCCCCATTCCCAAGTGTCATTTTGGGAAACGGAGCTCCTTCCGCGGTTTGCGTTGCTGGTGCAGCCTTTAGATGGCTGCGCCAGCGACGCAAAGGAGAAAGGGGCCAAGCGGCTCCTTTCTCCTCCTCCCCACCGCCGTTGGGTGTCCTTGGGGCATGAAGCCCCAAGGACACCCCTTTCTAGGCCACAGGGAAGCGGCCTTTTGCCACTTCCCTGCGGCCTGGAAAGCAGCGGATCGGGGCCTCGGAGGCTGCCGTTCTGGCAGCTGAGGCCCTGATCCGGTGAGGAAATGAGCGTCTACAGGTCGCCCCAAACAGGCAGTCTGTAACACGCCTAAGATGTAGATCTTACTTTGGGGATAGGGTTCAGCACTTTGGGTCAGTGCATGTAGTACATGGCTATTCTTTTGGCTTAGCCCCCCAGGAGTGCAGGCATGGCAAGGAAAGCCATCCCACCTCCCATGAGCAGTTGTCACCAGTTTTTATTCTAAATAGGAAAAGGCATAGGAACACCCAGTACTCCCATAACATTTCTTAGAATTCTACTACCCTACTGAACTTGTAGAAAAATCTCCATTTTTGGAGGATTATAGTTGTTGTTTTTTGCTTGTTTGATCAAACTTGAGCAGAATTTTTCAGCTGCCCTACACAGATTAGAACAACTATTGCAACAGCTAGGGTTATCATCAGTCACCCCAATGGTATTATATGTGTGGTATGTGTGTGTAGGAGATGATACAGTGTATGAAGAGACTCATGTGGAAATAGGCAGTCTTTTGGGTTTAGTAGCCTGAAAATTTATACAGGTATTACACAGTTAACAGAGTAGATACGTTTGAGGGCATTACTTTGACAAAAAAATTTGGTAGCAGACAGAAAAAAATGGAAAGATAGGCATAGGTTTCTGTGTCACAAAAAGGAGCAGATGTTTTGTGGGATGTTGGATTTCTCCTTATGTGTGGACCATTTTTAAATCCTCCAGGCCTAAATACCCTAGACGCTGGTTAGTGCTTGGATAAGAGACTATCATTGAATACTAGGTGCTGTAGGCTATACTTCAGAAGAACAAACTGGGAAAACCAACTCTGGAGAATTCCTTACCTGAGAAAACCCTATGAAATGAGGTCTCCATTAGTAGATAGGTGATTTGAAGGCATAAACATACACACATGCACATTTGGAAAAGACAGAGGGCATTCAGACTACACAGGCTAAATGCTTGCAAGAAGAACAAAGGCCATGCCTATTCCAAAGAAAGGGTGCTTCTGGGCAAACTGAAGGGGAAAAATTTGCCTCCACAGGGAACCCTCATGCCCCAGCAATTTCCTCTTTCAGGCTGTCTTTATTCTGCCAGCAGCCATTCTCTCAATAAAGTAGCTCTTCACGTCACCCTCTATGCAAACTGTCAGATATGTGTTTTCCATTGTAATGGATGGTTTTAAGGTGCCTCAAATGTGATTTGAACTGAAGCAAGATGGTCTGTTTCTAACTCAGATTTGTCTTTCAGCAGATCAAGTAGGGTCGCTTGCATATTCTAAATTCTGCACCATCCCCCATTAGTTCGGTATCTGACTAGGAATTCAAGTCTACACTCATTGCACTGCTGTTGCTACTGGGATAGAGACATTCAATGCATCATAATATATCTCGCAAACACTGCTTTTTAAATTTTCCCTTTTGTTTTATTCACTGAGAATAGTGGAACTGATGTCAGGCAACAGAGCCAATGTCTAGCAAAATTTATATTTAGCTCAGAAGAATGGTTAACTAATTTCAATGGGATTTCTTGAAAAGTATGCTTAGACCAGGGGTGTAACTTTGGGAGTGGTGGTAAAATGAGGCATCTGAATAAAAATTCTACATTCCTGTCTCACCAGTTATACCTAGCAAGTCAAAAAAAGGATAGATCTATAACTCAATCCCAAAATTTCTTTCAGTCTCAAAATTTCAAGCATTGTAGAAAGTGAGATATTGAAATTGTTTTCACTTAGAATATGTGCATTACCATTGTAGTTTTGCTGCCCCTTCTTTTGGTGACTAAACTGTGCAATAGTAGACATTTGGACACTGACATTTGGGGTTATAATTCTTATTTGGAAAGGGCAGTGCTATCTCATTTTGCCTTCCTTGTAGCTATACCCCTGCCTAGACCTAGCAAACGTGATCTCTACAGTCTGCAGCTCATGATTATTCCTGACCATAAGCAGTGCAATGAAGTATCATTGGCCTGTTACAGACTGCCAAAATAAAGCTGCTTCAGGTCTCTTTGGGGGTAAGGTATTTAAATGATGCATGGGTCCTAAGAGTCCGGAGGTCGCGCTAAAGCCACACTCTATTCCTAAGCATTGGATTGCAGCTTTGGTGAGGCTTCCGGATTCTTAGGGTGCATGCATCATTTAAACAGCATACCTCCAAAAAGACCCGAAGCAGCTTTATATTGGCAGTCTGTAACAGGCCATTGTCATTTACTTTTTTGCTCATTATAGCAAGGCATCCAGTCATCTGGTTGTCTAAATTGCTCCATTGTGTTGCTAGTTCAGTTTTCAGTCTGCAGTGAAGTATGCAGAAAAGATCCTTAATGGATTGAAAATCTATACATATTGTATCTATGTTGTACACTGATTTTCTGAAGACTAGCCACTACCTGTATGACTAGCCAAGTATGAAAATGAATCAGAGAACAAACCTATCAATCATCAGGAATGAGAGAGAAATATTTATGTATAGCAAGAGTGAGCAAGAGTATGAAAAGATAGGAATGGATCAAGAATTTTCTTTCATGAGCTGACTCAATTGTTTCTGAACCTCCTTATTATGGATAAAGGAAATGAAAAAAAATGTGCCTGATAACAAGTAAGAAAAATTGGGAAATAATGTTCTTATTGCTTGTGTCTGTTCCATTAAATTGTTAAATCTACGCTCAGGTCCCAAGGATATGAATATTGCATTTATGATGAAATCTGTGACTCTATACCATTTACAGACAATTATAATCATCATGACTTACTGTAAGACTTTAGTACTTCCTTACATTGATGTAGGGGAGGGGGGAGGAAACCACAATTGGAACACAAAAATCAAGTGGATTTATAACTCATATATAGAAATAAAAAGAGAAGTTAGTTCAGGTTCAGACTTTCTATGCTTACTTTGGAAAACTAGTCACATTCAACAAAAACAAATTGGTTTGAACTACTGGCATTTATGCCAACTTCTCAAACTTATTTGGTGTGAATTCATAACATCATAATTTCCTATACTGCATTTCTGAACAATATAAGTATTACTGTCATTTCCATTATTGATTTTTTAAAAATGAAATACTTAACAGGGGTATCAAACACTGCACATAATAAAGAAGCCAATTTCTGTCAAAATCCAAACTCCCAAAAAGTGATACCTTTATGGGGACGAGTAAAAAGCACAAATTACATCATGAAAGATTTCAAAGGTTCACTGGCTTCTTTATCAGGCAAAGATTATTTTTAACCTTGTATGTTTTAAATTTTGTATGTTGTATTTTTAATATATATATATATATATATATATATATATTTAATTGGACTATTTTAATTGTTTTTAAAGTATTGTTTTAGAAAGAGTGTGTGATAGATAGATAGATAGATAGATAGATAGATAGATAGATCACACACACTCTCTCTAAAATAATAGAGAGAGAGAGAGAGAGAGAGACTCTACCAGACTAAGCTTTCAAATGTGTCCTGAAACACTACTCCACACAAATTTCTGAGTCATCTCCAGGACATAAGAAACAATACAGACATGGCAAATAGGATGAATTACCGGTGGTTAGTATTTCAGGCTACAATGACAACATATTCTCCATTTCACTTATATTAGTCATTTTGAGAATGTATAATTTTCCAGCATTTGCAGCCCAGGGAAAATGGCTTCGATAGGCCTTGGTCAATGGAAAAGGAAACCTGCACAACAGAAATATATAGGCTAATGTGGGAGCAATTTGAGCATATGAGAGGATTTTGGACATTGGGAAGAAGAATGTAGGAAGAAAGTTTAGAAGATACTGAATTTGAGGTGCAAATAAGAAATCAGGCCTGAAAGAAGAGACAGTTGTGAATAGGGTTGCCATATCCCGCCCCCCGGCGGGACAGTCCCGGTTTGGGAGGTGCCGTCCCGGTCCCGGTCCGGTTTGGCGCCCAAACCGGGACGGCCCCACCCACCGCGGCCCCCGCGGCCCCCGCGGCGGCTCCAAGGACTTGCTGAGGCCTGGGAAGGCCCTCCGTGGTTGGAGCTCCAGCCGCGGAGACGCTCCCTCCCGGGCCCCAGCGAGGCCTTTGAGGCGCCTCCGCGGTCGGAGCTCCGGCCGCGGGGGCCTCCAAGGCCACCGCGAGGCCAGGGAGGAGGAGGAGACCGCTTCCCACCGCGGCCATCGCCGCGATGAGGGGCGGCCCCCACCTACGGCTGGAGCCGCCGAGGCTTCTCCCAGGCCGGGAGGAGGAGGAGGCCGCTCCCACCGCAGCGATTGCTGCGATGAGGAACAGCCTCCACTCTTTCCGGCCTGGGAGCCGGCCTAGCCTCCCTCTCAGGCCGGAGGAGGGGGAGGAAGCCGGCACCGCGGTGATCGCCGCGATGCCAACCTTCCCCCCGCCCTTCCCGGCCTGAGAGCTGGCCTAGGCTCCCTCTCAGGCCGGAGAGGAGGGGAGGAAGCCCGGCACCGCGGCGATTGCCGCGATGCCAAGCTTCCCCGCCCTTCCCGGCCTGAGAGCCGGCCTAGGCTCCCTCTCAGGCTGGGGAGGAGGGGAGGAAGCCCGGCACCGCGGCGATCGCCGCGATGCCAAGCTTCCCCCCGCCCTTCCCGGCCTGAGAGCCGGCCTAGGCTCCCTCTCAGGCCGGGAGGAGGGGGAGGAAGCCTGGCACCGGCGGCGTCGCCGTGATGCCAAGCTTCCCCCCCCCTTCCCGGCCTGAGAGCCGGCCTAGGCTCCCTCTCAGGCCAGGAGGAGGGGGAGGAAAGCCCGGCACCGCGGCAGTCGCTGCGATGCCAAGCTTCCCCCCGCCCTCGGCCTGAGAGCCGGCCTAGGCTTCCTCCCAGGCCGGGAGGAGGGGGAGGCTGCTTGGCACCGCAGCAATCGCCGCGATTCCAAGCGGCCCCGTCCTCCTCCCGGCTTGGGAGCCGGCCTAGGCGTCCCCCGAAGCCGGGAGGGAGGAGGAGGAGGAGGACAGGGTTTGAAAATGTAGGCCTTTTTTTTTTTTAATTTCCTAGCCAGGAAATTTTTTTTAAAAAAGTCCTACATTTTCAAACCTGGTCCTACATTTGTCCCGGTTCGGAGGTCCTCCATTATGGCAACCCTAGTTGTGAATCATCACTGATCTTGGTAAAAGGATTATGGGAGTAAGATGTTAAAATATGTGGTATTTATGCTAGCAGAATACAGTGAGATATTGCAATGTGAGTAGTAGTAGGAGTTACTGTGGATGCCACTAACAAGGTAGAAATATCTTTTTCATTGTCTCAGGAAATCCATCCAAGGAAGGGATAGGAAACAAACAAAAGTGTTAAATTAGGTTTGATTGCATCAGCCCCAAAACTTGATCCTATGCATATGGCAGTATGCTAGCATAACTAGGGTAGAATACCAAGGGTGCCTCCTTCTCAAACAAAGGGAACCAAAGGACTGACTGTTTTTCCCTGAAGAGGGAGGAAATAACCTCAATTGGTGGGAAGAAGCCAAAGGCCTAAGTGTATACATCTAAGAAAATAGAACAGTAAGTACACCAGGGACTATATATTGCCCATTGATCCTTCCAAGTGATTATTCTGATACATGTGTTGATGCCTTTATGTTAAACCAAGATGCAGTTGGGCATATTGGACTTCTTCTCTAGCAAAACTGGTATGGTGGTTTTGGTTCACAATTAGGCAGGCATCTTTTGAACTTCTGCTTGAAGGAGAATTTGCTTCTTTGCATTAGATGCCTCTATTTAAGGCAGGGTTGGGCAACTGTGATGGCCCTGAGGCCAATTCTCTACACTCAGAATCTACTATGGGCTGACATACTTCCAAAATATCAGAAGAAATAAATAAACAAAAGATTTGGAAGTGGATAGTCTTTTTCTGGTTTAGAAAAAAAAATTATGTGATCAGTGGTAGGTGCAGATTAAGACTCTGCCCATCCCTGTATATACAGCATTGTGTAAATCTACAGCGCTATATAAATAAAGCGTAATGATAATAATAATCCCTGATTTATGAAACCAACTGATATTATGTATGCAATGCAAATTTCATTACCTTATCTGTGAAAGTGGAATAAAAAAGTGAGTGACTTTGTAGAATGGCTATGGTGACAAACACAAGAAATTAAGATGGTAAAACAGTCTGATAATTAGAGTTGCTATATACATGACAAGTTGTTGTTGTTGTTAACTGCCCTTGAGTCAACCTTGACTCATGGCAACCCTGTGAAAGACACTGTTGTGGATGCTTTGATTGTGAGTTTCGGCATGTCGGGGGTTTGGAGTGGATGGCCCCTGTGGTCTCTTCCAACTCTTATGATTCTATAATTCCCTGTCCTCCATTGGTCTATCCAGATCCTGCAGGCTCAGATCAATGGCCTCTTTGATTAAACCTAACTATTTAATGTGATTTTCCTCTCTTTCTACTGCCTTCCACCTTTCCTAGCATCATTGCCTTTTTGAATGAGTCCTGCCTTCTCATGATGTGGCCAAAGTACAACAGCCTCAGTTTACTCATTCTGGCTTCCTGGGAGAGTTCAGGCTTGATCTGTTTTAGGACCCATTTGTTTGTCTTTTTCTCTTCTCCAGCACCACCACATCTCAAACAACAAATGACATTATAATATGAGTATTGATGTCTTCCTACATGTGGGTTTGATCTGAGCTCTGAAGAAATAGTATGCACTGAGACAACATTTTATCTGACTTAACAGCATTTTCTAAAAACAATTCCTTGTGCCTTCCAGAGATTATCTACTTGTGACTGCATACCTTTCATACCATATTTGCAGTTTGAAACAGTGGAGAGACTGTTCTGAAAAATTAAAGAGAAATCACTTATTATATGTCACCAGTCTTTCTGGGGAGTAGAAAATAAAAAAAATTGCCTTTTTGCTTATGTACAGTTAAATAAGAACAGGGCGTTAAAACTAATTATGCTTTTGAGCATTCATTTCAGTGCATGCAAATGCTGGCAATTCCAGTTTTTAAGATTATCTTGCATTAAAATCATATCTCACATTACCTGAATTGAATGTTTGTCTGTATCTATGGGCACAGTGCCTGAGTACTGATAAAAAAGTATCTTGATGGTCTCCCCAACACTGTACTGAGCATTGTATGAATATAAGTCTTTGAACCAGGCATATTAGTGTCTAGCTTCATGCCAAACATAATACACTAAACATATTAGCATTTAATCATTGAACAAATTCATTAGAGATTAAAGAACCACAGTTTATGACTATGGATTCCAATAATTCAGCTAATCTCTACTACTTGGAAGCTAATTCACATACACATCTAGGCAACTGCAGTGTTTTTCCGTATTGCATTACTTCAGCATTGCTTTATTACACCTCAGTTTTTGTGAGCAGCAGAAGAAGCTGTATTATACCATATCACACCATTAGTCTGTCTAGGATAGAGTGAACTCATCCTCATTGTTGTAAGGAGCACTCTTTTCCATTGTTCCTAGAGCTATGGACTTGTCACCTTTTGCATTCAAAGCAAATTCTCTGCCATTGTCCTATAACAGTGATGGTGAACCTTTTATAGACCGAGTGCCCAAACTGCAACCCAGACTCCACTTATTTATTGCAAAGTGCCATGTCCCTCTGGCTTTCTAGTAAGAAACTCTGGCAAACTCTGTGCTAGTGAGACAGCATGTGTGCCCACAGAGAGGGCTCAGACTGCCACCTCTGGCACACGTGCCATAGGTTCGCCATCACTGTCCTATAACAAGCAATCAGTAATTTGATAGCCATTTTTAATACTGCATCACACTTTACACTCCATTTTGCTTTTGTTTGTTTCAAGTTTTTAAGAGTGGAGCAAGACAAGGACAAAGAATGTAGCCTGGAATGCACAGGATCCCCTCAGAAGTCATTGTGTGCTTCAGATGGCAGGACTTTCCTATCCCGTTGTGAATTTCTGCGGGCGAAATGCAAAGATCCTCAGCTAGATATTGCCTACCGGGGCAACTGCAAAGGTAAGAAATTATCCAAGACATTATAAAGCCACAGTAACCAATGCTTTAACTACACTCCTTAAAATGTCAGTTCATTTGAAAAATGACAGTTGAATGGCCATTGAATTCCTACAAACACATGCTGAATATTAAGAAACAAATACAGATCCAGGTCCTTATCATATTGATATTACACTCTTAAAATGGGTCTAGGTCACTTTAACTGCGGTGGCTGCCTCCTTTTGCATTCTGGGAGTTGTAGTTTAGGAAGGGCCATTTATAATATTCAGCCAGAGAGATCTTAAGCCTCACTGAACTACAAACCCCAAAATGAAACAGGAGGCAGTCAGCAGTTAAAGTGGCCTAGCCCCGTTTTAAGAGTGTAATATGATAAGGTCTCCAGTTTGAGTGCTCCAGAAATTAACCAAGTTTCATCAACAGTGTAAGCATTCCCACAAACATATCTTGCCCATCTGTATAATCCTGCCAAGTGATAGGGAGGATTTTCTTGGAAACTTAAACAACTGCCTTATGTGATGTAAGACCTTTGATCCATCTAGCTCAGTATCATCAGCTCTAACTAACAGCAATGGCTACCCAGGGTTTCAAGCAGGATTTCTTCAAAGAACTACTCGGAGGTCCCTAGCATAAACCAGGCCTGACTCTGCATAGCTTCTGAAATCATCTGAGATTGGTGTGTACATAGTGGTATGGAAGTATATTCATTTCCCTCAAACCACATGCCACTCATAGACAAATCACATATTAAAGAAGCTGTAGAAAAATGGTTGTCTACATAGACTTACACTGTATACTGTCCATGTCACTCTTTCTCCATATTATTATTTTGCACCCTTTATGGCTTAGCCCTAGGATGCAAAACATGTTCTGGTACTCTGGTGAGCCATGGTTTATGTTATGTTCCATCCAGTCTAGTGTAGGATGGGATGGAAGTATTAGACTGGGAAGACAATGAAGTTAGTAGGACTGGTTCTAAAATTACCAGGGCTGGCCCAATAATTAAACAGCATGAAGTAGCTGCCTCAGGCTGCAACAACCTGGTATGGGGGAGTGGTGGCAGCTTCCTGGCTGTTCTCCTCTGCTAGAGGGCACAGCAGAGTATGCCACACATCCTGTCATGTGCTTCACACTTGTCTGCTGCCTTAGGTGTGGTGGGAGGGAGGTATTATTCCACTGCCAGTGTTGACTTAAGTTTCAGTTACCCATGGACTATAGGGGGATACCATTTCCAATCACCTGCCTGGAACATCATGCTCATCAATAGGAATGGTTAGTGAGTGTGGCTTTCCATTTTGCTGCCTATGGAAAAGGACACCATTTTGTCCTTTGCCTGGGCAGCAAAAGTGGCCCTGAAAGTGACATATTCCAACATTTTATATTGATGAGCATGATGTTTAAGGCAAGTGATGAAGTGTTTGATTTCAGTCCTACTGCTCTACCCAGCAACTTAAAATTGCTCCTTTATTTGAGTTTTTGATGCTACTGAAGCTTTTGTATAATTAGCTGGAATTTGTAGCACTAAAAGTGAGATAGTCAACATAACGTAATATGTTATGTAAGATAGTCAGCATAGCATGATGTAGTCAACACGACAGGATATCTTCCAGCAGCACCTTTCCTCCTGGCCAAAAATCCTCCTTTAATTATAACTCACAAGAGCCCAGTTCAGAAAAATCCAGTCCACTTTCAATCAAAATTATCCCGTTTGCAGGTCCTGCCTGATTTATTGCCTCCTGTTGTCAGTGGCATAGCCTTTTAATTGCTTTAATAACTAGTTTTCTTGCAGTGTTAGTTTTCTTTTCATTTTAAAATTGTGATATAATGCTAGTTTGCTATAAAAATAAGAAAAACAAAACAGAATGCCAGGAAATCAGCAAATTAAAAGTTTCTCACATACGTGGGAAACAGAAACCGCACCTTAAGGTCATTAGGAGAAGCTATTCATCAACAAATTACTTGTATTTACTTACTTAACAAATTTGACCCAAACCAAGGTAATATGCAATAAGGGAGATAAAAAGATAGGTATAAAATCCCTCTCCCTTGTTCCTTCTTTCTGATATCTATATCAAGGTGGACAAAGTGTGGGTTGCACATGGTGCCAGAAGGCCATTTTTACCCCACCAACAGTTTTCATAGAGTTATTTTACCCTCCTTTATTCCTTCACAGGGTACAATTGACCATTCCACTTCATTTTCAAGAGATTCTAGGCCTGTTTTGGGTCAGTTTAAAAACAACAACATTTCAACCTAAATCAAGGTTGTGTGTTTCTTTTTTAGCGAATTTATGAAAAATGGAGCAAGACTGTCTAAACTTTGTGTTTTATTCATTAAAGGTTTTTCTTGTGAAATTGTTTAGGCAGTATAGGAAGATAGGAATGGGTGTGGATGAACCATGTTGACATTATAGAGGCTGGTGTGGTATTCTGGCCCTCAAAAGTTGTCCAGTGGATGTACACTTATCTAAGAATAGCATAAGTAACAGCACTTATACCATTGTGACTCAAGGAAAATTGAATCAATGACCCATGTTCTTTTTTTTTTAATTGTCTTTTGTATTGTGACATTAGGAAAACCTTTATTGAACCTGCCTTAATTAAACTGCCAGACAATCTTCTTTTTATGTTTCCTTTTCTTCTTCACTGGAAATGCATCAGTTACTTTTAGTGGCACTAAATTTTGTGTAGCTTCGTATACTATTCAACAAGCCTGTGTACAAGATAGCGACTTCATTCATCTGCAAGTGTGATATGTTTTATTCTTTGTCTTGTCTGCTCATTTTAATTAACTGTGCTGTATGCACTTTCCCTTACAGTGTTGGTCACAGTCTGTAATAAACTTTGAGAGACTGATATGGGTAACAGAATAGTGGATCTATTCTTACAGATAATTGAACCACCTGAGTGAGCAGAAATATTGTTAGCAGGTCCTCAAAAATTGTCAGTTCAAGAGGTGAAATTCTCCAAATGCCAGTGGCAAATACTATACTAAATGCTGTTTTCTGCATGGTTGCCAAACAGACCAGAAAAACATGGCACCAGTAGAGTTTCAAGAGATTGGACAGGTACATAAGGATTTTGAATTTTTCTGAATTGTCTAGGACCTTATACAGTTGCCTGTTCTCTTCCATGGGCTTCCCATCCATGGATTGGCTCATCTGCAGATGGATCCACCCCATTCCCTTGCAAGGTGCATGTGACCATTGATTCAGTTGTATCACTCTTGTTAGAAATAATATTTGGCTTTATGTCATTGCCTATATCTATCTGCTGAAAGTATTCCCATGGAGTTCTGTCCTGGGCCCAGTGCTATTCAATATCTTTATCAATGACTTGGATGAAAGAATAGAGGGCATACTTATCAATTTTGCAGATGACACCAAATTGGGAGGAGTGGCTAATACCCCAGAAGAGAGGATCAAAATTCAAAAAGACCTGAAAAGATTAGAAAACTAACAAAATGAATTTCAACAGGGAGAAATGTAAGGTATTGCGCTTAGGCAGAAAAATATGAAATGCATAGATATAGGATAATAATAATAATAATAAAATTTTATTTATATACCGCCCTTCTATAAAATCAGGGCGGTGAACAACAGGAATAAAAATACAATTATACAATTATACAATTATACAATTAAGCCAGGATGGGGGACACCTGGCTTAACAAAACATGTGAAAGGGATCTAGGAGTTCTAGTAGCCCACAAATTGAACATGAGTCAACAATGTGATACAGTAGATAAAAAGGCCAATGCAATTCTAGGCTGTATCAATAGAAGTATAGTGTCTAGATCAGGGGTTCCCAACCTGGGGGTCGCACGACCTTTTCTTGGGGGTCGCCAGGTTGGGATTCCCCCCTGCCTCCCCCTCCTCCCTTTTTCCCCGTGGGTGCCGGTGCTAGTGCCGGCAACCGCAAGTAGAAGGGGCCGGGGTCACCTCCTCCCCTCCCCTTCTCCTCGCGGGTGCCATCAAAGGAGTCTCCCTCCTTGGAGGTCTTTAAGCAAAGGCTGGATGGCCATCTGTCGGGGATGTTTTGATTGGGAGTTCCTGCATGGCAGGGGATTGGACTGGATGGACCTTGCAGTCTCTTCCAACTCTACAATTCTATGATTCTATGATTCTAGGTTTTTTTTATTAAATAACTCTGAGGCAGTACAAACAGGCACTTTATGCCGGCTTGACTGCATACTAGGGCTGCATTCACATGCATTCACTTGACTGCATTCATATGCTCCAAGCTCTAGTTCCGCCACATAGCCTCTGCTTAAAGACCTCCAAGGAGGGAGATGGTGTGCACCCACCTATATGGTGTGCACCCACCTATACGGTGTGCGCCATGATGACGCACTGGCCAGAAGGGGCATCATCATGGCACACGAGCACACCTGTGATGGCCCTTTGAGGAAGCTGGTCAGAGCAGTTTCTTTTGGGGCACACATGGGTGCTGCTGTGGCACCGACCCAGGGCAAACAGGGCAGTGTTTAGCTGCCTGTCTGTATAGCTCCACAGTTAATCAATGTGAATGGGGAGGGGGGGGAGGTTTATGGATGAGAAAAATGTTTGTGGAATCTTTCTTTATAATCTCAAAATTATTGGATTAGGATGTCCAACCGAAACTGTGCATGTGTCCCTAGAACTGTGACATGCCTAAAAATATTTGCATTAGCTTTTTTCCCGTTGTATGACTATGGGATAGCTGAAGGGAGGAAACAGTCCTTAAAATACATCATGAAGCTCTACAGAATTTCTGATGTGTTAAGAAGTCTTCTTTGTGTTGTCAACAGAAGTAACAGGAGCCTGGATTTCAGTAGTGGATTTCCTTTATTAGTGTCATCCTGAGACACATATGGTAATAGAGCCAATTAGACAATACAAGACAGCATTATGAAGAGACTAAGAGAACAAGCAGAATATTTCATTTCAAACAGAATAGGGATGAGACAGAATGTCTCTTTAGAGAATTCATGGTGCTTTAAAGGCTTTTTGGAGCTAACAGAGATGAGGAATGGATAATGTGGAAAATTGTCTCCTGAAGGGTGACTCTGTGTGGTCTTTGTTTGGATAGAGCATGAATGAAGTCAAACCTTTGTGATCACTGGTATTTATATATAAAAGAAGGAAAGCATTGTGCTGATAATCATACCCTGCATTTAAACTGGGAAGCGTATCAACATTTTCTTAAAGCAGGCAATACAAAAACCTGAGTAGTTGGCACTAATTAGCCAAAATATCTTTCAGATTAATCAGAAATGTGAAGCAGAGCATTAAATATCACAATTTAGATAACTAACCAAGCACTGTGGAAAAGAAAAGATATTGAAAGAGAAGTGATAGACAGAATGCTACCTCAGACTTTTACTGACAGGCAAATAGAGCTGAGTTCACAAATCAGTTAAATTACAACAGAACCTAAGATTAAAGTTGCCTCCATGCTTGTCTTTTTCAATGGATTTTGTCTGCTTTTTTCATTCACTTGGAGAACTTAGATAATATTGCTCCAGAACCTGGAACATTGCTTTTACAGTTGTTATTTTAAAAAGTAATGCAGCACTCATATGCCACTGTAATTTTTCTCTCCGCAAAAGTGGCTCATGAGCATTACTCATTAGTTTAAGAATGAAATGTTAGTAAAATGTTAGCAACATATTACTTATTAGAGGCTTTAAAGTACACTTTAAAAATATAAAATGGTCCCAAATCCACCTAAAATGACCCAATGTCTGTGTATTATATGCCCTCAAGTCATTTCTGATTTATGGCGATTTTATCATGGGGTTTTCTTTAAAGATTTGTTTAGAGGAGGTTTGCCATTGCCTTTCCTGAAGCTGAGAGCATGTGACTTGCTCAAGGTCATCCAATGGGTTGTATGGCCAAGCAGGAATTGAATCATAGAGTTAGAAGAGATCACAAGGGCCATCCGGTCCAACCTCCCTGCCATGCTGGAACACAGAATCAATGTACCATCACAGCCTCCAAAGAAGGTGACTCCACCACATTCTGAGGGAGTGTGTTCTACTGTCGAACAGCTATTACTGTCAGGAAGTTCCTCCTGATGTTGAGGTGGAATCTCTTTTCCTGTTCATCATCTCCCTTGCCCTCTCAGTTTAGTACATTTTGACTCTGGTCAAATACCCCCCTCCCCCTTTTTTTTTGGGATGATAAAATTTATCACTTTTACTTCAAAATGTGACAAACCAGCCCTTACTGTCTTTGAGGATTCTTCTACTCATGCTGTTGGGTGGGACTCCAAATCTCTCCACCAAAGTCATGTCCTTAATCTGGTCCTGCCTGAATATTTTGGGATATGTGTTCCCCTCTACCCCAGCAATCGCGGATTGGAATATTATTGCTGGGGGGGAGGATTGTTGCCTGTTATTTTATTTTTTAAAAATAAAGTACAGTGGGTACTTGGTATCCACTGGAGTTTTGTTCTGGGACCTCCCATGGATAACAAAATTATATACAAAATGGTGTCCCTTATATAAAATGGAAAATCAAGATTTGCTATTTGGAATTTATATTTTTAAAATATACTTTCAAGCTGTGTATGCTTGAATCAGTGGATAAAAAATCCGTGGATAAGGAGGGCTGACTGTATCTTATTGTATTACTTGTTGCCAATATGTTGCTTTTAGTTTGGGGAAAACGTAAGGTTATTTTAAAATAGCAGTCTAAAAAGACATTTAAAAAAATGTGGTCCCAAATCACCAAAAAATCTTCCAAAATGATTGCTCAAAAGTGAACATTTGACTAAATGTTATTTATTGCATTAAAATGAATATAGTTAGCAGTTGTTACATAGTGTTTCAATGTATTAATATTAGTAACATGGGCCACATCCAGACTGATCAAAAAGACCAGAAAATCTCTGATTTTGGAGATCCTTACATGTTTTATTTATCCAATAATATTTTCTGTCAGATTCCAGTACAATCAGAGATATTGGAGTTTATCAGACAAGGGGAATTGGAAGTATAATCCGATGGCAATCTGAACACAATCATGGGGTTTAACGTTATTGCATGATAGACCGCCACACACAAATTTGGGCAATGGGAAGTCAGTCCAAATGCAATCATGTGGTTTCACGTTATTGCGTGATAGACTGCCACACGCAAATTTGGGCAATGGCATGCTATTTTTGGGCAATGGGGAGCCAGTTCGAATGCAATGCGCATTCATGTAAATGTGCGAAACTAGCGACTTTAAGTGAATGCGTTCTGGCCCCACTTTCTTTTCATTTGAATTTAAGAGAAATTCCTCCCATTTGATAAACTCCATTTTACACCACTTACCCAGGTCAGTTTATTTTAACCCAGTTTACAATCAGAAGGAAGAAGAACAAAATCTGAGACTTTTCTGTCTGGATGCATCCATTGTTACCTAAACAGTAACATATTATCTCCTAGTTCTGCCAATACCACCCTGAGTTGGTTTGTGGCTTTCAGTGCTTCATATTCCAGTCTCTTCTTTCACCTGGGCATCTTTTAATGGATTTCCTCAAAGCAATTGATATTCACATTCATGAGCAATACACATTAAGCAATATAGCATTTTTATTCACCATGCTACTTATATAAGTGTAATTACATTCTGGAAGTTATGCATCAATGATTTAAACAGGATGATCTTTGCAAACAGAGTGTTTGGCAGATTTCCCAGAAGGCAATGCTAAATACATCAATGGAGAGGCCAGATGAACAGAAAACAATTGGATATAATTCCATGTATAGAATTATGCAGTTAGCACTCTAATCCCATGCAAGGAAGCACTTCCCTGAAATATTAAGGTGATTTGTGGACAGTTAATGTAAGATGTTATAAAAAGCTAGAGAGCCAGTGTGTCATAGTGGTTTGAGTTTTGGACTGTGAATCTGGAGACCAGGTTCAAGTCCCAGCTCAGCCATGAAACCCACTGGGTAACCTTGGGAAAGTCACATGTTCTCAGCCTCAGGGGAAGGCAATGACAAACCTCCACTAAACAAATCTTGCCAAAAAAAAAAAAACATGATAAGTTTGTCTCAGGGCCACCAGAGATCAGGGAGAAAAAGGACTTGAAAGCACACAACAACAACATACAAAGCTAATCGGAGCTCCTATTGGAGTAGTGTGGGGTAAGGGGAGATACAGCGGTAGGAGCGTGGAACCACAACGGAAAGGAAGACGAGATCAATACTTAATATCTATCTCTCCTTCCATCCACTCTCCAGACTGGGGATTCTGTTGGTCTACCATCCACCCCGTGTGCTAACAGACTCCCTAGCCGAGCTGACACAACTGGCCTCGGAACTGGTGTTGGAGTCCCCTAGGCTTCTGGTCCTGGGGGACCTCAACATCCCTTTCGAGGCCAGTCAAGGTCCAACAGGTGCGGCTCGGGAGTTCATGGCTACCATGACTGCCATGGGCCTGTTCCAATTAGTCTCAGGGCCCACGCATTGCACTGGTAACACACTCGATGTCCTCTTTAGTACGGACATGGGCACTCCGTGGGCAGAGGTATGTAATATCTCTGCCCTATCATGGACGGATCATTTCCTGGTTGAGGCTTGACTAAAGGCTTCTACCCAAATCCCCCCTGGGGGTGGAGGACCTATTAGGATGGTCCACCCTCGAAGGCTGATGGAACCCAAAAGGTTCCAAGAAGCCCTAGAGGGCTATATGGTTGGAACTGATGGCAACTCTGTTGATGCCCTGACTGACACCTGGGATAAAGATCTCTCCAGGGCTATACACAGTATCGCGCCGAAGAGTCCTTTCCGGCCTGCTTCCAACAAGCAACCCTGGTACACAGAAGATCTCAGGGAAAGGAAGCAGTCTGTGCAACGACTAGAGCGCAACTGGCAAAGACACCAGCACTTAGCCAACAAGACACACCTTGAGTCTCTTTTGAAGGCTTACGGAGTGGCAATAAGTGCAGCAAAACATTCATTTTATGCTGCACGTATTGTGTCTGCGGAGTCGCGTCCGGCAGAGCTGTTCAGGGTAGTGAGGGAGCTGACACAACTGCCCCCTCCCTGAACCCTATATTAGAACCATCTAAGGCCTGCTGTGACGAATTTAACAACTTCTTCACGGATAAAATCTCTCGGATAAGGGCTGATCTCGATGCCAGCATTTTTTCAGAACCTATAAGAGAGGCATCCAGAGCTTCCGTGGAATCTATTAAACTGGATCACTTTGAGTTTGTGAATACCGAGGATGTGGACAAGATTCTTAGAAGTCTTAGGAAGACGACATGCTCTCTTGATCTCTGTACTTCATGGCTGACAGCTCAGGGGGGTCTGCGGTAACATCTATGCTGTGCCGCATAATTAATACATTGTTTAGTGAAGGGCGATTTCCATCTAATTTAAAATTAGCAGTAGTTAGACCTCTGCTAAAAAAGCCCTCTCTAGACCCCCTGATTCGAAACAACTATCGACCAGTTTCGCTGCTGCCTTTTTTAGGGAAGGTGATCGAGAGGGCAGTTGCCTTCCAGCTTCAAGCGATCTTGGATGAAACGGATTTTCTGGACCCATTTCAAACTGGCTTCCGGGCAGGCTATGGAGTTGAGACTGCCATGGTCGCCTTAGTCAATGATCTCTGTCTGGGCATGGATGGGGGTAGCGTGTCCCTGTTAGTGCTTTTGGACATCTCAGCGGCTTTCGATACCATTGACCATGGTATCCTTCTGGAACGCCTGAGGGAGTTAGGTATCGGGGACACTGTGCTCCAGTGGTTCCGCTCCTACCTCTCAGGTAGATTCCAGATGGTGCAGCTGGGGGACTCTTGCTCTGATAAGAGGGAGCTTACATCTGGCGTCCCTCAAGGAGCTATTTTGTCCCCCATTCTATTTAACATTTACATGAAACCGCTGGGAGAGATCTGGAGACACGGGGCGCGGTGTTATCAGTATGCTGATGACACCCAAATATGTTTCTCTGTGTCTCCGACTGTTGCAATGACTAGGGATGGTATCTCTCCTCTAAATGCCTGCTTGGAGTCGGTAATGGGCTGGATGAGGGGAAAACAACTCAGTCTGAATCCAGAGAAAACGGAAGTACTTGTGATAGGCTCCCCGGGTCCAGGTAGTGAAATTTGTCCACCTGTCCTGAATGGGGTCACACTCCCCCTGAAGAACTCAGTTCGCAGCTTGGACTCGTTGCTCCAATTGACATCTCAAGTGGATGCGACTGTCAGAAGCACCTGTTATCAGCTTCGGCTGATACGCCAGCTGCAACCCTATCTCGGCCAGGGGGACCTTGAAACGGTGGTACATGCTCTGGTAACCTCTCGATTGGATTTCTGCAATGCGCTCTACATGGGGCAACCCTTGTACCAAACCCGGAAGCTTCAATTAGTGCAGAATATGGCAGCAAGATTGGTCGCTGGATGTTCCAGGACCGATCATATAACACCTGTTCTGCAAGATCTTCATTGGCTGCCCATTTGCTTCCGGGCACAATACAAGGTGTTGGTTATTACCTATAAAGCCCTAAATGGCTTGGGCCCAGGGTACTTGGAGGACTGCCTCTCCCCATATAATCCACCCCGCAAACTCAGGTCAGCCGGGAATAACTTGTTGAGGGTTCCAACCACGAGATATGCGTCAACCTTGCAAAGGACCTTCTCCATCTCGGCCCCTAAAATTTGGAACACTCTTCCCGATGAGCTCCGTTCCATCACTTCCCTGGATTTATTCAAAAAGAAGCTTAAAACCTTTTTTTTCCACCAGGCTTTCCCCCATGTCCCTTGATACTATGTGGCTTCCCCCATATGTACTGGCATCATGGATTAACAATTCAGCTGGCTTTGATTTGGGGTAATTGGTTTTATTAGTTTAATGTAATGTTTTAATATAGTGTTATTGCTATGTTTTTATTGACATTTTTATTCTGTATTGTTTTTATTGCATTTTCTGTATACCGCTTTTCCACGATGATCAAAGCGGCATACAGAAAATGCAATAAAAACAATACAGAATAAAAATGTCAATAAA
>NC_056522.1:73469973-73535014 GCF_019175285.1 Sceloporus undulatus | reverse complement strand
TCCACCAGGCTTTCCCCCATGTCCCTTGATACTATGTGGCTTCCCCCATATGTACTGGCATCATGGATTAACAATTCAGCTGGCTTTGATTTGGGGTAATTGGTTTTATTAGTTTAATGTAATGTTTTAATATAGTGTTATTGCTATGTTTTTATTGACATTTTTATTCTGTATTGTTTTTATTGCATTTTCTGTATGCCGCTTTGATCATCGTGGAAAAGCGGTATAAAACTAAATTATTATTATTATTATTATTATTATTATTATTATTATTATTATTATTATTATTATTATATTATATTATTATGATATGACTTATTGTTGTTATGGCCCATGCTTTCCTTCCCTAGAAGGCTCTAGACTCTTCTAACCACAATTTATTACTATTCTTTGTTTATTTCATGCCATATGCTATGGTTCTTGTTTCCAAGGAGCTATAAACCAGAGAATAAGTAAATAATTTGATAATCAACAGTAATTTGCAACATCCAGAGACTTCTGTGTGACAAAAGCATTGATATAGTTTGTTAATGATCTCCCATTCAAGCAGGAAAGATGGTCAGACTTAATTTCAATATTTTTTTTTACATCAAGTGCCTTTCAGATCATTCCCGTGGGTCCCTGATTAATAAGGCTAAACTGAAAATTATGCTAGCAGTTGAAAGCAGCTTACACACCATTGAACCTGGTTAGGAAGACTACTCACTGTGTTCTTCAATTTCAACACACCATTTTCTTTCTAGTTTTGATTTTGCGGGAGGGTCAGGAATCATTTGCTAATTTTCTGGCTCTCCATGATGTCGCCAATAAAGATCATACCTATCATGGGACAGGATTTTTAAAAAAATCTTATAGTATTGGTGATTTACCAGCTCACTGAATATTTTTGTATGTTAAGTAACAAAAGAGGTAGTCTATGGCACGTTCCAGATGCGCAAAAAGTATGTACTAGGTATGTACTAGGGTTAGGAAAGGGCGTCCTTTCCGGATGCCCTAACCCCAGCATGTAACTAGTACATACAAAATGGCAGCACCCATTCTACATGGATGCCACCATTGGGACGTCACGACTGCACCGCCTCCAAATGGAGTGGCGCAGAAGTGACATCCTGGTGCTGCGTAAGGGCACCTGGAGGGCCCTTTCCATGGCGCCAGAAGGAGCTCCGAAACGGAGCTCTTTCCAGGTTTGTGGCGCTGGCCACAGCCTTTACATGGCTGCGCCAACATCACAAAAGAGAAAGGGGCCAAGCAGCCCCTTTCTCTTCATCCCTGCCGCTGTCGGGGTGTCCTTGGGACATGAAGCCCCAAGGACACCCCTTTCCAGGCTGTGGGGAAGCGGCCTTTTGCCGCTTCCCCACGGCCTGGAAAGTGGCGGGGCGGGGCCTCAGAGGCTGCCGCTGTGGCAGCTGAGGCCCCGATCCGGTGGGGAAAGGGGTGGGACAGGCTGCTCATGTAAGGCATGAGTATATACAGCTGAAGTGCTGTCATTTGACTGGTATATACATTTATCAGTCAAACTGCAAAGATGGGAAGAAGCCAAGCTAATCTGATGTTTGAAGCCCAGAATACTATCAATTTTTTTTCCTATCACTTCTTTCTTTATCCTAGAGAGGTTCTAGGCTTAGTCATGCTTAGATTCAATAGACCCAATGTCTTAAGTTCAGCTGGTTTCAGTGGACCTGCTCTAATAATGATTACACCTGTTAACAATAATTAGGCATGCATTGATTTCAGTGTGATTTAGTGGGTCTGTAGTGGCAGACTGGATAATGGAACTTAAGCTTGTTTAAATGGAAGCATCTTTGATTAAAAATCATTGGAGAGAGGTGTACATGAACAATTTTCTTGCTGAAATAGTACTGACTCTTGGTTTGTAAATCAACGAGTAGAGAAGAATTCTTAATAAGACACTCCCAGGAGCCTTCTGACCTCCTTTTCATCTCTGTTGCTGCTGCCAATTTCATTGTCTTTCTGGGATCAATCAATAGTACTTCCCAATGGAAGAGGACAAATTGAGTAGAGGCTAAATTCTTATCTTTATTTCTGCCACACTCAAATGCTTAGTGAGTGCAACTTAAACAGCAAGTAATAGCAGCAGGTGTGATTTGGAGCATTAGTCCACATCGTGTGCCATTATGACTTACTGGCTGTACAATGGCAATTTCACATCCAAAAATATGTGAAATTGGAATAGTTACACAAATACAAAAAATGGACTTTTCGTAGGTCCCTTATTTTTTTCTCTTGGCACATGCTGTGATCCTACTACACACATCTAACCCAATTCACACAACACAGATTTGTTGCTTGCTCAAATACCATTTCTTTATTGCGCTCTCTCTCTCTCTCTGCCTCATGAAAAAGGAAGAGCTTTTGACAAAATCCCGAGTAACAGAACACAGGTGGGATACAGACCGCCGGCGCCATTTGCTCCGTGCGGGAGCCGCAGCAGCCAAACCGCACGGCTCCCGCGCGGAGCAAAAAAGAAGCTCCATTTCGGAGCTTCTTTTTGCGGCGCCTCTATGACATCGCGAGGCGCCACTGGCGCATTCGCGACATCATAGGCGCCGCGACACGTCTGGACGCTATGCGTCCAGTACGTAAAGATGGCAGCACCTTTGTGGAAGGGGCGCCGCCATCTTGTACGTATTGTATACATACTAGGGTTAGGGGGGTGCGGAAGCACCACCCCTTCCTAACCCTAGTACGTATACAATACGTACTATATGGCGGTTTGTATCCCACCACAGTATCTATTAAACAAAGAATACTTTAATATAATGAAACAACATCCAAATCATAAAAATCTCTCTCTCTCTCTCTCTTGAGCAGATAAGTATTGGATGCAAAAGGCAAGAATCTGAAGTATCTAACTTCATTTTCCAATCTGTGTTCAACATTTCAATAAATGTCTGTCAGAAAGTGTTTAGATTTAGTAACTGCTGCTACAATGCAATGAGTGGGTTGTAATGACCAAGGAAGTTCTGGCCAGTTCTATGATCCTTTTGTTTTCTCCACAATATTTATCCTTTAGCAGTCAGAGAGCTAGAATGTCAGATATATTTCTAGGTGGGGAAATTACTTTTCTTCTTATTGTTAATATATATATTTTTAAAAAAGCAGAGGATGTGGATTTGAAAATACTTTTATAATGGTATAAAGTGGAATGTTACTTAAGAACTGAGTTGTAACTAAAACACTCGTGGCGTCACATCCGGGGTGTGACGTGCAGACGCTATGCATCCACTATGTCAAGATGGCAGCACCCGTGTGGAACGGTGCCGCCATTTTGTATGGACCCAGAACATACTAGGGTTAGGGGTGTCAGGAAGTGACACCCCTTCCTAACCCTAGTACATCCTGGGGACATACTATACGCCCGTCCGGAACGGGCCTTTGATGTGCTGGCTCCCTCAGTTTAGTAACAGAGATAAACACCGCCCCCTATAGCAATACCAATATCACAATAGCAAATACCGTACGTTTCTATATCACTTATCGGTAAGTGAACTAGCACTCCCTAAGCAGTTTACAGTGTGTAAGCCATTTGCCCCCAACTTTTACCGATCTATGAAAGGATGGAAGACTGAGAAGACCTTGGACCCCTCCTGTAGGATTGAATTTACAACCTTGTGGTTGCAGTACCAACCACCACTGCACCACCAGGTCTCCTACAGTTGATCACAACTAGACAATCTTGTCAAGGGAAAAATTTTACCAGGCAAGGCTGCACACCATCACTCTATTAATTCAACCTGTATGCAGAAAATATCATATGCAGAGGAGAGTTAGAGTCAGAGGCAAAAGGAATGAAGATCAGAGGAAGGAACATTAACCACCTAAGATATGCAGATGACACAGTGCTACAAGCAGAAATCAACAAAGAGCTGGAGCAAATACTGAAGAAGGTGAAGGAGGAAAGTGCCAGGGAAGGCTTAATGTTTAACATTAAGAAAATAAAAATAATGACTATGGAAGATCTACATGAATTCATCCTAGATAACAAGAAGTTAAAATAGACAAAGAGTGCTCATATCATGGATTAAACATCCAAGAAAGCAGTCAAGAATTTGAAGAAGACTAGAATTGGGAGGGGCAGAAGTGAAAGAACTGGACAAGATCCTAATGTGTAAAGATATAGCTCAGAACCCTAAAGTAAAGATTTTCTAAGCCATTGTATTGCCTGTCACTGTGTACTGATGTTAGAGCTGGACAGTGAAGAATGCTGATAGGAAGAAAATCAACCCATTTGAATTGTGGTGCTGGACAAGAGTGCTGAATATACCATGGATGGCCAAGAAGAAAAGCATATGGATTCTAGAATAGATCGAGTCCAAACTGTCCCTGGAAGCCAGGATGACTATATTGAGGCTGTTGTACTTCGGTCACATCATGAGAAGGCATTAATAATTAGAAAATACAGTGATGTTTGGAAAGGTAGGGGACAACAGAAAGAGAGGGAAAGCACATGTGAGATGGCTGGACTCAATCAAAGAGGCCATGAATCTGAACCTGTGGAGCAGTGGAGGACGGCGGGTCTTGAAAATGTCTCATCCATGAGTTGAGGTTGACTTGAGGACAGTTAAAACACCAAGGAGATTTTTTTCTTAATTATTTTATATTTACTGGCAGGTATATGGAGAAGTAATTGTGGATTTGTTTTCATGAAAAAAGTTCATCAATTTGATTAGAGGAAGCAGTTGACCAAGTAGTGGTAATGTGTTTCTCGCTTATCACAGCTGCCATCTCAGTGGGAGAAATTATTTAGAAGCTTCCAATACTTTCTTCAGATTGCCAACTTGGCAACCCTAATTGCACTGGAAAATTAGAAATGGTGATAAAGTCCTGCCTCTCAGGGCTACTGTTCTGCTGTTAGTAATCAATGAAATATTTTATTGACTTTTTAGTGTATTATATTTATATTTGCCTTAGGATCCATCTTGATGAAGAGCTGTCTATCTGTCTTATCTAGTGAGTGAGTGAGCAAGTGAGTAGGTAAATAAAACCTCAAATCTTAATTTGAAAGCCCCTTGACTAAACAATCTAAAAAGCAACATTTCAATAATCTTTTGCCATGGGATATACAGAATCATTTCAGTTCCATCCTATTAAGAGCTTCCTGCATTTGAATAATTCCATAACCATGAGGCCTTAGACTGGTGGTGTCATGTTCCATCATATTTGGCTTTCTTTAAAGGCTCACAACATTGGACATATTGAAAGGAGGAGAATTTCAGTTCGGGGAAAAATGTATTGGAATTCATCTCTCTGGAATTCTTCAGGGATACTTCCTTCAAAACAGATTTATCTTCCCCTCAGTATGAGGATTGTACTAGAGATCTTGGATGTTATCCCATATACATTTTTGTAAGACAAAAGTCCCCAAGTATCTCAGTGCAATTTACCCCTGAGTAAGAGTGCAGAAAACTGCAGATTTCATGTGCTGGAATTTAGATCACTTTTCCCTTTGACATATAAACCACATGCTACACTAAAAATGAAGACAGAAGTCCACCAAATGAGATATTTATTTTTAGTTAAAACACTTCCTACATTAAAACCATATGTCAGTAAGTAATGTATAAGCTTAGGATAAAGCATATGGTATGAAAGCTGGGTTAAACCATTATATTTCATTGATTTTTTTAAAAAAATTAGCTACCACAGTATGGCTTGACTTTAGCAAAAGCCTTCAGTGTGAACATAAGGCATTGGGCTATATAGCAAAAACAAAGAGGAGTTGTGTGGCACCTTGAACACAATTGGATTTATTTATTTATTTATTTATTTATTTAAAAAACCATTGTCACATCTTTCCCTAATGTTCCATTTTAAATAAACTTTGAACATTCATCATTTTTTGGTGGGTTTTTCGGGCTATGTGGCCATGTTCCAGAAAAGTTTCTTCCTGACCTTTTGCCAGCATCTGTGGCTGGCACGAAATGTCAGGAAGAAACTTTTCTGGAACATGGCCACATAGCCCGGAAAACCCACAAAAAACTATGGATGCTGGCCATGAAAGCCTTCACCTTTACATTTGAACATTCAGCTTCCGACATTTAACAAGTTTAATAATAATAATAATGTGAAAAATTTAAGAAATAACAAATCATTCATAATTCATTTATTTCCTATCTAGAACTTTTTGATTTCCCCCCCAAGAAAACTAAACTATATAATTGTTTATCTTCCGTCGAAAAATAAATTGATTTTCTTTACATTTTTCTGTTGATTTGAACATCAAAATATTTATATTTTTGTATTTTTGTTTTATTATATTTTATGTATGTTCCACACTTGCATATCTCAAGTGTATCTTATTATGGGTATTTCTCCCCATTCCTGAATCAGATAATCAATCACTTTTTTCGAATCTTGTTTATATTTATCAGAATGTTCATTTTGTATTTTTCCCCCTCTGTTTGTCTATTTTTGTTACTTCAATAAATGTTTCAAACCAATCTTCTACTGAAGGTGTTTCCAGAAACGGACATTGATCATTCTTGCAGCTGACAGCATATAGAACAAAATTCTTCCATGGTTTTTTTCTATTTTGTCTTCTACCATATTTAGCAAAAATATTTCAGATTTGAATTTTATATTTTCTTCTAACATTTTATTTATTATAGGATGCATTTTAGACCAGAATTTCCTTGTTTTTATGCACATCCACCTCATATGAAATAAAGTTCCCTTATCTTTAGCACATTTCTAACACCTGTTGCTACAGTTGCCATAAATCTTACATAACTTTTCTGGTGTTAAATACCACCTAAAATAAACTTTATAATATTTTTTTTTCCTCTAAGATCTTGTCACAATGTATAGCTAAGGTCTGAAACAGACCGTGTGGGGTCGTACCATAGCCATTCATGCTGGGACCATGGCAAGTTCTTCGGCCCAGTCTTCATCCAGGCCTTCACTATGGTCCTGAACTAGGCAGCCAGAAAGAATGGATTCTATCTTCTCCTTCTTGGCCTGGTTCTTCTTGTTTGGCACGGCTTCGGTACAGCTTCAGGCCACATTTTAGGCATTTGTCATGTAAATGACACCCCCCCCCAATGCGGCCTGAAGCTGCATCATTTTGCCCATGTGTTTCAGGCCTAAGTCTTTTTTTTCCATGTTAATTCTCATTGATCTAGTTCAATAGAATATCTAAAATCTTGAGACCATCATATCATATTTTCTTTTATTAGTTCCTCTTCCACTGATATTTTTAGAAGAGTGTTATATATGTTGGACAACAAGACCTTATTATTTGATACAAGTGGATTTATTATGGATCAAATATTTATGGACTAGAGCCCACAGTTGCAAGGGATTCCTCCCACCCCCTGAAAGGAAGAAATGCTTCTAACGCATTAAGAAGTTCAGCCCTGTCAATATCAGAAATTTGTCAGAATATGTTCATTTTTTAAAAGTACTTTCTTCAAAGTCCCTAGAGGTATTTCCCATTTCAACCATACAAGAATACAGACGTTTAAAACAAAAACAGGCATTAAATGGAAACAGCATACACTAGAATCACACCATTATCTGTAATACAAGAGCCCCATTCAGTAACTCAATGCCCATAGGTAGCAGAAACAAAAAACGGCCTTTGAGGGGGTGCTAAGGTAGTCCCAGGTCCCTCAAAGTAATGCATGTGTCACCTATATCTCCAAGCTATATCAAGTTGATATCAATCTAAAGCAGTCCTGTTCCTACTCAGATCTCAGTACCCCATGATACTAATCTGACATGGTAACATAAGATGCCAGCTCCGACCATGAGAGTCCTTGAAAGGGACAGAAACTCTGATCAACAAGATTTCATATCCCTTTGTTTACACCTGTAAAAGCATAATTTCCCTTCAGATTTACCCCAGTTGCATGTAGACTGGGTAGGGCAAATGAAGATACATATGTTGGGGTGGGGGGACAGCCATGTATTTAGTTTAGTTTAGTTTAGTTATATCCCACCTTTATACCAACAATTGTACCACTATGATTGTAGTAGTAAATAACTAAACAGTTGCGGCTGAACAACTTCAGCTATCCAACTTCCTCATCTGTACAAAAATATAAGCGGGTTTGGGAGGGTGAAATATATTTTCTGTGCAAAAAAGCATATTTTTTTGCACAGAAGTCAGTGTATTTTATGCAAATTTGGACAAAATGTGGAGTTGCACAAATATGAGTTTGTACAAAATTTGCACAAAATTATGTAAATTTGCAAAAATACATGCATTTTTGGTAAAAGATTGATTCCTGTGCAGAATCATGTGTGCTTTTTTGGTGGAGAAAATACACTTTGGCACAAAACAAATATCTTTGCACAGAAATCAGTGTATTTTGTGCAAAATAAACTGTCACCTGTACAGAAAGTATGTTTTCTACCACAAAATCATTTCCTCCTTTGCACAGAAAAAAACACTTATATTTTTCTCAAACAAAATTTCCCAAAGTCCTGAAATATAAATAGTGTTTAAAAGTTGTGCAGACATTTTTACATTTCTGTGGAATAGGGAAAAAATTATTCATTTTTACATGTAGGAATTTATTTATTTATTATTGAATGAAATAAGTAAAGGTTTGTATCTCTACTATAGATAACATTGGCACAAATAATTTTAGGAAAAGCACTATAAATTGCTTATACTGAAGCGTCCAAAGAAATACTGGATGATGTAAAAAGAATAGTGCAAAAATAAAGCTGTTCTTATTCAGTTTTGTACCATTCATGCTGAAAACCTGACATTATGTGCCAGAGAAAGGCATTCTCACCACTGTGGTGCTAATAATAATAATATTTATTTATTTATTTATTTATTTATTTATTTATTTATTATCACGCCTCTCCAAAATGATCAAGGTGGGTTACAACAATGATAAAATTCATACAATATAAAAATAAATCCCACCGTCCTCTCCCTCCCTTAAACAAACAAATGATAAGTCCCACATAACAATAATAAGATACCATTTAAAACATTAAAACAATCAGGGCAAGAGAATGGGCGTCTTGGGATAATCAGCAGGATAGTCCATGTCGACGGGTGTCTGAGTGAATTATTCAGGGAAGGCCTGACAGAAAAGATTCTCCGTTTTAAAGCCTTCACGATTGGTGATATGTTGGATCTCTTCCAACAGGTCATTCCATAGTTTGGGAGCAGTAGATGAAAAGGTCCTCTGAGTAACTGCAGCCAACCTAATCTTTATTGGCTGCAGTAAATTTTTCCCAGAGGACCTACTGTAAGTGTGCAGGTGGAATATATGGAAGAAGATGATCCCACAAATAAATTGGACTAGGCCATGAAGGGCTTTAAAGGTCATCACCAACACCTTGTACTGTGCCCGGAAACTAATGGCCAGCCAATGAAGGGTTTTTAGAATCAATGTTATATTGTCACCTCTAGCTTTTCCATTGGCTAATCTGGCCGCCATGGACTAATTGAAGTTTTCAGAGTAGGCACAAGGGTAGCCCCATGTAGAATGCATTACAGATGTCAAGTCATGAGGTTACCAGGGCATGTACCACAGTTTCTAGATCCCCCAGCTCCAGTAAAGTTGGCATATATTAAAAAGGACCTCTCTTTAGCAGCCACATGCTTCACCACATATGCTGGTGGGTGCCGGACATTGCATCTGGAAGAGATCATCAATAGAGGACTTAAGACATATATAGAATCCTTGACTGTAAATCCTTGACTGTTTCATCTTCACATCCAAGGACTAATCATTATGGTAGTTTTTTGCCTGCTATGAGAGAAAACGAATATTCTTCCACAGTATTCTCACTGTTTTCAAACATCCTTAAGTGTTGAAGAGTAATTAATCTTGTGTATACAATGGGTTTTCTGCACAGAAGATATTCTTTCCTGAACAAAACCAGATTTTATTACACAAAAAACATATTTTTCTTCAGAATAATTCTTGTGTAACACTTTGTGAAGTTGAAATATTAGGGGGAAATTGTGATGAATTGAGAAACCCATTTCTCAACCTGGGAATGAATAATTATGAATATTGTTTCCATTCCTAATATGGAAAGAGGTTATTCTTCTTGTAAACTTCTCCTATGCTACTTAAGGCTGAAAGTTAATGCTTGCATTTTGAATTCATCCCAGAAATAGACCAGAAGCCAATGTAGATGGATAAGAACCAGCATAATATGGTCACAATTGCATTACAATAGCATTGACATTCATGTAGGCTTAAAGATTTTATCTATTTTCTCCTCCCTTTCTGTAGATGTTTCAAGATGTGTGGCAGAGAGGAAATACACTCAAGAACAAGCACGGAAAGAGTTCCAGCAAGTTTTTATTCCAGAATGCAATGATGACGGCACTTACAGCCAGGTTGACTGAAAATGGCTTTGTGTTAATGTAGACTCTATCTGTTAAAGCTGGTTACCAGCTTCAATGCCTTCTTTCATTCAGAGCAACCATAGTTGGTTGAAAAGTTGCAATTCAATTTCCCTGTTTTAAAACAGATAAAATGAATATATGTGACTTTGCAAACTGGGAAAAAATATAAAGTCCAGGTTAAGGCCTGTGAGCTCTGTAAGATGTGGGTCTCGGTAGGCTCTGTCTGCTGTCAACAGTGTAATAATAATAATAATAATAATAATAATAATAATAATAATAATAATTTGTTTTATTTATATACCGCTATTCCAAAGATCATAGCGGTGAACAGCAAGTAAGCTAATTAGCAAGTAAGCTAATTTGCCCCCAACAGTCTGGGTACTCATTTTAGCGACCTCGGAAGGATGCAAGCCTGAGTCGAGCTTGGGCCCTTTTGCTGGTCTTGAACTTGCAACCTTGTGGTTTCGAGTGAATGGCTGCAGTACAGGCATTTAACCACTGCGCCACCAGGGCTCCTTGAATGAAGATGATGGTTTGAAGATGCACCCTGTATTGGATTATATTGGATGAGACCTAAATTGTCTTGGGGCCTATACAGACAGGCCAAAATAAAGCTGCTTTGGGTCACTTTGGAGGTATGCTGTTTAAATGATACATGGGTCCTAAGAGTCTGGTACACGCGCCAAAGCTATAGCCCAGTCCTTAGGAGAGGAGCATATCTTTCGTGTGGCTTCTGGACTGTTAGGATGCATGCATCATTTAAACAGCATACCTTCAAAGTGACCTGAAGCAGTTTTATTTTGGCCTGTCTGCATGGGGCCTTGGTTATTCCTAAACTCTGGAGTTGTTACTGTGGTGGTGGTGGTGCTGGTGCTGCTGCCTATTTTTTGCCTATAACTATCAATAAAGTCCCTGATTGGATCCCATTTAATATGTCACACAGAAGTAAATGGTAGCAATTGATTTTGATATGATATTATATTTTAACAAAACTCTGGGAATTATTTCAGGTAGATAGATAAAAAGATGTATTGATAGATAAATAGGAAGATGATACCCAAACAGGATAGTATAGGATAAGATAAGATAGGATTATAGAAACAGTCTATTACAGTAGATCCTAACTGATGGAATTATGCATTAGAATTCTAGAAATATCTGAGATATCAAAATGTATTTTCTGAATTTTCTATGCTTGATGTTTTCTTACAGGTTCAGTGTCACAGTTACACAGGCTACTGTTGGTGTGTCACTCCAAATGGTCGTCCAATCAGTGGTACAGCTGTATCACACAAAACTCCACGCTGCCCAGGTAAAAGATGTACCATAAAAGAAGAGACTATTCAGCTGTCTGGCATTTCTCCTCCTCCTCCTTCTCCTTTTGGTGATACTCGTCTATTGAATTTTGTAAATTGGCTATAAAAATAAATTGGAATGAAAGCAAAGCAAACTGAAAAGGAAAAGCCAACCAAAAAACCCATAAAAATCCCCTCACCCTGCATATTGTAACATAAAGTAAATTTGCCAAACACATTAATTTAGCTTTGGAGGACAGCTTGTATCCTTGCTAATTCTTTCATAATGTTGGCTGTTAAGCCTCTGAATGGATTAGATGATATTTCCTCCTCTTTGGAGTGTGTGCGGTTTTGTTTCACATAGCTATAAGTGGAGCTCTGAACTTTGGATCTGGATTATGCTCAAGTTTCACTGCAACAGCTAACAATGTTTTAAACAATAAACCAATTTCCTATTAGCATTATAAAAGAGGAGTCTAATTTTATAGATCTTCAACTCAAAACTCAAATGATCCCAGACTGATATTCACGCCCAGTCCTGTGCTTATTTACTCTTCCTTTTAAAGTCAATGGTACACACCCATACACAAAAACATATATGTATCTAACAGCAGGATTATGCTTGAAAAGGTGGCTTGATTTGTGTGAAAGGGTCAATGTTGTTCAGCAATTAGCTTTAGATTTTCGTCCGCATGAAGTATTTTTTAAAACCTAGCTCCTGTATTTTACTAAGAACCATTTTGCGTATAGACACACACACACACGTATACACACACACACACAAAAGTAATAAAGTAATAAATAAAGTAACAAAAATAAGCAGCAGGCATGCAAACTGTACAACCACAGCAATGGAAATACATGTTAGTACATGACTGTCACAATTTCCATCCTCCACTGTTGAATACCTGTGAATGTATATATGCATATGTGTGTGTGTGTGTGTGTATATATATATATATATATATCCGTATATCTGCATATGCATTCTCCTGTATATATGTATGCATACAAACATAAATTCATGTGCATATACAGATATGTATGTACACTATATATAGGTATGTATACTTACACACACACACACATGTGCATATATACATATACATTGATATACATGTATGTATTTATATATATACATATATATGGTTGTGTATATAGAGACACATACACACACACACACATATATATATATATACATGCATTATATATATGTACACATATATACATATATATGTATAAACATATACACACATTTATATGTGTGTGTGTGTGTGTGTATTAATCTACGAACATACATATATACACACGTATGTGCACATGTACATATATATGTGCATATGTATATGTATGTACAAACTCCCAGAGACAAAACATAACAATAAACTACAGGCTTGCAAGCAGAGCAACCACAGCAATGGAATTAAAACTTATTTAAAACCTTATAGTATACTATCCCAACCTAGGAAATAAATTAATTTTAAATTCCAGTACATTAATCCAGACAAGGCAGAGGTACTCTTGGTCAGTCAGAAGGCAGATCAGGGAATACGGATCCAACCTGTGTTAGACGAGGTCACACTCCCTCTGAGGACACAGGTTCACAGTTTGGGAGTACTCTTGGACTCAACTTTCAATCTGGAGGCCCAGGTCTCTGCTGTGACCAGGAGTGCTTTCACACATTTAAAACTTGTGCGCCAATTGTGCCCATCTCTTGAGACACCGGATCTGGCCACAGTGGTACATGCCTTGGTTTTATTCTCTTTGGACTACTGTAACGGGCTCCTAAATGGCTTGGGCCCAGAGTACTTGAAGGACCGCCTCTCTATATATAATCCGCCCCGCACACTCAGATCTAGTAGGCAGCAGTTACTGAAAGTTCCAGAGGTTAGATTACAGAATACCACCAGAAGGGCCTTCTCGACCTCGGCCCCCATCCTCTGGAACACACTGCCTACTGAGCTCCGTTCGGCAACCTCCCTGGCCCAATTTAAAAAGGAGCTAAAGACGTTTTTATTCAGACAGGCTTATCCTTAAGCATGTCTGAGAGCCCCTTTGTAAAAACCCCCCTCTATGAAGATCTGTGAATTCCCCTCTCCTAATTCCCCTGTTAGCCATCGTTGAGACATCCAGATCTGGCACAGTTTATGTAATTGTATTAATGGTTTTAAAGTGTTGATTGTATTGTTATTTTAAATTGTATGAATATATGTTGGGAACCGCCCTGATGCTTGCGAAGGGCGGTATATAAATAAAGTTTTATTATTATTATTATTATGTAGGGCTGTCTTTGAAGAGTGTTAAAAGCTTCAGCTGGTTCAAAGAGTTGTTGCCAGGCTGCCAACAGAGGCAGATTACAGAGACCACCCAGCACTCCCATTGAAACAGCTTCATTGGCTGCCAGTTTTTTTCTGGGCACAATTCAAGGTGCTGGTTATTACCTATAAAGCCCTACATGGCTCAGGTCCACACTATTTGGCAAACCGTATCTGCTTGTATGAACCAGCCCGGACTCTGAGATCCTCTGGAGAGGCCCTTCTTTCTGTCCCTGTTTCCGGATCTGTTTTAATACTGTAATAATTTAATTTCTTTTTAATGTACTTTTTCTATGTTATTGTATTGTTTTAATGTTGTGAAGCCACTCCGAGTCCCAATTCTGGGGAAAGAACAGGATACAACAACAACAACAACAACAACAACATTATTATTATTATTATTATTATTATTATTATTATTATTATTAATCTAGGATAATTCCAGTCAAAAGACACACAGAACATGTTCTCTGTTTTACTTCTTAACAAATCCCCTGCCATCAAGAAGAAAGTTTTAAGAAACATGGGAAAATGTGAGAGGGCTAGATATGGGAGACATAGATTTCTGGACACCAGTAACATTGTATGTCTGAGGCAGATTTGTCTCAGTTAGAAGCTCCCTTATACTGTATTTCTATACATTTTGGCTGTTCAGTGGCTGACTTAGTCTTGATAGCCATAAATGTTGCCTTTAGCTGAACTAACCTCCCTGTTCCTCTTCCTATATCAGCAGTCATTTCAATCAGCCTGTATCTTTTGGGCCACCCAGTGAGTTTCATACATAACTGGAGAATTGAACCCATATCTCTTCAGTCCTACACTTTGTGCACTACTCTGAAGATTGATTGAAAATTCTAATTGTTTGTTATCTATATGCCTTTTATATAGAGTCATGTCCACATAGTAAATATTCCCTATTGAAAAACCATTCCTGGACACCTGATCTTCTGAGTAGCTGTAATTTTCAACTAGTGTATTTCCTGACAAGATTGTTTGGGTAAATTGTACCATATTTACTATGATTGGTCCAACTTTTACCCTACTCATATTAAAATTATCTATACAACCCAGATTTAGTCAATAATTTAAAGTACAGTTGAGATTCACAGCTTCTCTGAGGCAGTCCTCACCCCCATTAGGCTGCTGTTGTCAGAGCACTGGACAATTTTGAGAGTTACAGAGTAAATCAAATGTGCTTCCTTGACAGCATGAAGATAAATGTCCCCATCCTCCACAAACTGTTTGCTGAAAAGCACCAGATGCAACACTGACATTTTTACTGCTCTCCAAGTCAAGATACCAACATTTAGGGAATGAAAATAAATTCCAGAGCCATTGAGCTCTTGGGAGATGGTGGAAATTTGGAAACAGGTGTTAAAATGTTATTGGAATGTGATGTACACAATACTGTTATTTAGTATTACCCTAAGTTGAACATTAATATCTTTGCAGCTGCATAGATTCTCTTCCACATGCTTAACACTACAAGTGTTGTAAACATGTACAGTAGGTGGTTTCTAGAATATGCGCTTTGAGATGGAAGAGTTAACACAAGCATGGATTGCTCCTTGGATATTTCCTTCTAATGGAGCTCCTCAGTTTTAGTGTATTAACATATCATGGTCAATTTATGCCTCTTCAGGTGTTGGAGTTCAGCCTCATCATTCAACACTGTGGGTTATACTGGCTAGGGCAGATAGATGCTGAAGTGCAGCAACTTCTGATGGACCACAGGATGTCCATTCCTGTATTAAAATTGCCCTGCCTAAGAAAAGACTTCACTGCTCCACCTCAGTTTGCATCTTGGTCATAGAAGTGATCTGTATTTTTCTTTTCTTTTTCTTTTTCTTTTTCATTTTTTTGTCCTCCCCCATTCATTAGGTTCTCTAAATGAGAAGCTTCCACAACGAGAAGGTACAGGAAAAACAGGTAAATATCTTATAGTGTAATATGCACTATCATCTTTAGTGACTATGAGTACAGTGGTACCCCGGGTTACGAATTTAATTCGTTCCGCGGCGCCGTTCGTAACCCGAAAGATTTCGCAACCCGAAAAAAGGCTTTCCGCTAGCGCTGGAAAGCCGCGGCTTTTAAATTTCGTGCCAAAAAGCGCCAAAACACACCGAAAAAAATTTCGTAACCCGAAAAATCTTTCGTTACCCGGAACAGTTTTTTCCAAGCTAACTGTTTCGTACCCCGGAAATTTCGTAACGCGATCAATTCGTATCCCGGGGTACCACTGTACTTGTTTTGACTTATAGGTGTCAACTGAGCCAAGAGTCAGCCCAGGCTTTTTTATTCCATGCTTAAGCCTAGAGCTTTAGGCTGTTTGTCCATAGAAATGTACATGGCTGAAGAATTAATGGTATGTCTGAGAAAACTGCTATTCTCTGGAGATGTCCCAGCACATACTGGGAAAACTGTTGTTGGTCACATTTTGACCACAATATTCCTCCCAAGGACTTAAGATGTTATCCTGCCCTACTCCCCCCCCCATTGTCCTAACAGCAACACCATGATGCAGGTTAGGCTAAGAAATAGTTAGATGGAAATAGTGCTGGTTAGGTGAGGCATTTGGCTGAGCAGGAATTTGAATCCGTGTCTCCTTATTCCAGGATAAGAACTCCACATTGTGTCTGCACCACAAGCCCGCATGGTCTCTTATCTTTTATAGCTTGTTGTTTTAACCAAGTAACTTAATTTCATTTTGAAATAAAAAGGTGAGAGGAGAGGAATCTAGTGCCACCTTTTGGACTAACCACTTTAAGACTAATTATTTGACTAACCACCAAGTTCCTTTTCTTCCTTTCTCTTTTGGAAGTAAATGGATTAACATTCTTGTGAGTTAATCTACTAGATATAAAAAATGATAGGTCCTTACTCACAAATGGATTTATTAATATTATATTTATGCAAATGTATTCTGATTTCTATTTTAAGTCATCCTAGGATTTTTTTTTAAAGGATGGGGTGCAAATGATCAAAATAAATGACATATTCAAATTCTGCAGCTTATTTCAAATAATAGCTTATAGTATCTAGCTTTGATCTGTTACCCTTGCCACAACAAAACAGCACCCCACTCCAAAAGAACAAAAACAAACAACTGCAGTCACCCCAAATGGCTTTAAAAAACAACTGGAACTGATATAATGTAATTTCTGGTCAACCAAAGTGTCAGCTATAACATGGCACTATGGCTCTCCAGAGCATCTGAAAATTGGGTTACGTGGCCCTCTTGGCTCCAGAATATACCCACACCTGCCATAGACTAATCTTTTTCTTTAATCTGTTCCCATTCTTCACATAAAATGCAGAGTCTCCATTGAATTTTTAGAATGTCCCTAACAATCCTTATCCTACTGCCTTGGACCATTCTATATGTCTTATGATTAGGTTCAAAATGTGGAGATGTAGTCAGTGCCATTATTTTACCCACTATGCTGAGGTTTTCTGCTGAGTTATTGTAATGAGTTAAACTGATGGATTGTACTCAGAGCCAAGCAGTGCTATTATTATTAATGGTATGTCCTTATAATTTTTTATGTGCCTGTGCTAACATCATTCATATGTCTGTCTGGACCAGCTTACCTCCCACTGTACTCAGTGGAATTAGTCCTAAGATTAATGGGGATGCATATTCAACTCTATTTTCTATTTAATACATTTTCCCCTCAAAATGTACAAGTTTTGATAGATAGGGAAATTATGTAACTGTCCTTGATTTATGGTCCTGTGGGAACTTTAGTCAGCATAACCATTTTATATTTTGTTCCTATGCAAAGAATCAGTAGCTGCTTCAACTGAGTAATGTGAGATGTATGTATATTACTTGAGGGCAATCCTTTATTTCATACACTTGCCAGGTAAATGTGTAGGCTCCAGGTGTCCGCAACATTCAAAAGAAACTCAATACAGGTCATAAATTTTGGGTTTTGGCACTGAATATTGCTAACATTCTGTGTGCCATCTTTAAAAGTTGCCTGGATTTTGAGGCTGAGCAGCAGTGAGTAAGTTTTATCACCTGCCTCCAGCTACACACCGTGCTTGATGTACATGGAACAAAACCAGGTGTGAAGTCGAATACGTTACAAAGAAAACTTGTACAGTTTGCTGCTAGAAGCTGAGGCCAGCTAGCTGTCAGAACCCATTTACATAAACATGGCAGAATTCCTGTTAGGTTTCAGACTGCACTACATAGATATCTTGAATAACATTTAAAGGGTGTTTTGGGATCCCAGTTCCCAACAAATGTTTTGTCAGATCAGCATGTTTTACAGTGAGAGATTTTGCAGCAATCAACCTTTTGTGCTATACATATTCTCTGTACTGGTGTAAGACCTTCAAAAAGGTACTCTGTGAAAGAGGAAGAGGGAGAGAGGCAGTATTAAGAGGGAGAGAGGCAGAAATAATACAGTTTAACATCACTGTCATGGCTCAGTGCTATGGAATTCTGGGCTCTGTAGTTTTTGAGAGATCCACTGTCAGAGAGCTGTAGTGTCACAACAAACTAAAATACCAGGATTCTATAGGACTGGGCCATGGGATTGAAGTAGTGTCAAACTGCATTATTTCTGCAGTGCAGATACAGCAATAGTTACCATTGCTTCTGCTACTGTCTTAATTTTTAAAATGTCAATATTAATCCAGTGTACATTCTTCTCGTTGATGATTCACCAAGAGGGGTTCCATCTTTGTACATCCCATGCTTGTTTACTGTTTGTCGATGACAGTATCCCATGAAAATATCAGTGTCAATGGGATGACAACTGCACTCTCAGGTTTAGTATGAACTTTAAAGGGGCTATCCACACTTTTGACTGTACATTGGAGATACGATTTATTACTTTAAGGGAGCTGTCCTAAGTGCCGAACCTGTACAGGAGATAGGACTTAGTATTCCATTAATGTTTAGAATAAAACCAAAAGTGGATTTGCTGCCCCACTGACATGGAAGCCACCAAAAGTAACTGTTATCTATTGTCTTTTTACCTCATTTTTATCTTACTTATTTAAATGTTTACATCCCTCCCAAATCATAAGATATCAGACTTGATTTATTTATTAAAGTATTTATAACCTGCCCTATAGCATTAGATCGTATTCCAAAATAGGACTCCGAGCAGTTAGATATGGACAATGTAACACATTTCATAAAAGTATATGCATGGCTGAACAATGGCATAAAACAGAGGTGTGGAATATACGGCCCTCTGGATTGAATTAGCCTGGAGTTCCCATCAACTTGCACCAACACAGTAAATGGTGAAGTATGATGGAAGTTGCAGTCCAGTGATATCTGGAGGGCCACACTTTCCCCATCCTAGGCTTCAGAGTTGGCAATGGCAGTATCAATTTTATGGGGTATACAGAAAGTACATGGCAAGGCAGTTAATAGAGACAATAATGAATAATGGTAGATCTTTGAGCTGATCATCCAACTCAGGATTAGAAGCCAACTAAATTCCGTCTGAAAGTGGACTGAATAGTCACATGATGATGATGATGATGATGATGATGATGATGATGATTGAGTCTCCTTTATCCAGAATTACAAAATCGAAACTATTCTAAGAACCAAAACTTGTTAATGAGTATCTAAGATAGTGGCACCTTTGTTTTCTTATAGTTCAATGTACACAAACTTTGTTTTATACACAAAGTTATTAAAATATTGTATAAAACTACTTTCAGATAATGTATATAAAATGTATATGAAACACAAATGAATTTAATGTTTAGACATGGGTCTCTTCTCCAAGATATCTCATTATATATGCAAATTGTGCATGTATGAAAATATAGATATTCAAAAATCCAAAACACTTATGGTCCTAAACTTTTCAGATTAGGGGACTCAGTGTGTACTCTTAAAAGTCATACAATCTCTGATTGGCATTCATCCTTGTGAAACTTTTGAAGTTTAACTGGCAGATATTTCCTGGCAACCAGATTTCAAGGTTTATGCCAGTAACTCAGTAATATATCTAAATATATTGAATCAGCAATATAATACATGGTTTATGAATCTGTATGTATATTGTAAAAAGCCTTGTGGCACCCTTTTAGAAGACTGGTACAAACAAAGCAGGGTATCTGTTTCAACAAATCCTAATGAATTTTTCATCAGCACAGCCACTATATGAAAAAATAAGTAGAGCAGCTATCCTCTTTCCAAAATGTTTTGCCATTTTCTTGTCAGATTCGTTTTTTCTTTCTCTTCTGCCAGTTATTGTGCAGCTGTACATCTTAATTTTTGTTAAAATAAAGGGAATTTTATAAAACCTTGCTTTAACATAAGGGAAAAAAAGATACTGTCACCATAAATGTATCATTTGTACCACAGTGAGTATTTTTGTAATTTAAACATACATAATATGCTAGGCAGATAGTGCTAGCTATCAGTTTAAGTAATGGGAGTGGAACTTAAGAGGCCCCATTTCCTTTAGAGGTTAGCTAAGGAATCAACAAGTTGGGTTGACACAGATGGACTACAGTATTGCCACACCTTCTTTGAATCTTCTCTGGCAACAGTCAACAGTGATCATTTAGCAGTGTGCAATATTTTTGTGTAGTATAGGGTACAAAGAGGCCTTTACCATAGCAGGTCTGGTTAATTTTTTTGCACTTCTACAGGCACTGTGACCATCACTGAGCCAGATGCATTGGTAGAGTCCCATTGTATAGAGAACAGAGTCATTGGTAATGTCAGCATTCTTAGAATTCCCTGTTTTCTGTGGCTCAGCAAAGAGGCAAGCCAGACTGCCAGTTTTAGCTGTCTCACTAAGCAAACTATACATTGGCGCATTACAGACGGGCCCAAGAGGTTTTGTCGTCACGCCATGATTACACGCGAGGGGCGGCGCTTCCTGACGCGCCTTGCCCCTCGCGCGTAATGAGTGCGTTAAAATGGCGGCACCCTATACAGATGGGTGCCGCCATTTTGACGTTGCGGACATGCAGCATCCTGACGTCATGCCCCGGAAGAGACGCTGCGAGTGCATGCATTGGCACTTGCAGCGTCTCTTCTGGGTTGCCAGAAGGAGTGCGATTTTCGCGGTACTTTTTTGCAGCGCGGAGGAGTCGCGTGGCTTGGCTGCTGCAACTCCTCCACGCTGCAACCGGCAGCAGTTTGTAACGGGCCATTGTACGCTTGTGGCTTGATTAGCTGTTTGTTCTTGAGAGGGAAGCCAGTATGTTTACTGTTGCATCTGACCATATATAGCAGACAAATATACAGAACAGACTGGTCCCATTTACCAACAGAGTATAACTATTATTGCTACAGTTTTGTGAGCCACTACATAACATAACAGCAATTACAATTTAAACAATGGCCTTTTTTTAAAGACTCAGAGTCCCACTTGAATCTCAATTTGGAAAAAAAAAATCTTTTGCATGTTATTTTTTTTTTTTTATTCTTTCTTTTTCTCCTTTCATCTCTTCTCTACACCCCTTCCTCTCTCTGTTTGTTTCTCCTTCATTCTTTATTCTTCTCCTCTGCATACAGTTTTTCTGGACACAACCCAGCTTAGCTCGGGTTGCAGTCTAGTAGTGATCCAGCCATTAAAGAGCAATGTTTTAGAAAATATAGGCAGACATATTAGCAATGCAACATTACACTTGGTTACCATTCAGTTTTTCAGGTGGTTTCTTGTGTTACTTTTTCTTTTCTTGGTACAGATAGTTAAGTGGTATACAATACAAGCAGATTAGATGTTTGATAAATGCTGCATATATGTTCAAATTGTTACTTTCCCTTTTAATACATGAAGAAATGTCACCTCCAACTTGTATTATCAGTGATCATTTAACAAAAAAATTAAATTAACGGGAGCTGGCTGCCATTTTTTAAAAATGAAAATTTTACCATGGATTCAGTGCAGCAGATGCTAAAACAAAACAGAACAGAACAGCTGTTGTCACATGATTGGGCCCATAGTCCCCTTGACCCACTTGGTCTGGAAACATACATAAACTTTGACCTCTTCTTTCCTGTGGAAGTGTACAGTTTGTTCACCATCACATGAGTGGAAAAATATCAATTAAATTTATTACATTTATATTATGGCATATTGTGACAGGAATATTATTTATTTACTCTCTGAGGCCATGTACAAATCAATAATCTCAGTTATGTATGTTCATTTATTTAGTTTACTCTCATAATTGTAGTCTCCTTGCAAATCTTTTCCATTCTGAATTCAGATGATGCCTCAGTTCCTGCACTGGAGACTCAGCCCCAAGGGGATGAAGAAGGTGAGCATTTCTAGAAATGGCAGAGGAAGGTGATGGAAGTATGTCTTGTATGCTGTATAGGTAATACTGTATGTCCACAAAATGACATTATAGAATAGCTAAGCCCACCTGTTTTGGTGAAAAACAGAGGTCATTCAGACTGGCAGCTTGGAGTGGCCTGTGGCTGCTCTAGCGCTGGTCAGCCCCAATTGGTATGGGTCCGCATGGGTCCGGTCCTGATCTGGGCCACCACTGCAGTCTCCAACCCGACCATCATCAGGAGAGAATTTTCAATGCTCTTTTTTGTGCCAACTCTTCCAGGTGGAGTGCTCTTGGTGCGCTCTCCATGTGGCTTATGGCCACTTTGGGGGCATGCATCATGTGCATGCCCTTTCCTGCCCATCTGTTTTGGGCCATAGTCTCAGAAAGAAACAGTCTTCTACTGCAAGTCAGTATTGCACTTTGATAATAATAGCTTTCTGTAGTTGAGAAAGTGCCTAATCCATGACATCATGGTCTTTCAGGTGCTACAAAAATCTTTTATGGTTTTTCTAAACTGACTAGACTTACACCTCAGTATTTGGTTTGCATCCTACTATTCCTCCAAGCAGCTGAAGGTGGTGCAAGTGGCTTCTCCCATACCCTTTATAATAATGACAAAGAAAGTGACTGACCCAAAGTCAGCCAGTGAGTTTCATGGCTTAATGTGGAATAGAACCTGGATCTGATAGTGCTTTAATGTCATGTTTCACTGTTGTGGAATTCTAGGTTCTGTAATTTTGTAAGATATTTTATCTTCTCTGTCAGCAAGCTCTGGTGCCACAAGAAACTACAAATCCCAGGATTCCATAGCATGGAGCCAAGACAGTTAAAGTGGTGTCAAACTGCAGTGTGGCAGTAACTGGAGAAAAGAATAATTAGTGCATTCTAGACGTGCAGAACTGTCATATTCATACTGTTGAGGCTCCATCTCCCAAAGTCACATGAGATACTAAGGGAAATGAGCCAACTTTTAGATGTAGGTTTGTCTTCCATTTAGTTTAGCCCTTGGAAAACCCGTGAAGACTAAAGTATGCTAGCCACCATTGCACAAAGTTACTTCCATATGTAATGTCTCAAGTGTTGACTCTACATCTAAATGCTGAAAATCCAGACTATTATCTGGTGTGAAATACTGTATTTGGATTGTATTGTCCCAGTGTCTTTCTAGCTTGACTGGTGAACAGTTGATTTCAAGGCTCAGTTCAAAGTCCAGGTCTTAATTTTGAGAACTCTCAGTGGTGTGGGACCACCACCTTCCATGTATACTTGCTGCACTCTCAAAAGAGGTGCAACAAGGGAAGACAAGGCTTTTTCAGCTATTGTGGAACACTTTCTTTAGAGAAGCCCAGTTGGCTGATTCACTTCTTGCCTTTCAACATTGACTTGATGTTTTTATTACATAAAAATAGTTGCAAACAACAAACAAAACAAAACAATCTCCACACCGCACTCTTGGGTTTTAAAGAAAGTGTTTTGGGTTGGCTTAATGCTGAGGATTTTAGTTCTGTGTTTGATGACTAATTTAATTTAATATTGGGAGCCATATCAATGCTCTTTTCTTATAAAGCTGGGATATAAGTGTTATAGTAGGTAGATAGCTTGAATATTAAGGAGCTACATAGGCAGAGTGACAGACAGAAACACTCCATTACCAGTTTTTCTTGGTGTTGTTATCTTAATAATATGAATACAACCAACAGAGTTTTATTTTTGTCTAAGGTTGCAGTCCTAAGTGTTTGCCAATGAGACCTGTGGAACACCCAGGGATTTATCCACTGTGAATGCACATAGGATTATGCTTTAGTAGACACTAACACTTGGTAGCTTTGATAGCATCTTTTTGAACATTATCATTATTGTTTCAACTGTCACAGCTTGGATCCTGGTGACCTAGTAATGTTTAACTGGTGAGCCCTGATTCAGTGTTTGGGAACTGCTAATACTTCTGAAATCCACAGTGAGGCTCATCCGGTGCAGTCTCAGCCAAGTGTACTAAATGACTCAGCAAGCGATTTTACAGAATTATTTACACTATATAATCAGTACATTCCTGAAATTTGTGCCAGGAAGTTTGGGTGTGGATTTCATAATTTGTTTTTAGTGTGGTATAGGCCCATTTAATGTCAACAAGGTTTCTCTTTGTTATAAGCACTGTGCCAGGTCTTCAAATGTTCTTATCTCTCAGTTACACTTGTTCCTCAATAAGAAATCAATCTTGCCATATTTAGTGACCTCATGTTTTTATTACATAAAAATAGTTTGTTATCAGTTATATTTTCCATTGGAATGATCTACTTTTTTCTTAATTTTGTAGATATAGCTTCTCGTTACCCTACATTATGGACTGAGCAAGTAAAAAGCAGGCAGAATAAGACCAATAAAAATTCTGGTAAGATTTATGATAATGATAATTACTTTCAAGCATTTAATAAAGTTAAATAAGAAGAGTCTTAGCTAACAGGCAGTTGAATTTTAAGTATCACCTACCTTTTACACTCCTATAATGTCAATCTAAACCTTATAACAAATTATAATAACTTTACATGCATCTCATTTTCCCTGCATCCCTCATATCCATAAGATGCTAAATAATTCCATGACAGTGCATGAAGCATGGTTGGTTGTATTGAGAGATGTAGTTTTCCTAAGCTCTCAATTTTCCCATGGTTTTTTGGGCTTTTCTCCCTTGCATGTTTATTACAAGCATCTTGCAGGTCTAATCTGCACATCAGAAATAATGCAGTTTGACACTGCTTTAACTGCCATGACCCAATCTATGGAATTATCGGATTTGTAGTTTTGTGCGATATTTAGCCTTCTCTATCAGAGAGCTCCACTGCCACAATAAACTACACATACCAGAATTCCTTAGCACTGAAATATGGCAGTTAAAGTGGTATCTAAGCAGTGGTGAGAAAAAGAAAGAAAAGACATAGACTACTCTCTCTATTATGTCATTGTTCCCATGATGATTGTTTTCTAGATAAGCATGAGGAAAAGAAGAATTGTTTCTGAGATGTGGGAGCCTGATGTGAGGAATTTGGGGGATGCAATGGAGGAAAGGGTAGGAATTTACCTCCATGTTAAATTTTAGTTCAAGGAGAATTTGTTTTGAGGTTATCTTTTGGGAGTCCCTGTAGATATTGTTTTTGGGTAGTCAAACTGTTGTCCAAGGACTGCATGTGGCTCCAAGGATGTTTTTGCAGTCTGTAACATTTGCAGACTAACTTCTTTTCTGAAAAGAAGGAGGGAGGGAATTGCATCTATTGGAAGCCTCCAGGCATGGCAATTTGTCCTTTAAGTAAGTCATAGTACTGTTTAGGAAATACCTGTTTTCCAAAATCAGAAGTGGACTTCCCAATTTCTTTGAAGAAATTCAACCATGTGGCCACTGGAATGCCCCACAAATAGAAGAATGATCCTGTGGATGCCACAGTTGTCCATCTTTGTTATGTGTGGAAATGGCCACGAGAGATTACATTTCAGTTGCATCTCTAAAATTAGGCAGCCACTGGTAAGGAAACGTGATGGATGCACAGGTTAGAGAAAGTCTACAGGCACTGAGTGAAAGCTGATGACTAAAAGTCTGTATGCACCTGCTAGTGAGACCTGTGCAATGAGAGCATGCAACTTGTCTCATTTAAAAAATGTCAGGTTGCATTGTTATCAGCACTGACACTGGGTGCTTTTAGCCAGCTGACAATTGCACACCTTTACATCACTGACTCTGTCCTCCCCCACCTCCCCACTCCACCATTGCTTCATATCAACTGCTGGTAAGAATATGATGACACTTTCTTTTGGTCATTACTTGATAGGCTCCCTGCTTTCATTTTATTTTTTTATATTTTTTCCAGCTGGTCTCTGCTGTATAAAATTAATATGGGAGAATTGACACAAATGTATTCTGTAGCTTTAATGAACCATTTGGTGTGGGATAACTCTGTGTATTCTCAATTTCTGTTATCAGCAAGCAGTCAGAAAGAGAGTCCAAAATACTATTTTAACAGCAATTAATTGATGTATTGGGAATTTAGATTGTCATTTCTCTGTCTGATATGTAAGGGAACACAAGATTCTTAGGAGAGTAAAACAAAACAAAACAACACCTAGAAATCCTTCAATTTAAGTGGTATTTATTTCATCTTTATTACAGTGGAGACCAGTTAGGGCCAAAGCTAAGGAGTTATTGTGCTTGGAACCAAATTTAGCTATTCAAAATGCTCACATGTAAAAATATGAGAGACCACAATGAAAACAGAAAAACAAACAATTCATCTACTCTGGTGTTGTACTTAATGGACCATAAAATTCAGACTAATGGCCCATTTCTATAAACAGAGCAACTACTAGGATTAGGCAGGAAGTCCCAGTGCCTGTCCGAGGCAGAAGTGATGGATTTGAATCAGCCAGTGTTGGGACATTTTTTCTCACCTTTTTGCTGATATAACCATTGTATGGGGACTTCCCCAGTGGTAAAATTAAAAGTATTGGGAGATTGGGAGAGCTGAAAAGAAGTGAAGGAAATGAAGAAAAATCTCCATTGTCAGAAAAAGAAGAAAGTAACTCTAAGGTACTCAGGGAAGTACAGTAATGTATTAGCTCCAACAGGATTTGACAGGTAACTATTTTCAACTGTGCTATGAGTATTCATTTGAAACATGGGTTACAGAAATCTGTTTTACTTGTGGCTCTAGAAGCAACTGTATGATTTCACATTTAGCAAGAATGAATGCAAACCACATCTTGTTAGAATGGAAAAAGGCACAACATTGTTGCTTATGGCAGAATAGGTTTAGCCCACAGGATGAATCCCAGTTCAGGAATTGGTTGACCTAGCTGTTGGCCAATGGGAGAAGCAGCTTATATGAGCCAGGAGTGGACTTAAATGAATCCTTCACTTGCTCCCAGACAGCCAGGCTGCTTCTGATTGTTTGGCCTTTCTGTTCCATATTAGAGCCCTGGAGAACTGTATGGGCTTCTGGGAAAGAGAAACAGCCCCAGCAGCTGGGCTACAGTGGGTACTTCGTATCCACTGGGATTTGGTTCCAGAACACCCCCATGGATACCAAAATCTATGGATGCTCAAGTCCCATTATATCCAGTGGGATAGTAAAATGGTGTTCCTTATAGAAAATGGCAAAATCAAGGATTGCTTTTTGGATTTTAAAAAACATTTTCAAGCCATAAATGGCTGACTCAGTGGAATGCAGAATCTGCGGACAAGGAGGGCCTTCTCCCCCCCCCCACCGCCCCCTCTCTCTGTCATCAATAACACTGCAATTGTCAATTTGAAGACTGGTCAGCCAGGCCAGGAATGATTGTTTTGCTGTTGTACCCAAGTGGACTATCTCCAGTCTCTAATGCAGGTGTGACCAATTGTAGTGGCTTTAGTGGCAATTTTATTATTTTCTGGGTGGGAAGCATAGATGCCAAAAATACAAAGAAAAAAAGATCCCAAAGCAGAGGTGACCAATAGCCATGAGAATCAAAAGAGATTTTTGCTGTGAAGACTAAGGATAATATGAAGTTGATCATAGCTATCTAAGGTGGGATACAGACTGCCCAAAAAGGGTGGTCTATCCGCACCTTGTTTTGCTGCATGAAGGAGCCACAGCAGACAAGCTGCGCGGCTCCCTCGCGCAGCAAAAAGTACCCGCAAAAAGCAGATTCTTATTGTGGCGTGATTATGATGCCCCAGCATGCCAATGTCGCGGTGTCATAATGGTGCCACGATGTGTGGATGCTAAGTGTCCATCATGTCAAAATGGCAGCACCCATCTGTACAGGACGCCACCATTTTGATGCCCTCATCACTTGCAAGGGGCGAGGGGTGTCTGGAAGCACCGCCCCTTGCACATAACGACAGCACCCCATGACACCCATCTGTACAGCGCCTTAGATTCAAAATGGATCAGAGATTACAAGATTTTGATACAGAAGAGAAAGAGACTGACAAAGGCGGGTTACAAACCGCCTTTAGGGATGTCCTGAGGACGTCCCAGTTTGAAAAAGGGGCATCTCTTCTAGATTCCCCTTACCCTATCATAGACTCAGTCCGTACAAAATGGCGGTGCCCTGTTCATACGGGCACCGCCATTTTGACGTAGTGGACGCTCTGCGTCCACACGTGGCGCACCGGAAGTGATGCCGTGAGTGCGTCCTTTGGCACTCGCGGCGCCTCTTCCGGGGCCTGAGAAGGAGCGTGATTTCCGCGCTCCTTCTCTGCAGCGTCCGGGAGCTGCGTCATTTAAAGGCTGCGGTTCCCGGACGCTGCTAGCGGAGGCAGAGCCAGACCGCTGCTTCTAAGTGGTCTGTAACGCACCAAAGCATTGTTAGGAAAATCTAAACATAAAACTGCAAATTATACATCATTATACGAGACTTAGGAAAAAGTAGTGAATGACTTCATGATCTAATGGGCATAAAATACTGGACATGCACAAGCTTTAGAACAAGGGGAAAATTTGTGGAAAAGAACACAGAAATTTATGTTATGTCAAGATTTGAAAGCAAATTTTATGAAGATGTTACCTCAGTGGCACCCATCATCTCAAAAAACTCAATAAAATGTGTAAACAGTAGAAAACAAATTCTGTAAGTGTAATAAAAATACAGGCTCTTTCTTCCATATGTGGTGGACTTGTCCAAAAGCCTGGGAAATTTGGTCCAAAATACATATAGTAATTAATTAGATAGTAAGAATCACCTGTTGGATGAGTGCTGAATTATATCTTCTAAACATGACACATGTTAAGTAAAAATGATGTAAGTCAGTACTGGAGGATAGTGTATGTCATCATACCTACCCATATTCTTTATGCTAAGAAATGGAAAGAAAAAGAGATATCGACAATAGATAATTGGCTGATAAAATTAGGAAACATGCTACAAGTGAAAACTTTTTTATATTTTGATGTTAAACTATTGGGAATGAGAGGCTGCAATCTATTAAAATGATTAATTACCATCCTGGAACCCTCTAAATTTCATGCTTTTGTGGGACAGAAAAAGGAGAATTCTGGAGGGGCTGAGAGCTCTAAAAACAAGCTAAGAGTCCATATGTCACTCCAGAACCACATTTTGCTGTAATAGATTTGCTTATTGCCACCTCAAGTCATGTCTCATATTAGCAAGAAATGTTCCCCATGTGCTTTGTATCCCATGTGAAAGGTATGGGGTTTGGAGACATTGGGGGCATGGAAAGAATCTGCAGCTTTTTTTCAGTTAACACCCCTTCTTTTATTCTTGGTGAGACAAATGCATTCATTTCTATTGTACAGAATATGGGGAAACTGCAGTGGCCACATCAGACTTTCAGACAGTACCATTTTAAATAAACAGTGTGCTAAACTGTAATCCTAAAAGGTACCTAATTGAGGTGTAGGCCACACTGTGCTTAGCATGGCTTACCCCCAGTTAAGTAGCAAAAGGAATGCAACTAGAGAATGTAATGCTACACCACTTATTATTGAACTCAATGAGATTTAGTTCTAAGTAGATATGTATAGGCTGCACTGTAATTCTCTTTTATTTGGCTTACTGAATGAATAAAAGAGAGTACCTCATGCCATCCTGGCTAAGTATACAAGGCAACTGTTTCTGAATGCTCTCATTTGTTTTGTTTTGTTTTATTCTAGACCTTACAGTGGTAAAATAAATTATGTGCTCTTTCTGTCTCCTCTGTTTGCCTTTTCTAAGTAGATAGATAAGCCTTTCCAGACCTCCCTAGAGCTCTTATATATTAAATTGCTTCCTACATGGTAGTCCAGGGAAGTATATGTATTGTGGTATTTGCCATATCTTCTAAAAAATCCCATTTTATGAGCATTTTCATTTATCTTTTAATTTTACATATTAGTTCAAAATACTCATAAGCTCTGGCTTCTGGTATCTCCAGCCTCTGACTCCCTACCAGAATGAAGACCCTCCCACCTTAAAACATTTTAAAAAGTGTTCTGTTTAACATCCAAGAGATACCATTTGTGTTCAGGATGTTCCACTATTTTATGGAACCCACCACAGTGGAAACATTTCCCTGCTTTCTTGCAAGGCTAGTCATGTTCTTTTATAGCATATATTAATTTAATGCCTAAAGATAGTATCTTCACAGAACTATTTTTAATTTCATTTATATGACTTCTCTGCAATTCCTAAATGAAACAACTGTAATTTCCAATTTTCATATGTAAACTCCTCTGGCTCACCATAATTTATTATAGCAGCAGGTTAAACATCTTGGAGAGCATCATATATCTGACACAAATCAGAGAAGAAGCTTGCTTTTCTTAAAAAATATTCACAATAGCACCCAATAGTGTTAGTAGGAGCCTGTGTGGTGTAATAGTTTGAGTGTTGGACTAGGACTCTGAGACATTAGGATTCAAATTCTCACTCAGCCATGGAGAGGCCCATTGAGTAACCTTGGGCAAGCCACACTCTCTCAGCCACAGAGGAAGGCAATAGCAGGCCCCCCTCTCTACAAATCCATCCAGGAAAACCAAATGATGGGTTCACCTTAGGGTTTCTGTAAGTCACATGTCAATCAGTGAAATAGCATCCAGTAGCCCAGGGCGACAAATCTATCCTTCTAGATATCACTGGTTGAGCAAACCACCTTCTCCACAACTCCAGTGTTTAGTGGTTACCCAGCTTTTGCATGTTTTCCCCAATTTTAAAAGGCTGAAATTTCTCCTATGGCTTAATTACTCCCTGAGATTTTCTCTGAGGTTCCATCCAGACTTGTTCTGAAAGAGATTCTCCACCTTTGTGCTAGCTGAATGGATTTGTCATACATAGCTCAGAGTTTCACACAATCTGCTCTGTAGGGCTGGGGAAACCTCTGAAACACATGGGGTGTGGGACTGACAAAGAAGACTTGAAGAGGCAAGAGGGAGAATGGAAATTCAAGTATCCTGTTGTATGAGAAGTTAATTTTTTAAAAAAAGGTTGGGTGTAGTTCCTTAGTGACACGTGTTGTAAAAATGTAAACATATCCAAACAAAATAATTTGCCTTATTGAAAAAAAATAAGAGCTCTCATTTGGAAGAAAATCTTACCTCTGCCTCAAGTTTAGTTTTCTTCAATGAAACACTCTTACTTTACAATGTATCATCAGACTAGAATCATCTGAAGAGGCTGCTATTTAAGATGGATTCTTGAATCCCTCATTTGGGTGCAAACATATATACACTTACTTGGAGGAAAGTCATGCTGAAATGGATAGGGCCTACTTTGAACTAGATATGTATAGAATTGGACAGTAAGTAAACTGGTAGTGTGAACAAGTGTAAGTTGCAAAAACATTCTTACAGAGCTTGGAAAACTTACTTTATGGACCACAGTTTCCAGAATGGACTTCTTTTTGGACTACAACTCCTGCTGGAGATTCCTACTAGGAGATTCTGGGAACTGTAGCCCAAACAGAAATTTTTCCAAGCTCTGGCCTAGCTGTAGGGAAGCAGAGAAGCAGGAAAGTGCAGAGCTAATATTAACTTGTTGAATAATCCAATCTTGTTTGTTTGAAAGTTAACAGGGATAGATGATGCTCATTCAAGTAATCACACATCCTATTGTCTTTAAAAAATAGTTCAATAAAGCAGCCACCATGAAGTCTTAAAGAGGACTGCACAACAGTTCATGTGGTTGATTTTTTATGTTAGTAGTAGCATTCTGCTGAGATGTATATCCTTGGACCTCTAGTCATGAGATAGGTAGGACAGGTATGAATGGAGGAGAAACTCATGCTGTTATTTGGACTTGGGTCCCCAGAAATTGTCCATAGATAGTAATATAATAGCTAATATTTGCTTTCCTTATTTTTAACATCATCATAATGTAATGCACTCTGCTGGAAGAAGTATCTACTCGTTCTGATCACATTGTCTTTGAATGGCCTTTTTTAAACCATGCCTTGAAATATTATCCAGCATGTTTTTGTTTGTCTACTTGTTTGTTTTACACTACTGTAGTGATTTCCAAGGGACCATACTATTGCTTGGAAACTTATCAGGATTTCTTTCATGAAAAGATTGCTAATGGTAGACAGGTTGTAGCAAACATGAGCTGTTCACCATTACTAGCCTTTTCTTCACAATGACTCTGTGGTAGTGGCTGGTATGTGTGTTTGAGTAGGGATGGGAGGGGGGTGCATGCACATACATGCATCCATGTCTTTCATAAGCAAACTTATGGGTGTGAACATTCCCATAAAGTAAAAAATTGATCTTTCCAGCTTTACTTGGCTTTACTGACATTCTCCAAGCTTTGGTCCCTGTAAACTCTAAAATAATTTCCAGACCTTTATGGACCTGCTTGACATTGTTTCAGCTTCATACCAGTAATAGAATAATTCACCTCATTCAAACAAGAGCAGTAATGTATTCTCTGCCTGCATTATTTCCTAGCTGTTTGATGAAGATATTTAAAAGATGAGTATGTTGGCACTCAAATATTCTCTACAAAAATGTAGCCAAGTAATTCATATAAGAAGGAAATAAGTTATTCGCATATCGGATCTGTAGGGACTAAAACTTGTTTTAAGGGGGGGGTACTATGTATATATGGATATATTTTAGTCTGTTGTGCACCACTTTGATTGCTTGGCAAAAAGCAGGATAAAAATTAAAAAAAAAATGTTATATATTATATTATATTATATTATATTATATTATATTATTATATTATATTATAAAAGCTAACTGTCTCCAAATGCATCTCCAAACTATTGGTATGTGGCTGAGTAAAGCCTAGTATAGTAAGAATCTCTTATACAAAATGCATTAGTGTTACTTGCAATACAATTTTATGTGCATTTAATCACAAGGAAGGCCAATTGACTACAACTGACTCAATGTGCTATTTATTACATTGTATGTGTATAGAACTGCAACCTAGCTTACTTTATTCATCCTTCTGTAGTTTTCAAGATGACTTGTTTTTCTCCATTTGGCTCATATTTTTCAATATGAGAAGTGAACAATAAAAGCAAAACTGTTTAAATGTAGATTTAAGAGATTCATTATCAAACCAAAATGTTACACATGAATGTACCCATTTGATGTTTGTAATTTTGTGCATCATATAGGTACCCTTATCAGTAATTGAAAGGTGATTGTGATTATCCATCAATCAATGGCAAGCAAGACTAGTTGCTGTATATAGTGTGTGAAATAACCTATTGACCAATTCCCCCCCCCCCGAGAAGTCCAGATTATGCCCAGCTGTACCTTATGTCTGACTGCATTGTTTGTTCCCATTGTTACAAACTAATCATTTCCACTGAATTCTTATAAAAATACAAAATGATTGCCTAAGGACTTCATGTACTGTTAGTCCTTTCCCAAATATTGACACAACCTTCATCACCTTAAATCAAAAACAAAAGGAGGAGGGAAAGCAGGCAGAACGTCAGGCTTTGAATTCATGTAAACTGGAATAAAAATATTGCCTTATTAGGTGACTGAATGCCAGGATCACAGTTTCTTGCAACAGTGCTTGTCTGAAGAAGTTAAACATTTAGAATCTGTTTTATTTGACATATCCTGCCAAAAGAAAAGGTCTTAGGAATTTTTCCCTCTGGTCACAAAAGACTTCAAACTAAACATGTGAGCCTGAGGGCAAGGCAAGGTGAGCACCAGAACAGACAAATGGCTATAGCAGATATGCTAAATTAATATATGCTGATGGGTATCACAAGAAAATGCTTAGAAAAAACACTGCCATATTTGTAATAGAAGCTGTAGCTTCTACACGTGACAAATCAGTTTGTGTTTATTTATGTAGAGTGTTTCCCATTGGTATAAATTGTTGTTTTGTTTTTTTATGGCCAGTAGGAGATGGAAAAGTGTTTGTGTTCCTTCCAAGTCAGATAATAGAATCATTTCAAGATTTTTGAGTCTGTAGAACATAAAGGGAACCACTTATAATTTATATCATACAACTTTACCAGTCCTAACCCCTTTATTTAGCTGATCTGCAGTTCAAGTGAAAGAAATAAGCAGATAAATATCTTGCAATTCAAATGAAGCCAAGATTCTGGTGTTTCCAATATAAATAAATTTATGTTTATCCATAACAATGAAGGGCAAAACTTGTTTTTTTTGGGCACATGCTGTTTGTGAACATAGGGGCTGTACAGACTGCCCCTAAGGGGTGGCCTGCAGCCGCCTCTATCTGCTCCGGATTGGGGTCATGGCAACTGCGTGCCAAGGCTCCAATCTCTCCTTTCTGCAGTGCAAAAAGGAGTCACAAAAAGGGGCTACTTTCTGTGCCATGGAAAGGCTCCATAGCTGCTGGCACCATGGCTTTTCGGTATTCCTTTGGTGCTGCATCATTTAGACACAGTGCCAGGGGAGCACCGTGACACTGCGCACCGTGTGGTGAGTGACGCAGCATCATGCCGGCCTGAAGGCAGAATCAGGGTGTGCATCATATGGATGCCACACCCCGACTCTGCCCCCAGGCCAGCCTTAATGGCTGGTCTGTACAGCTTCATAGTTCCCAGCATTCAGCAGAATGAAGCTGCCACTTCAGAGACAGATGCTGAGTAGAAGTAAAGTTTTGGCAGAGAGAACTTTGTGGCACCTGAGACCCATCCTTGACTGCTGCACTCAACTGCAGAGAAGAGCCTGGCCTGTGACAGCAATGCTGTAGTAAGATCTGGTCAGCTTCTGTGTAGGAGAGGAGGATGAAACATTCTTGTCTGTTGCTCAGGCGCAAGCAACAAAATGCCTTGGGCCAGCACTGGCTCCCATCCAATGCAAGGCCGTGGACGGAAGCTGGGAGGGGGAGCTGAAAATCTAGGTGATGTCCTTCTCTCTTGCTAGTCCCATGTTGGTGTCCCAGCACAGAAGGGCCTGAAAGAGAAATAAGTTGCTGCACAATGTACTGGACCGCAAGTTCAATGACCTGGGACTTATGGATTGGCCTGGGGAAAATATTATATGCTTTAGCCCTATACAGGCATCCCTAATGCCAAAATGATGAGGATGAAGTGAAAGGGCAAGACTTAAGCCCTGACCTTTAGACCTCTCTGAGCATGAAGTTCTGCAGAGGATTCTGGGAAAGTGCATTCAGCCATACATGTTTGCAGAATCTTTTGCAGATCTTTATGCTGAATGCATGAAAGATGAAAGACAATGAAGCCCAGTGTCTGGGATTATTTATTTAGTATCCTCCCTTTTTCCTGGTACTTAGACTCAAGATAGATAAAATCGTTACAGAAGAATACAAATATATATACAAATATGTAAAAAATTATCATTCTTAAAAAGCAGTTTAAGTAACTACAATATTAAATTATGTAAAGAAATAAAAGCAATTTGAAACATGCCATAAAAGGGAAAAAATAAAGAATAAAAGAAATGTATTTAAAACAGCCAGTTAGTTGCCAAAGGCCTGCTGGAATTTTTGTAAAAATATCTATGCCTGATAGACACAGACAACAGGGAAGGTTTAGCTTCCCTTGAGGAGAAGTTAAGGAACAAGGTCTCTATGTAGGGTGTGTATCCCATGCATTTTCTTAACTTGAGCCCTACATATGAACAGGTAAATGCTTCCTTAGGACTACAATATTTGAGGCTGTATCTACACTAGCAGAATTAATGCAGATTGACACTGCACCAACTGCATGGTTCAATGCTATGTAATCTGGGAGTTGTAGTTTTGTGAGATATTTAGCCTTCTCTGTCAAAGACCTTTGGTGCCACAATAAACTACAAATCCCAGGATGGAGCCATGATGGTTAACGTGGTATCAAACTGCATTAATTCTGCTGTGTGGCAGCAGCTTCAGTGGTTTCCCCAGGCCAACCCCTCCCACTTTGAATCCTATTTGTGACTACTGAATGCCTTCAGAGGACAGTCCTTCCATTGCTGCTTGGATTTTTCTGTCTCACTCCTAAATATGACTGCTTGAATGCTTCTTAATTTGTTAGAGTAGGCTGCCAATGCTGTACTGCCCTGGCAGTTCACCTCTGCTAATTTGTTGCCAACAATGAAGTCAGATAGCAATACTGGAATCTGCACTGCTTTTTTGTGAGTAAGTAAGTAAGTAATAAAATTTATTCGGTCATTGACCAATAGTCACAGAATTATAACAACACATAGTTACAGAAATTTCAGTAGAAATTTGTGGGTTTCTGAACACAGTTATAAATGGTGCCATGCACCCTTATGCAGTCATTTAAAATCATAATAAAATCCTTGTCTCTTCAATTAATTCAGGCAAATCTGGTGCTAATCACCATCTCTCCTAGAATTCCCCTAAAGGCATACAGCCACACACGATTAAAATCGTTAGTTTCCAGTACTCTTGGATTAATAATTATGTCTTTAATACATATTGGTTTTAAGACATAAACAATAAAATAGCAATCTTGTTAGTAGGCGATGAGTATAGCCAAGGTCTGAAATATTATGTTCCCCATCTTGGTTAACAATCATTTAGCTCAGGCAAATCCAAGGCCGAGCTTCAGAAACCTTCTGAATTCTTTTCCTGGGTGTTTCAATCTAGCAAATTAACAGACTTAAATATATTATTTGCCATTTACCATTTGCGATCGGAGTTTGCATATAATATAACAAAACTTTGCTACCTTAAATATCACTTCGGGTGTCTGACTGTTTAATAGATTGCTAATATAAAAAGCATCAGAGTGGCCAGGGTATTTTCTCAAGAGGGGGGGGCAATCAACTGGGAGCGGGTGTCTTTGTAGAACTGACAATATAAAACAACATGTTCGATAGTTTCAATTGCGCCCGTACCACATGGACAAAGACGGAATTTATAAGGCACTTTTTTAAACCTCCCTTCCAGTACTGCTGTAGGTAAAGCATTAAACCGGGCCAAGGAGAAAGCTCTCCTAAATTTAGGGAGAGTAATTTGGGATAGATACACTGCGGGTGATGTAACCCGAATTTGTTTGTTGGCTATAATATATTTAGGAAAGGCAGCAGTCTCCAGCTGGCCTTCAATATCCAACAATCTTTGTTTGATGGTCAATTTTGCAGTATCTAAATTTAGGCTCAAAATAACATCTCTAGAGAAACCTAAAGTGCTCAGTTTCTTATTTATTTCTATTTCCCAAGAGGATTTATATGAATCAGCCAGGACAAATTTAATCAACCCTCCTGGATTTTTATTCAGTTTGAGCCAGTATGTGAGAATATTAAACCACATACTTGTCTCCAGCTTACTAACTCCCGCTTCCCTTCTAATAACTGCATTTGGTGTGCTGCAAGTTACTTGAAATATTTTCCTTAGAAACTTGGATTGAATTTGTTCTAATGGGGTAGGATCTTTATAGGGTCCTATTTGTACTCCAAAAAGTAATTGTGGTTTTACTTTAGCCAGAAAGAGTTTAATTGCAGCTGGAATAAACTGAGCTCCCTTAGTGAAGAAGAACCTTTGGATGGTATTAGTCGACCTTTGAGCATTTCGGGTGACATAGTCTAGGTGAGCTCTTCTGCTCCCTGTGGATTGAAACACAATTCCTAAATATTTAAAAAGTTTGACCTGGTCAATAGTTTGCTCTCCTAGCCTCCATTTTCTCATTTTTGGGTGTTTGGTAAAAGAAAGGATTTTAGTTTTGGTGTAATTTATAGTTAGATTTTCTTCCATACAATAAGTAGCTAAGGACTTTAAAGCTCTTTTTAGACCAATTGGGGTCAAGGATAAGATCGCTGCATCATCGGCATATAATAATACATTAACGTGTCTGTTTGCTATCTTGGGGGGGTGGTAAATAAGGTTGTTCATAAATGGAATTAAAGAATTTATATAATAATTAAACAAAATTGGTGCCAAAACACACCCCTGTCTTACTCCATTCTGGACTTGAACTTCTTTGGATACATGTCCTTGATGACTGCATCTAACCCTCAGGCGGTTATTTTCATGCAATTTAACTAGCAGTAGAAGAAGGCGTTTATCAATCGTGCTGTTCATTAATTTATCCCACAGTCTGACTCTAGAAACAGTGTCAAATGCCGATTTAAAGTCTATAAATGCTACGTACAGTGGTTGCCCTTTGCTAGAGTATTTCTCAACTAGATGTTGCAACACCAAGGCATGATCTAGTATTGACCTTCCAGCCCTAAACCCAGCCTGTTCATCCTTCAGGATCCCCTCTGTTTCCAGCCAGTCCATTAATTTATCTTGCAAATGTTTTGCATACAGTTTACTGATCTGGCTAAGGAGACTAATAGGTCTAAAATTTGCAGGGTCATTTCTTTTCCCTTTTTTATATATTGGAACTATGGTTGCAAGACCCCAATCAGATGGAATTCTCCCTGATCTATCAATAACCGTAAAAAGAGTGGATAACACAGGAACCCACCAGTTTAGATTGTTTTTAAGTAACTCACATGTAATAAGGTCTGCACCGGGGGCTTTTGCAGGTTTAAGTTGGCTTATCAAGCTTTTGATTTCTAAATGTGAAACTGGGGGCCAGAGGGGCAGAGTGGTAGCTTCTAACAATTGTCCTATGTGTGATTCCTCAGTATTTCCATATAGCCTAGCAAAATGATCTTCCCATATGCTGGCTGGTATCTGAAACATGGAGTTTTGTACATTTTTAGGGAAGGATAGCGCAACCTCTTTCCAAAAGGGAGTAGAATTCTTAATCCTAGCGGCTGTTATTAGTCTGTCCCAGGAGGCTTGAGCAGCCTTCTTCTTTTTCTCTCTAAGTAATTGTTTATAGTGCACCTTTTGCTTCATAAGGTCAGGCAGGGAACATTTTGATGGATTCAGTTTGTATTGTTTAAATTGATCTTTCAGTGATGTCCACGCCTTTTTACAATCTGCATCAAACCAACTTCCCTGATCTTTTGTTTTATATCTATTGACACTGTTTTTAGGATCAGATAGAAATGTTCTAATTAAGCTTGTTAAATTATTAAAGCCTAACAGTATATTGGTATCCGCTTTGCCTTCTACTATATCTTTATAGAGACTTCCCACTGCATCGCTATCGAAAAATTTTGTGAGGGCTTCGGCTATGTGTGGAGACCATTTAATCCGTGTGATATGAATTTCATCAGATTGAACCGGATTTGGACAAACAGGCAGGAACAAGCAGTCGAAAGGCTTTAAACTTAACTGCACCGGAAAGTGATCGCTTTCAGGGCGAACAGCAATAAAAAATTTTTGTATAAATGGAATTAGTTCTTGCGAGATTCCTATATAGTCCAATACTGAAGGTCTATTGCCCATCCAATGGGTGTATTCTGCCGGATAGTCGTCATTTGTGGAGCCGTTCAAAATAGCTAGGTTTAACTCCTCGAAGACTTTTGCCAGACACAGACCTCTGAAATCACAGACCGTATCCTTAGACTGGCGACGTAACAATGGGTGGATAATTAATGATGGTAATGATTGACAGTTAAATTTGGAGAATAATGTAGCATCATTTGCACCAATTCTTGCGTTGAAATCTCCCGCCAGAATAAGTTTGGTTACCGGTGTAGTGATAGTGATGTTTTTAACAAAGCCTCTCAATTTGTCCCAGACCTCTTTTATCTTAACATGCCCTTGCAAAGGTGGTATATAAACATTTATCAGGCATATAAGATGATTCTTAAATTGTAGTACTATTGCTAAGGCATATTGGTCTAAGGTGGCTATTTTAAATATCTGTGTTTGTAATGAGGTGGATATTAAAATACCCAATCCTCCACAAAGCCTTCCATGGCCTTTACCTGGTGTTGCATCCAATACAATAGATTTATAGCCCTCAATATACAGTTCTTCTGCTAACCAGGTTTCCTGGAGCAAAATGATGTCATGTTTGATAATAAAAGCCATGAAAGAAGGATCTTTGCTTCTAGATTTCCATCCAGCAATATTCCAAGAGATCAAAGTTAATAAGGTGGGGGCTGGTGATGTTATTTGTCAGTCAGTTATATTAGCAGTTGGCTCGATGTCTTTTGTCCCGCTCGTAGAGCTGGATCTTCTCCTTTTCTTATTTATAGGCGTTGTTGAGTGTCTAGATGATGGTAACGGTGTTATTGGTTTGTCGAGCAGATTCATCTTACAATTGGGAGATAGGTGTATTAGTGGGAAGGTATTATCAGCTGTACTAAGTGAGGGGTGTCTAGGGGTTCCACACATCAGCGCTATCAGGGGTTCCTCAGAGCAATCGGCAGATCTTTTGGGATCCTTTTTAAGTGAAGTCAGTGGATCAGATGCTGGGCAGGTGGAAGGTAACAGTTCATTGATGGATTTAGTTGCAACTGCTATAGAGCTTAATGTTGACTTAACATTTTCTAGCTTGTACAAGATGCATTGCTGTTCTTCGGGAGAGATTGAGTTAAAAAGTTGAATAATTTCCTCTTCGTCATCTAATGCATTAGCGGGGATTTGTTTATTTCTGTTATTTTCCTCTCTGCTGGTAACTCCCTTACTATCCGTCTCCGTTCTCATTGTGGTTTTCAGCAGTGGTCGGACATTGGTGTTACATAGTATTCTCGTTGGAATGATTGCAAATCTATTTAACAGCCTTTTGTTGTCAAAAATCAAAGTTGGGACAAATGAGTTCCTAAAAGTCAGTACAATTCTCATGGTACCATTCCAAGATGGCAGCCAGAAAATTTCAAGGAGCTCACCGGCGTACACCTTTCGTTGTAGAAGGGCAGACAGTGATTGGAGTGTCATTCTTTTATTACGCCATCTGCCATTGTTATATGAATTATTTACTATTTGCAAACCAATCTTATTTTCCTGCATGATTAAATTATCTTTGGTATATACCTTTTGTAGTGGATTGGGTTTCACCAGTTTATATAGTTGAAGTTTGGATTTGGGGCGATCGATTGCTTCCTTTGCATTCTCATATTTGGGGGTTTGTTTAGGTGTAGGCTTAGCTTTAGATTTCTCTAGTAAGTCTTTTATCCCATCTATTTTCTGATTTATACTTGTCAGTTGTTCAAAAATTGCAATTACTGTTTTAGCCGTTAATAGACAGTTCTTAGCTACCAATTCCAAGTCTGTCTTCACATCTTTTGTAACATCTGAACTTGCTTTATGTGCAATGCTTTCACTTAACAGTGAGTTTTCCTCTTCGGGTGCAAGTGGAGTAGGGGAACTTAAAAATGAATTTGAAATGTAATCAATAGAAGTATCATCTATATCTTTAAGTAATAGCAGATCTTCCATTTTCAATTGTTTGAGAGTGGAAGCTGCTTTCAAAATGTCTGAGTTTCCTAATTTCCCCTCTAGGTTTTTCTTAATATTCTTGTCTCTCTTAGGTTTTACATGGTCAGTTCCTGTGGTTGCTTTCCTCTTCCTTTTGAGATTACTTTTCATTGTCATCCTTCCTACCGTGGTTTTATTTGGTGGTGGAACACTGGGGCTTGGAGGCCCTGGTGGAGTGGCTCCTCCCTTTTCCTCTCGCCACCGCAAGGCTAGGGGACGCTGGGGCTTTTGGGCCCTGGTGGTGTGTCGCCGCCGCCGCCAAAAAGCAGGGGATGGTGGGGGCCTTTTTAAGCCCAGCTGGTTCTCCTCCTTCTGCTGTTGCATGCTGTTGCTGCTGCTGCCCGCCGCCGCCGATAGCAGGGGATGTGGGTGGGCCCTTTTGAAGCCCAGATGTTCTCCTCTTTCCATGCCGTTGCTGTTCTCGCCGCTTCGCGCCGCGCGAGAAGCACGGGGATGGGGGGTCTTTTGAAGCCCGCTGGTCTCTCCCTTCCTGGCTGTTTTGGGGGCTTTTTTCTGCTGCTGCTGCCTTCTCTGCCGCCGAGCAGCAGGGGCATGGGGGGGCTTTTTGAAGCCCATCTGGGTCTCCTCCCTCCTGCTGGCCTGCTGCTGCCGCCTTGCTCGCCGCCGCCGCCGAGACGCAGGGGAGGTGGGGGCCTTTTTGAACTCAGTGGTCTCCTCTTCATGCGTTTCGCTGCTGCTGTTGCTGCCTGCGCCGCCGCCGCCGAGACAGAGTGGATGGTGGTGGGCCTTTGAAGCCCCAGTGGTCTCCTCATTCTGATGTTGCTGCTGCGCGCTGCTGCGCCCGCCAAGCAGGGGATGGTGGGGGCCTTTTGAAGCCTCAGCTGGTCTCCTCCTTCCTGCTGTTGCTGCTGCTGCTGCTACTGCGCCGCCGCCCGCTTTTTTGTGTTGATTAGGATAACTTGTCTTCCATTTCAGGCACTGCCTTTGTCACAGTGTTGCTGCTATTGCTGCCTCCTGACTGCCGCTTACCTTCAGGCTCAAACAGAGTTCATCTGGCAGTGGAAGCAGAACCGATTCTACCATTGGGATAGAATTCAGAGACATAGCCATGTTAGTCTGGAATATCAACATGCAAAGGAATCTTGTAGCACCTTTGGGACTAAGGAGATTATTGCATTTTAAAAAAAGTGATTTATCCCCGACAGGATACAATTGCATTTTGGGTTAATACCTTGCTAGCTGCTTTTTCAAAATGGCAAGCTTCTATTTTAGAAAGGTGGTCAGCTGAGCATCTGGGACCTGGGATGCAATGGGTTTCAGTCACCTGGCAGCAGCTGCGGTGATTTTAAGAATGATAAAAACAAGTATTAACTCAAAATGCAACTTTATTCCAGTGGGGATAAGTCATATTTTTAATGCAACAATCTCCTAACTATGTAGAAGGCGGTGTAACATAAGGTTTTGTAAACTTTGTCTTTGCTTCATCCTTTTGCTCATTATGCAGAAAATTGTTTTCTGCACAAAAATAGCTTGTGGAATTTTTGCACAAAATAAGATCACACCTACATTATTTTCTGAAGAGCAAATGGTATTTTCTGCATAGAAAACATTATATACAAAAACAGTGTATTCCATGCAGAAAATACTGTTTCTCGTTCCAAAAATGTTGTTTTCTGTGCAAAATAACCAAATACGAGTTTTATGTAAGTACTAAACTGTGAAGATTCTCATCAGTCTAGGATTCCTGTCATCAGGATTTCTTGATACTTGAGATATTTTTCAACCATTCTTTTAAAATATTCTTTCCATCGTTGCTCTTCATTGAAATTGGATGAGCTACTTTTGGGAGTTCTTTAGCTGCAGATCCCCTGCATTGGAGGAGGTTTGAGCTAGATTACTTTTGATGCCCATTCTAACTCAACAATTCTATGATTTATGTATGTAGACATCACCGTAGTGGAAGGATCATGATAAAAAAAATGATATAAAGCCCCTTTGGCCAGTAAATATTGCTTTACATATGAATATGGCCTCCTGAATTCATAACATGCTATATTTGTTAGTCATGGGGATACATTCTTTTCAGAGTAGTTGGATCAGTATATATCATTAGAGAATTTTTGGCCAAAGTCACCAAATAGCACAAGACTTGCCTTCTTTCAACAGTAAGTGGGAGGCTTTTACTGATAAAACATGTGAAACCTTACCCGAAGTTTAGGAGAATGTTTCTCTTTTTCATCATAGCTAAAAAAAAGAAACACACTAGGCTGGGTTTTTGATCCACTTTGCCCTTGGTTTGCTCACAAGTTCACATCAGAGCCAAACCATGGACCCGCCTTTGCTGCAGAAGCCAAAATAAAAATTGAGCTGCTGGAGCTGACTATAAACATATGAAAAATAAGCTTTAATGGAAGTATATTTTAAAAATTGCTGGAGTAGTAAGGAAATAATCCTATGGTATTCTTATTGGCTCTGGTTTCCTGGTTCATCCTTCTTTCTAGGCACAGGATGATACCAGAATCAGCCACCTTTCAGCATTTAAAAATTAATTTCCCAGCTTCCTCAGGAAAGATAATTCTGTGTGTTCCAAATAAATTAATCCTGATACAGAGAAGGTCAAAGGCAGTACTTATTTATTCTTCCAAAAGAAAGACAGAGTGACAGAAAAGGCCTGAATAAAAAGCTGAAAATTCTTCTTACTTATAGTTTTCTCTGAGAAAACAAATGAAGGCTTCTGTGACTCCTCACCTTTGTTTAATAACTGAGACCACCTTATACTTTTAGTGTTTTCAGACACCACTTGCAAAGCATAAAAAAGGTGCCTTAATCTCTTCCTGTGTCCTTTTCTATGGTAGGTAAGCAATGGTGCAGAAGCAAAGCATGGAAAAGTTACTTTTTGGACTACAGCTATTGCAACTGGCCATGCTGACTGGAGGATCCTGGGATTAGGCTACAATAGTAACTTTTCCAAGATCAGTTCTTATATTATGGTTTCACTCCTCCTTCCTTTTCTGTTACTTCCTGTTACTTTTCTGAGGGAAAGAAACACCTTAGAATTGATGAGAAAATGTCATAAATCTTGATAAATTCCTGTCAAAATGCCCATAAAAATGTCCTTTAAAAGTAACACTTCAAATTAGAAATGGAAAGAATATTTGAAAATATTTGCAAATGAGCATTTGCAGAAAATAATATTTTTGGGAACCTTTCCATAGAATTTTTTTAAAGTACAATCTCAGAGAAACCAAATAATTATGTGAAGCAAGAATATCACTGAACAAATTTTCTAGAAATTTGTCCCATTGATTTCAATGGGGATTGCTCTCAGGTAAGTGGTTTGGCCAGCTATAATTTCTGTATTGTATTCTTATATACAAGGGTAGCACAATATGCCTTGTAGTTCCTGGTTTGTGCAGTCCTTATATATACTATTAAATAGTCAACATATGCAGAATGGGGAAGGATCAACAGGAACAGGAAACCCCTAAGATATGCACAATTAAAAAGAACTTGAGATCTGATTAGCAAGTTAATGGCTAATTGAAAATTTGACCCCCCCAAACCACCATGTGCTTGTTCAAAATAGTGGACCATATCAGATTTTCAAGCAGCACAAACAATTATATTTAGTAAGCAGAGAGCCAATGCAATAATCTCCATACTTTGTACTTTGAAACTTTATTCCATAGATTGGAAAAGTGGGGCAATCCAGAAGTTGTTTGCAGCTTTCATCCTAGCCAGTGGTAAGGAATCTTGGAATTTCAGTTCAAGAACATCTGGAGGGCCTCACAATTTCCACCATTTATCAATTGTACACAGAGGAGTAAATTTTTAATTTTAGATATAAAATTCATTTAGATGTGACAAGGAACTCAAACAGACAGCCCAAAAGGGCCCCCATCAGACCAGTCCAGGGGCAGGGCATGCACATGAAACATGCCCCCCAGTTGCTCATGAACTGCACCAAGGCTGTGCTGGGATTGCCGAACATGGCTCAAAAACAGCTGTGAAAGGAGTGGATTCTTACTGCTCCTTTTCGAGGCCCATTGAGGACTGCAGCAGTGGGTACCCTTGGGACCATGACACCTGGTTGCCATGGTCCCGTGGTGGCCCTGGTACAATCTGTGCCCCATGTTCTTGAGCCCAAAGTCAAAAGAGGTTGGGTGTGGTTTGTTTTTTAAAAATGTGTTTGGAACTTTAAGTATATGAGCATCACAGGTTGAAAATGTAAAGTTTAGAAAAATGCAACTTTAAAACCAAACTATGATATGTTTTGAGTTTGGAGGAATCTAGGACCCTGTCTGCAAATAAAATCTCTTCCCCACCCCCCATTGCCATGACAAGGAGTCTGGACAATACAGGGCCCAATCCTCAGTGACAACATCTGGCTAGTTCAGCACTGAACGCACTAAATACCCCACCTATAACTTTTTTTTTAAAATGTAATTTTGTTGCAGATTTCCTGGAAGATCTGGAGCTCTCCATTGCAACAGTGGGTGGCTGTTTACAATGTGATCAATTCTAGGTGCCTCGTTCTGACCTCAGAATGAGCAACTCACCACAGCAGTGGCAGGTGGCACAGCAGGATGACCATGTAAACAGCTGCCCAGTGTAGCAATGGAGGGCCCCAAGTAACAGGAGTACACTGGGGCAGCTCTAGGGCCAGAATATTTTGGGCTGTTCCCAGAGTATCCTGGGCCATGCAGATGCAGCCTTAGTCAGTGAAGGGATAGTTGTCTATGAGACTGTGCAAAAGAAACCTGTAAGTATAATTTAAAAACTTAGGTTATATACAGAATATCATGTTTTAGGACTGAAGTTCCTCAAGTCTGGAAAGAAATGGTCTGTGCCAGAAGCTTTGGCAGTGCACAAAGATGGAAGTAGTACCTATTCATGCTTCTTGGCACTTTCACAGTAAAATAACTAAAGCCAGATTCTTCAGCCTTATGACCATGAATCTACATGGCTACTAGGGCAGAATGATCAACTGAGACAGTGAAGAGAAATTTGAAATATTAGCATTCATTTAAGCAGAACATATGCTTAAGCATTAGCAGCTAATTTACAGTACCCAAAGCTGCACACCTAGCATCCTGAACAGCATGTCCTTGGTTAGCATTCTACCTACAGACATTTCCCTTGGGGCCACCAAGATTCTTGTACTTGATTTGTGATTGCTAAGATATATTTTAATTTTTAGAAATATTGCTGGGAGACTGGTATTTTGCAAAGCAGAGTGCTGGCCTTCAGTGTGATTTTTATTTACAAGAATGAGGCCCACTGGGATACTTAGAATGCTTTGTGAAATCTTGGAAGAAAAAAATGGTAGGTGGATACAGCTGAATGATTATTCTGAAGTGCAACCAGCCATCCAAAAATATGGTAACAAACTGGGAAGGCAGATTATAAAAAGGATCATGCAGGCTATAGAGATATGAGCATACTTGTAAACTAGAGGCGGTGGCACTGAGAGAGAGAGATATATATTACCAGTGCTATGTCTGTGTCTTTCATCCTCAGCTATGATATGGATTAGCTGCTTTGTTTAGTTGTGTTTCCAAGATTGTCTTCTGGGAAATGGTAATTTTATTGTGTATTTGTTGTACATTTACTTATTTATTTATTTATTTATTGGATTTATATCCCACCTTTCTCCCAAGAAGGCTTACAATAATTTAAAAAAAGATTAAGCTAAAGCATCAGTATACAAAATTTAACAAATAATCAAACAATATTATTTTAAAAACATAATTTCAAATGGTTAAAAATACTGGGACATATTTAAAACATGTTAAAATGCAAAAATATACAACTGAACACTAAAATTAGGATTGTCATTCTATTGTACTCTGCATCACTATGTATGGATATGAAAGTGGACAGTGAAGAAAGCTGATGGAAAGAAAATTAAGCAATTTGACATTTGGTGCTCGGGAAGAGTCCTACAAATACCATGGACTGCTAAAAAAGACATATAAATGGATCCTAAAGTAAATCAAGTCTAAACTCGAGAAACCCATATGACTAAACTGTGACTGTTGTACTTTGACCATATCATGAGAAGGCATGACTCACTACAAAGGACAGTAAAGCAGAGTGCAGCAGGAAAGGCGGAGGATCACGTTCCAGATGGATAGACCTGAGTGAGTGTGTTGATAATAGGACTTAGAGGTCTATTATTCATGGGCTTGCCACACATTGAAGTTGACTTGGTGGCAGTTATCAACAATAATTATAATGAAGACTACAAGTCCCAAAGTTCTCTGTGCATAGTGGAGTCTCCTTCCTTAGAGGTCTTCAAACAGAGGCTGGATGGCCATCTGTCGGGGATGCTTTGATTGTGATTTCCTGCATGGCAGGGGGTTGGACTGTGTGGCCCTTGTGGTCTCTTCCAACTCTACGATTCTATAATTCCATGATTCCATAGGGAGGGAGGAAGTATGTGAGGTGTGAAGGACAAAACAAAGAACCAAAAACAGTGGGAGCAAGGACTACTGTCTCTTCTTTTGCAGAAAATGGTAAAGTATAAATATACACTTTACTCACTGCAACTCTCTACAAAATAATCTTTACATTCAGATTCCAACCAATGACATTTATTTCATTTCATATTGTGTTCAGTCTAAAAATATATTACACTGAAGCCTAGAGGATTCTAAAAAGCTTCTAAATATCTACTTCACAAGAATCCAACAGATCTTTGTGAGAATTTTCCTTGTGAAATGTTGCTTCTGGGAGAAACATCTTTAAGCGTATTTTTTGAAAAAGAATATGATCTCCCCCTATTTATGTTATAAATTTTTGGTTTGTAAAAAATAACTTCAGTTAATATTCACTGAAATGTGCATAGCCCTTTAGATTTTTTTTCTCACTGTCAATGAGCAAAAGCTAACAGAAATTTCAGCAAGCTAACAATCATTATTATTATTATTATTATTATTAGGAGCCCTGGTGGCGCAGTGGTTAAATGCCTGTACTGCAGCCATTCACTCAAAACCACAAGGTTGCGAGTTCAAGATCAGCGAAAGGGCCCAAGCTCGACTCAGGCTTGCATCCTTCCGAGGTCGCTAAAATGAGTACCCAGACTGTTGGGGGCAAATTAGCTTACTTGCTAATTAGCTTTCTTACTGTTCACCGCTATGATCTTTGGAATAGCGGTATATAAATAAAACAAATTAATTAATTAAATTATTTGGGAAAAATAATTGTGGGTATTTTTTCCCTTTAAATGTGGACTATGTAATAGTAATTTCAGAAGTAATATATAGTGTTCATAAGAGGCCTCAGTTCAAGGAAAACTGTCTTTCTACTAGATTTGTTTATATTCCGGGGTGTGTGTGTGTGTGTGTGTGTGGTTCTAGTGAAAGTGAATTTACTTTACATGACTATGGCTTAAATGGCAAATTTCTGATGGCATGGAGTAGAAGAATTTTATACATGAATCCTTTTTTTTTTTATTTAGCCTAATTCAGAACTGTGCTAAAGATAGACACAGAGAGATCTTGTAAGAAAATATGTCAACATTTTGATTCCATTCTTGATCAACCAGAAGTAAACACTGGGTTTGGAGCATTCTGTTGCTAGTATGTTTTTTTTGGTCACAATGCATTTCCAAAGGATCAACCCTTATAAACAGCATTACAGTCCCAGAAGAAACCACAGAGCTAAATAATTACATCTGCAAGAGAATCAGCTTCTTTCATTCAACTGGGTAGGAAAGCATATGGTGGTGTAGGTATGTTGGAGTCATCAGAATTTCTTTAGACCACAAGAATGCCTCCGAACTCCCAAAGTGTTACATTCTGGAGGCTCAGCTATACAATGCAAGAACAACAAATAGAAGCTTTCACTTTTTTCTATATTTTGAAACATGATAATAAACATGTGTATAAGAAATTATTTATTCTGCTTCAGGCTTGAACTGAATGGTATTTCTGATTAAGCGGTCCACTAAATTTAGGATAAATTTCTCCTCCCACAGCAGCCCTCGCATCAGATTCCATATTGTACCTAAATGTCTTTCTCTGGAGATTTCTCATCAGAAACAGGTGGCTGCAGGAGGCAAGGAGGCGAAATTGTTCCTCCTGTGAACAGATGCAAGTTATTTTAATTTACTCTTTTAGAATAGTAGAGAGACACCTTAAATGTCTGTTTTGAGATGTCAACTCAATAAAGGAGACCTACAGATGAGCCCACATGTTTTCAAATGATGCTTGATTCTGTTTGCCATCACATAAAAGCACTGAGGCTACGTGCGTGAGTAAATTTATTTAAAACATCCATATAGTTTTTACTGTCTTGTTTCTGACAGATACACTTACCAATGCTCTTACTCTGATTTATAGAACAGGCAATCAAACATATTCAGACAAGATTAGGAAACTTAAGATATTCCCTAAAATTCTTTGAAACAGGAGGTCACAAACCTTGGCTGCAATTTTATTATTGTTGGTGTGCTGAATATACCCATCAGTTTACCCTAACAGAAATTTGAGGTATTTATTTATAAAGTTACATAGTTTTAAACTGTCATTAAGTATAACTTTGCAGACTTCTTAAAAATGTACTGATATCTTCTTACTGGTTTGTCTGTTTGTTTTAGTGAATTAACTATTGCATGTTACTGTTTATTGAATAATTTCTGGCTCTCCTCTGCAGTCTTTCATATAATCATGGAATCACAGAGTTCAGAGGGACTGCAAGAGATTTGTAGTCCAATTTCCTGCCATGTAGGAATACATAATGAAAGCATTCCTGAAAGAATGCCATTCACCTTCCATTTATGGACTTCCAAAGAAGGAGGTTCTGGCACCCTCTGAGGCAATCTGTTCTAGTATCAAACATATTTTACTGTCAGAAAGTTCTTTCTAATGTTCCAATGGAAATAATGTTTCTATTTGTTCATAAATGGCCCATGACATTATGAGAATGGAAGAAAAAGAGAATTACTAGCAAGGGAACTTTCTAGTTTTTCTGGTGATGTTTGCCACATGGATTTCAATGGAGTTTGGGTGATAGACAGAAATATCTTTAATGGTTTCAAATTTTAAAAGAGCACACAGGTTGCCTTTGTTTTTTCCTGCATATTTAGGCAGCTGTTGTACATCTTTTAGATGCCAGTTTAGAATGTACTGTTGTTCCTGTTGTTGTTCTTGTTGTTGTGATGGATCTTCAAGTCATCTACTTTTGATGACTTTCTCCTAGGTTTTTCTCAGCAGGATTTATTCCATTGAGATTTGCCATTTTCTTTCTGTAAGCAAAGGATGGCTTGCCAGACATCATCTAACAGGTTTCTATGGCCTGAAGGGAACGAAATCGAATCCTGGGCTCCTAGAGTCTTGATCCATCACTCAAACCACTACACCATGTTGGCTCTTTCTCTCTTAGCAGTAGAAGAAATCATTGACAAACCTCCTTGGAACAAATCTTGCCAAGAAAACCCTAAGATAGGCTTACCATAAACTGGAGTTGACTTGAAGAAATACATCAGCAATAGCTGAGAAAGTGTGATGTGCCCAAGGTCACCCAGTGGTTTTCCATGTCTGGGGGAGATTTAAATACTGACCTCCTAGAGCCAACACTCAAACTACTTCACCACACTCTCAGGCTCTCAGGTAAAAGTAACTAAATTTAAATTTAAATAGAATACAGTGCATCAGTACAGGGGAAGGATGACCACTTGACCTATGAGTTGGTAAACCTCTCCCTGGTCTGTACCTTTTTTGAAATGGAAGTGAAGGCCCATCTAATTGAAGGCTCCTCCATATATTAAAAAAATACTAAGTCAAAGGAAGCTTGCATGTCAAGAAAAAAGCTAGATTTCTCCTTGGCCTATGGTTATCTACTTGTATCTCTGTTGAATCCTCACTGCTGTTTGGAGTGGTATAGCCTGGAGATGAGTTCAAAATCTCATATTCTATTGCAGAGAATGCAACTCTGAGGGCTGCATATGGTGTGTGGGTTTTTTTTTTAAATACAAAAGGAAAAATACGTGAAAAAGGCTCTTGATAATTAAAACATTCCAAATTAACCAACCAATCATGAATTAAACTTTGTATTTTTCCCCACATATTTCCCTTTTTGAAAACAGAATCAGCAAAATTACATACACAAAAATGGCTGTTGTGGTGAAATCCCACCACATACAAAGAATTCTTTGGTCAACAGGATGCATGCCTTGGTGTGATGGGTGGGCAGGCCTTACTTCCACAAGCTGCTTTAATGCACACAGCTTTTCTTATATTAATACAACCAGTGGAGAGAGCCAATTAGTAAAATCACACCTCTTGCCAATACCCTGTTGCTCCGAGCATTCTTGATTTGCACTGAAGAAAAGAAACGATAGTTGATTTAAGCAGAGAATCCTCTCTGCTAAGAACTCTTGTGCCCAATGATTCTTGGTGGGGGAATAGGATTTTCCACATACATACATCAGCTGTTTTTGTGGATAAAGCCTTCTATTTTCTCAAATTAAAAAAAAGATAAATGAGAAATATTGTTTAAAAATATTTCGTAGACTTAGGCCTCATGGTGATTCTGGGGTACATGTTACACCTTGAACAGTAAATGATAGCAACAAGTGCTCATATTGATGGAAACCACTAAAAGGAAGATGTAATATTATGACATCTCTAGATAGTTTTCTTTTGGCCTCTTGGCTGATCTACCAATCAGTTAATTGATTCATAGGTGATGTCTACAGCTCTGTTGTTCTTCATTCCTAGCAGCTTCATCATGTGACCAAGAACTTCAATCTGCATTAGAAGAAGCTAAGCAACCTCAAAAGGACAATGTATTTATTCCAGAGTGTGCAAATGGTGGCCTTTACAAACCAGTGCAGTGTCATCCTTCCACAGGATACTGTTGGTGTGTCCTTGTTGATACAGGACGCCCCATACCTGGTACATCAACAAGGTAAGCCATGTTGGTGGGACATGATCATTTGTATTTTAACATGTTTGATATAGGATTATCAACTGATCCATTTCCTAAAGAAGGACTAATTAAAAACATTGTTAGCTAAGAATATGGCAGTTATATTGCATTATTACTGATTAACCTTGTGGTTTAAAAACAACATTTATAATATGATGCTATGAGAACAGAAGAAGCAATTTATATCTTAGCTCACCCCAGGGAGTCTGTGTATGGCCTTGTGCTGGTCACCATCTCTCAACATCAGTTCCTTATTGCAAAACTGGAGTAACATTTACAGGGTTAAGACAAGATGATACATTACTGTAAAGCACACTGTACAGCAAAAAGGAGCCACTAAAATAGGAAACAATAATATCTAGCAGCCTGGAGAGGAAAAAAAGGGGGTGGGGGCAAAGCTGCCAAGGAAAGATATATAGTCTTAGAAAGGTTCCCATTATTTCTCAAACAGCAGTCCATACCGTTCATTTTCACATGATTAGCTTCAACAGAGCAACAGGACTGTAACCAATAGAAAGGAGAAATGTATTTTTAACATCTCATTAAACAGTAAGATGAAAGTTCATGAATTTCAATGGAGCCAAAAACATGTTAGTGTTGTGAGTCTTGTTTAGCAGATGCAGACAGAGAAAGTATCACCTTCCAAGGAAAACAATGTGGGCTTGGCTTTTCTAGGAATGCTCATATGGAAGCTCACCAGAAGCCAAGGCAGCATGTTGAGCTTGAAACAAGCAGAAATTGTTTGAAAGACTAGTCATTTTTTTTTCTTGTACAAAACAGTGTTTGGGGAGAGTAAATTCTAGAAAGCTAGAATAGCCATTTCTTGTTTGTGATTACTTTCTGTCTTTCGTTAATGGAAGGGCTGGAGCTCAGTAGCAGAACACATGCTTTGCTTCTGGAAGGTCAATTGTTCAATCTGTAGCATCTCCAGGTACAACTAGTAAATCACTCCCATATGAAACCCTGGTGTAAATAGTACCAAATTAGAGGACACTGGTTCAGTATAAGCCTGCTGCCTGCTTTCCTTCCTTTCTTCCTTTCACCTGAAGTTGCCTTCTGTAAATGACAGACTTCTGTCTTGACTAAAACCAGATGGATTTTTCTAGCTTTAAGATGCTATAAGAATTTTTGATGGTTTTACTGCCACAAACTATAAGGCTAATTTTGGAAAAGCTTTATCCAATCTTGTAATGCATAGTGGCTGTGGGATTGTTGTCTATCTGGAATGGCATCAGATTAGGGAATACCACTCTGGAAATTTATAGTCATGGCTGACCTACATCTGCACACTTCAGGCATTCAGTTCTGTATTGGAATAAACATACTGAGGTGGCATACTATCAGGCAGCTTTTCAAGCTAGGCGAATAATTCCTTTTTGTTTATCACGTCTCAGATTGCTCATGTGCCCTCCTGGTGGTCTTTATGAACATATGTAGTAAAAAGTTAAAAAAAAAAAAGCTTGATATTGAAAACAAATCTAATCTAATCCCACATCTTTCCTCCCATTTTATAGTCTCCCTAATCTCACTTTTATATATAGTCGGCCCTTCTTATACACCGATATTTTATACAAGGATTCAAGCATCCACGGTTTGAAAATATTAATTTTTTTTATAAATTTCAAATATCAAACCGTGATTTTCCATTTTTTATAAGGGACACCATTTAGCTATGTCATTATATCCAATGGGACTTGAGCATACATGGATCTTGTTATACCCGGGGGATCTTCGAACCAAACCCCAGCATATTACAAGGATCCACTGTAGTTTGTGGCATGCATGTGTCTGATTATGGTGTCATTCATGTGTCCCCCGTTGCTGTTTTTCTCTGCTATCCTGTGGCCTCCTCCTCTCATCTCTCTGATCTTCCTTCCTCTCTGCTTTTGTCTTTTTGCTGGATCCCTTTGTGTTGTTCAGACCTCCTTCCATGTGCCCCCTTCACATGCCCACATGTTTCTAGTCAGTCTCTGTTTATTTTTTCTCTATTTTTCTCTTCCTCCACCACCATTACTCTTTTTTTTTTTTTTGGTCTTGCCTCATATGTCATGCATGCACTCCTCCTTGTTTTGATTCTGTGCTCAGGTTGGCTTTCCTTTACCTCTGTATTACAAGGCAGCACACACCACAACCTTCCTGTTCCTGTATCTTTCTTCCTTCTTTCCTGTTCTTTGTTGCCTGCCAGGCTTACAGAGGAATTGCCTCAATTAAAAAAAAGCCATGACCCTGATCTTGCAAGTCCTGAGTAGGGCTGTTGATAACCAAAGTTCATGGAGGTCTCTTGTTTATAAGGTTGATATTCTATGTATAGGCTGGCCTTACTAAATGGTGGGAGTGGGTTGTGACATGATTCAAGTGCTGACTTGTGGTGTGCTTCATGATGCTGCCTCTTTTTCTTTCATGGGTATTGAGTTATCAACAAGGTGGATGGGGTTATAACAACATATTTGCTGTAGAACAACACATTTGCCACTTACCCTGAAGTGAAAAAACCTTGGCAAGGACAGTATAGGACAGTGATGGTGAACCTTTGGCAAATGTGCCAGAGGTGGCACTCAGAGTCCTCTGTGTGGGCATATGTGCCAACGTCCCAGCACAGAGTTTGCCAGAGTTTGTTTCTAGAAAGCCAGAGGGACATGGCACTTTGCAATAAATAAGTGGGTTTTGGGTTGCAGTTTGGGCACTAAGCCTTGAAAAGGTTCACCATCACTGGTATAGGGCATAGTGAAGGTAGGAAAACAATAAAGTGATCCCCTGATATCTGCTGGGATTTGGTTCCAGGACCCCCTGTGGATACCAAAATCCATGAATGCTCAAGTCCCATTAAATATAATGGAAAGTAAAATGGTGTCCCTTATATAAAATGGCAAAATCAAGGCTTGCTTTTTAGACTTTATATACAGTGGAACCTCGCCATACGCGCGCTCGCCATACGCGGCCTTGAGCATACGCGCTCAAGCCGCGGCGTGCGCGCAGGGCGGACGGGGCGGCACGTCCCATTCAATTGAATGGGCGCGTGCGCCTGTTGCGCCCTGCGCACGCCCCTGCCGTCGCGCCACCGCGCACGAGCCCCATTGTTTACAATGGGGCTCGAGCATAGGCGGAAATCGCCATACGCGGCGAGATCCGGAACGGATCCCCCGCGTATGTCGAGGTTCCACTGTATTTTTAAAATATTTTCAAACCATGGATGGGTACTTGAATCCATTAACCACATGGTTAAAGTATCTGTGAATGAGGGACAACTGTATTGCAAATAAAATGTGAAATATGCACCACACACACATGTACACAGGTGATAGCATTCCTCAGAAAAGGCTCTAAAACTATATATTCTTATTCCCTCCCTGCCCCCATGTAATTTAATGGAATTCATTCTGATATATAAGTTCCAATCTTTGGTCTGATGGCACATCCATTTCTGATGTTAAGTGGGTCTATCTGTGATGGGAATCAGATGGATGATACTAGAACTTTTCTAGAAGAAGAGAATGGCAGAGTTGTAATTAATAAATGAAACTCATACCTCTGTCTCCCTTTCTAATTTAGTAATATTTATTTGCTAACATTGTTTTAGGTGGTAAAGGCATAGAACCTTGCTGCACCAGTATATAATCCATAAGGAGTCTGATTATAGTAAAACAATAATAAAAAAAGAAAGTATAAGCATGGAATGCTAGTTGCAGTGGGGAAACTGGAGGCAGAAGGAGAAGGGGGAAGAATGCAAAGTGCAGTATCAGATTAATCTGAGATCAGGCTGGTTGCCAGATGTTACATTAGTGAACCTGGTTCAAAGTTTTCTCTTTCAATCTTTTCTTGGCTGGTGAAAAGAGGTCATGTATCACCAATCACTATCCACTTCATCCAAAGCTTTCCATCAAAACAGCTTCTGTTCTCCTTACTCTAAAGGTGTCTCTTCTACCCACAAAACACATACTCACCTGAGCATGAAATTGCATTGCACCTTCATGGCACAACCTGTATCTTATGGGCTATTGGCCAGTGCCCAAAATGTCAATTTCCTTTAGACAATGAGAAGGTAAATCAAACAATAGAGGTGGTGATCATTGCTTTCAGCCATTTTTTTATTCTCTTGGTTAGCATAGCATCCAACACTATTGTTTGTTATGATGGCTCTGAAAGGCACCTCCCCCCTTAAAAATGTTACTATATTTCTTCAAAGTACAGTGTAAAGAAATATAAAACTTTAATCCTTTCACCTCCTTTCTCACACATATTTTTACATGTTTATACATTATATATTCTCTTATCCCAATATGTACTATATTTAATGATAGACACCACCAAAAGACCAGACAAGACAAAAAGAAAGGGTAGGAAAGGAAAAAAAAACTAGAAAAAAGCTGATGGTAAAAGTCAAGTAATTTGGTGATATATAGAGTATGAAACTAACCTATTTGAGAATCCTTTCTGTATGGCAGTTAACTATACTATCTACAAAGTCACAAGTAAGAAAATTCAATTGCCTGGGTGGTACCAAATCAAACACTGGGGTGATGGCATCCATTGTGTTAGAAGAGTGGATTCTTTATAGCTCTAAGTAGGAAAATATTGATAACCCTCCTGGATGTCGCTAAAGATGTAGCTCCCTTCTCCAAAATGTTTGGGACCAAAAGTCTTTTGGGGCTGTACAGATCACCCTGAAATGGTGGTCTGCAGCCACCCCTTTCTGCTCCTGAGGGATGCTGCAGCAGCCAAACCACGCGGCGTCCCTCTGCACCTAAAAGAACCCAGAAAAAATGGGTTCTTTTAGGAGCGTGCACCCAACGCCACAAGGGCACCATTAGGGTTCAGGATATGCAGTTGCTGTATGCTCCTGAACTTTATTATCAGCTTCGGCGGCACACCGCTTTTGGCCCATCTGTACTGGGCCTTTGATTTCACATTTTAAAAATTTATTTATTTATTTATTTATTTGGATTTTGGAATATTTGCAATTTTTTGTTGTTGTATGCCTTCAAGCCATTTCTGATTTATGGTGACCCTCAGACAAACCTATCATAGGGCATTCTGGGACTGCAAATGTGTATCTCAGCTAAGATCACCCAGTGGGTTTCCATAATTGAGTGGGGAATCAAACCATTATTTCCAAAATCATAGTCTAATGCTCAAACCACTAGCCCATCTTGGAGATGGTAGCCAAATCTATACACAAAATACTTTTTATGTTTCATATATACTGTACCTTATACAAATAGCCTGAAGGTAATCGTATACACAATATTTTTAACAATTTTGTGTATGAAACAAAATTTGAGTACAGTGAACCATCAGAAAGCAAAGTGTCACTTTCTCAGGCACCCATGTGGACAATTTTGGATCTTGGAGTATTTCAAATTTTAGATTTCTGGGTATGGGATACTTAACCTGCTCAACCTGTAAATGACTGGTAGTTAGAAGCATTGAAAATGTAACCTGTTCTAGAGAAACACTGATTCCTCATGTTGTCACATCAGATTGAAAAATTCTTGCTTAGGAGCAGTCAGTCATACATTGGATTACAGAAAAGGTAGTTAAATCTGGATTTCATTAGTGATTGCTGGATTTGTGTCCTTACAATCTGGAACACTTTTACTCATGTTCATAAATCTATTCAGTCCTGTTTCTTCATTAATGTGCAAATTTGTATGAAAAGTCCTATATAAATATATATATATATATTAAATGCACACATATTTAAATGTATTTCATCCTAAAATAATACATTTTGTAACATATTTAGAAACACTTTTGAGCCTAGTACTGCATCACAAAATTTGGAGAAATGTGAACATGAAGAGTACAGTCACTCCTCCTTTCTTGCAGACTTCACATCCGTGGTCTTGAATATTCACGGAGGGGCAACCTCCATTATTTTCAATGGGGCATGCTCCTGTGGCATGTGCCCTGTGTGTGCTTGCGGGCACATGCCCCATTCAAGTTTATGGGGCTTGAATATAAGCAAGTCTCCATTTTTGCAGGGGAGTCCGGAACGGATTCCCCATGAAAACGGAGGATTGACTATACTTATATTCTAGTTCGTATCTTAATCTGGAAAGTAGAGATGCAGCCAACTGACACTAGTATTCACAAAGAACCTTTAGCTACCATCTTAAAAGTCCACAAGGAAAAAGCATTAGTTTTTATCCATAGTGCATTTTCTATCCCTCTTTTCTCTCTTATACTAAAATTGATCACTGCAATGAATATATTGAGAAAAGGTGCCACAGATTAAGGACAACTGTAGCCCAACTTCAAGTAGTAATAGGATTAAGATCCCATTTCTTTTACTTTTTGTTCACTTTCTTATGAATCTGTGTAAGCGATAAGAGCAAAAGCTGTACAAACAATAAAGGCCAGCCATGGAAAGCTATGCAACTTATAATCTTTTAAATCATTATATGTACAATCTTTTTCAACTTCTGTTTGGAATACAGGAATAAAAGGAGTTTCCTTATATCAAGTTAAACCATTGGTCCATTGGTTGTGAATTCTGACTGACAGGTAGTTCTCCAGGGTTTTAAGTTCTTCCTAATTCCACCTAGAAATCCCTGGTATTCACTAGTGATCCACCTCCTAACCAAGCTTAGCTTGGCTTTATGTTAGGTGTGTTCAGGACACTTATGTGGTGTGGTGGGACACTTATTTGTATCTGTGATATAAATAAAATCTCATTGTGAAATGCACTTTAGATACTAGTAAAGATACTAGTCATCCATAAATAACTAGAGTTACATAATAAAATCAATAACAGTAGCCAACAATAGGCTCTTATAGTAGGTTCATTGAAATTGGGCTTGAGGCATTGAAATTAATGTGTCCCATTCACTTCAGAGAATCTCCTCTTAGTACAACTGTGAATACAACTAAGATTTCAAGGGTGGCATCTGGCAAAGGACTGGCTAGAAAGCATGAAGGATTTGGGTGTGTGGATTTGTATTAAGCAGGTGACAGTAAGAGATAAAGCAGCACTTTTCAAGTACTATAAAAACTGTTTGAAAGTGCTTGCTATAGACTCATGGTTGTCCAACAGACTTGCCAGGTCAGAGAAAATTGCCAGGAAACATTATGAAACAAAGCACAAGCACTTTTGAACTTGTTTTCAAGAGAGTTTTCTGAAAAGACTCAGCAATTCTTATCTCAGGGAATGGCATGAGTTGTAATTAATGGATTTTAAGCATGTCCTTAAAATCTGTGGTTGTTTATCTATGGCTATGATTTTAGAGAAAGGCAATGCACACAAACCCTGTGGTGAACTCAAGCATGTTCACATAGTGTTGAAAATGATACATTTAAAAAATTAAATTGACTTTACCTTGTTGTCTTTTCTCCTTGCCATTCTCCCTTCAGATATGAACAACCTAAGTGTGATAATAGTGCCAGAGCTCATCCAAGCAAAACAAAAGATTTGTTCAAAGGGCGCCAGCTTCAAGGTCAGTGCATAATAAATTATGTGTAGCTACTGTGTTTATTCACTGAATCAACCTGAGAGACTCCATTATCTGAGAACCCAAAGCCAAAAAATAAAAACAAAAAATGCTTGGAATATCACTTAGGGCCCGAACAGACAGACCAAAATAAAGCTGCTTCAGGTCACTTTGGAGGTATGCTGTTTAAATGGCACACATGCATTAAGAGGCCAGAAGCTGCGCTCCAGTCCTTAGGACTGGAGTGTGGCTTTGGCATGGTTTCCGGCCTTTTAGGACGTATGCATCATTTAAACAGCACACTTCCAAAGTGGCCCAAAGCAACTTTGGCCTGGGACAGATGGGCGAAAAGGGGCATGCCGCCACCGATACTAAGGTTGCGGAGCATGTGGCAACCACATGCTCCGGAACCCTAGCATGTCATGACGGCAGCCTAATGGTGGCCTCCCATCCACATGGGGGCTGCCATCTTAACGTAAGTGATGCGCAGCATATAGATGTTGCTGCGTGTCGCTTATGTCATGAGTGTGCCAGTGACTCACTCGTGACATGTGCGTGCCATCCTAAAAAGAACCCAGTTTTTCTGGGTTCTTTTGGGGGGAGAGGAATGCCAGGCAGTTTGGCTGCTGTGACATCCCTCTGCTGCCAGGCCGCCCTTTTGGAGTGGTTTGTACCAGGCCAATATTTGGCCTGTCTGTTCTGGTCTTTAGTTAATTTTTCAGTTTGAACACCACTAGAAGTACATCACAAATTCTGGTGAACATTAATGGAGGTCAGTGTTCTAATAATTGTTGTGCTGTGATTTGCTTCTGTTCTTTTGAAAATCGAAAGGAAATTAGCAATTAATAGCAGTAGAGCATAATCAGAATTTTATCAAATTGCCATAATTTAGCCTCTCTACATGTGATTATACAAATGAAATGAGGAGCACAAATAGTACACTTGCCTTCTATACTGCATACATACATAGATTATTTAGAAGAATGCACATATTTTGGTCTTTTCAGGCACAGAAAATAATTTCTACCATTATTACAATGCTAGACAGAATTGGTGTTGTACTCAAGGGAAGTAAAGAAAATCTCTGTATTCATTATTACAAAGAAGACAAGTCCATGATACATGGTCAGATGTTTTTAACATGTCACTTCCATGCGACTAGTTTTCAAGATAGTATAGTTTGGATTGTCCATTGCATTTAATTTCTTGTTGCATGTGGGCTTTGAGCTATGAGAGGAGGCTTTAAAACTTTTAAAAAGAGAACTTTAAAAAGTGCAGTTATATGACTTCACATATTCTCCTTAATCTCTCCCAATATTTTTTTTAAATCTCATCATTGGGAAGGGAGACAAACCAACTTGTGGTGGTGGGATGGACTCACCTTAGACAGAAGCAGCTTCCAACTTCTAAACTGGCAATAATACTTTTAAAGAAACTCAGTGTTGAGAGCTAGCATGGTGCAAGCTTTAGATGAGAAAGCTCTCAAAAATTGTACCAGGGTACTTAAAAGAATGATGCTTATCACACTATACTCTTAAAGTGCTACTATTCCACTTTGACTGCTCTAGCTGCTTCCTGTTGCATTCTGGGATTTGCAGTTTTAAGGAGGGGTATTTAGAATTCTCAGGCAGAGAACTTCTCTGTCTGAGAATTCTAAATACTCCTCCTTAAAACTGCCAATACCAGAATGCAACAGGAGGCAGCTAGAGGAGTCAAAGTGGAAAAGTAGCACTTTAAGAGTATAGTGTGATAAACATCATAGTTTAATTGATTTATCTCCATAACCTGTATCTACTCCAGTCCTTGTATGAGCTGAATGAGTTGTAAATGGTAAAGAGACCTTGGAATGGCCTCCTTCATAACTTACTATGGATCTTTGTAGGATTGTGTAAGAAGCTGCCAAATTTCACACTATTCAACCATATTGATACTTCACCATAGGCATTTTGTTATTGGAGCAGTCGTAATGATGTAACCACATTCAAATATACTTTGCCAAAGACATGATTAACAAAAGTTTTCCAAGCTCTCTGTTTCTGCTTGGTAATTTCTTTGGGGTTTAGAATCTAAGCTTCAGAAGGACAATGCTTATTTAAATCCTGTGCTTCTGTCCTTGCACTACAATTATTATCAGCCCATGCCTTAACCACTGCCGCAATATGAACTCATAATTGCTAAGAAGTGGTGAATGGAACATTGATCTGAGTTCTCTTTAATTTATGTTGCTTCCCCTTAGCAACGTCTGGCCTGTAGGTCTCTCATTCTTGTTGTTATTGTAAGGCAATGTGCCCACTAGTTACATGTGTATGTATTTTTTGTTTATACACACAGACACGGAGACAAATGTATGCGCACACACACATACCCTTTTGTAAAAAATGGCAAGTATCAACATCTTCCTTCTTTGTTTCTTACCTTAAAATTATAAGCCAAGTACATGCCAAATTCCCAATTATTATCTGACCCCTGGACATTTTTCTTTGCCTATCTACAAAAGCCACAAACATAAAATAAATTGTTCCAAAGTACATTGCATCAAAGGAGCCACTTTAGATTACATGACATTTGACTGCAGCCAAAGGCTACTAACCTCATTGTTCCAACAGTGCAAACCTTGGTCAAGTCAGCTGCACATATATTGGCATCAGGTTTTGGGAAGATAATTATGAAACATCTTTCTCTTCTTCTCTTCTGTTTCATTGTTTGTAATATCAAGGAAGTTTTCTTCCTTAGTTTAAAATATGCAAACTCAAAATCTTTTGCTCTGTGCAATATCAGCTCTTATTATTGTTTATGTTGTAAACTGCTTTGCAATCTTAAATAAAAAGTGGTAAAAATATTTTTATATAAACAAAAAAAAGAAAGCAAGGATCTTGGAGGTCTCTCTTCTACAAAGTCAACTTGTGAAGTAACAACAAACTCTCTGAAGGCCATTTTTAAGGTTTGCTTTTCTCAACATTACACAGGACACAGAGGATTCTAAACTTTGTAATCTGAACATTTAGTGTTTCAGGCTTCACAGTTTACATAGCACACTGCTGTGCAAAACATTTTTTAAAAAATTGTGATAATTCTTCATTTCGTTTGTTGAGGTATTTGCTTGCTAACTTTTATTTATGCGCCACCATGTTTTTTTAATAGCAAAAAAGTGTTTGGAGATTCAAAATAGATTACTAATTACTAATAGTAATGATTACTAATACAGCAGCATAGCCAATGAATCATGCCCCTTTCTGAATAACATCTAATTTATTTGTGGAATAATACACCAGTGCTCATTTGCAGATATTGAGGCATGCGCTGTTACATGTACCTTTGAATTCTAATATCTATATTGTACAGAATGATTCAAATTGAGAAAGTCAACAAGACAGTGTTGAACTTTTTTTAAAAAAATTAGTGCAATCTCTGCCTGTGGAGTTAACTGTTCGGTTGTGGTATGCATTCCTTATGTTGAATGGAAAAAATTGTCCTGCTGAATGCACACCCAAATGTGCAGTTAAATGGAGAATTGAATGTGCATGCACAGACACATGCACATTTGCTCATGATGACCTTCTTCAGGTACAGTGGCACCACATGTTCAAATTCTGCTTTAGCAACTTTGGGCTAAATACAGACATGCTGCATTAGACAAAAATGTCCAACTTCTTCAGTAAGGGAATGTACTCATGTGTAAAACTTCAACAGGATTCCATTCACTGTGTGTAGATGGCAAAAACATTTGATACAATGGCCATAATCCAACTGGCTATTGAAGATCAAACCCACTGCTTCTGCAAGTTTCCAGCCTCCCAGCATGCAGCTCTCTATGTACCTAAAAAAACACTTGAAATGATTCCCCAATTTGGGGGAAGGGTGCACAGGGGACGGGAATAGAGAAAGGATTGCTGAAGCATTGGTATCCTGCTGAAATATCCAACTGGACCCAATTAGATGTGAATTAACTATATACATTCATAGTAGCTGAGCACTTTCATAAAAGCACCAAATTTACACAAAGATAGAATAACATAGAGGAATCATAATAATACATTTGGGGAAAACTTTCCTGGACTACCTCATGAAATGTCACTCTGAATGTGCACATAATGTGAATGGGGAAATGGCACTTGAGTCTAAAGGAGAATGAAATGGAAGAAATGTGGATAATGACATTGGGGTGAAACAGACTGCCCCAAAGGGGCAGCTTCAAGCCAACCCTGACAAAGCTGGTTTGGGGCTGCAGCAACCGCACACTGCAGCCCCAATCTGCCTTTTTGCCAGCCAAAAAAGGAGCAGCAAACAGCCAGCAAAACCCATATATGTATATATATGTCTATGTATTGACTGAAAATTCCTGCTGTATGATATATCGAGGGATACAAATATGGTATGGCAGAGGTATGGAAGAGGAATGAAACCAGTAAAGAAGAAAGTATAGAAGGTATGGTTGATCTGTTGCCCAGCTGGCTGGGGTTTACTAGAATTCTAGCTTGTTGATATCATTAATTGACATATATTTCCAAATTCATTAAAAGTGGGTGAACTTTATACTTTTTTTAAAATGAAATTTGGGGATTCAGGCCAGTTAATGATGTAAACAGGCTAGAATTAATACCTGTACTACACAGTTGTGTCACTTTCATATCTGTTTAACTGTGTTGGTTCCATTCTAAGGAATCTTGAGATTTAAGATTTGGTGAAGCACTTACCAGTTACCAAGTACTGTGGTTACCAAGACTACCTCCCCTCCAAGAAAATGACGGATGATTAAAATCAGTTTAATAAAGTGGTAAAGGTAGCATTCAGGTATTTTTCAGAAGTGTAGTTCAGTTCACCACAGAGCTTTCTAGCTGACAATCTGCCCCACACTCTCAGAACTACAGGGAAGAACCTGTTGGACTGCCCGAAGACTAGATTAAGATCTACTTCCCATAGGGCATTCACTGTAATGGCTCCCAAATTATGGAATGGCTTGCCAGAGGAGATCCGTCTCATTACCACCTTAGATGCCTTTAAGAAGGCAATGAAGACGGATCTCTTCCGGCGAGCCTACCCCCAGACCTGCTTTAACAGCTTAAGATGATACTCCACTCAGAACTTGATGAGGAATCAGATTTTGATATTGCACATGTACAGGTATTTTATTGTGTTTTTAAATTTTGCTTTGTATAATGAGAATGTATTTTAACTATGTGTAAATTTATATATGTGCTGTTCTCCCGCCTCGATCCATACGGAGAGGCAGGATATATTATTATTATTATTATTATTATTATTATTATTATTATTATTATTATTATT